>NW_022111339.1:4154809-4156081 GCF_000313985.2 Echinops telfairi
GGCAGGATAAATGTCCTCGGTGGGCCGCATGTGGCCCGCGGGCCGTAGTTTGAGGACCCCTGGTCTACACTGTGGACTCTTGAGCTCAACAACTAACAAGAAAACAACCACTCTGTACAGGGGATGGGCCTATAGAAGAACTAAGAATATATACAAGCATCTTCAAGCGTTTGATTGCATTGTCTTCTAATTTAGTTTTTCCACACAATTTTAAAGCTCCTTTGTCTATATCTACATTCACATATACACATATGTGAGGAGCGCAGGTGGCACTGTGAGCCAGGCTTTAGACTCGTAACCTCAAGGTCAATGGTTAAAACCCACTGCTGCACCTCGGGAGACAGATGAAGCTATCTGCTCCTTTGAAGATTTACAGTCTCCCAATACAGGGTGACCATCAGTCGGAATTGATTCAGTAACAGTAGGAAATGTGCACACACCTGCACACATGCACAAGCACACACATTACCCCAACCAAACCAAACTCCCTACCACTGAGTCAGTTTTGAGTCCTAGTGATAGTATGGGACGGAGTAGAACCTTCTAAGGCTTCTGAGGCTGAGAATCCTTATGGAGTTTCTCCCAAAGAGAAGCTGGTGGGTTTGAACTGCGGACCTTTCAGTTGCAGTCCAACACTTAACCCTCTGCACCACCAGGACTCCTTCACACACACATAACATAACTCAGGGGCTTCAAAAACATTTATGGAAATTGTCCATTATCTTTTAATGCCAAATTTCCAGGAAATGTTTGAAGCCCCCTTGTATATATTAGCTCTAAAATAAATACATTAGAATCCCAAGCAGGAACAGAAGGTCGTGATTAATTTTGTCTGTGAGCTAAAAGCATCAGGTGCTTCACAAAGGACCTTTGAGCTGGGCCTTGAGCAACTTTTTCTTGGAAAAGAAAGAGTGGTTCTTGCCAATGCTAGCAAGTGGCTTGCTGTGTGGCTGGACCAACCCCTGCTGAGAGTGATCAGAAGAAATTAGGTTCTCAAGGAACATGACTAGAGTCATTAAATGAGGAGGCATGGAGTTCCAGATTTGGATTTGATTCTCCACTGCCTTGGAATATGTAATTATTTGGGCACAGGAGAATAGCAATTGTTTCTGGCTCTTGGATAGGTAACTTCCACAAGTTGGAGGCAGGGAACTCAGGAAATTTTATTCATCCATCTTTGTGCAAAGAATGAGACAGAAGACTTCAGAAGTATCAATACTGAGCTAACTTCAAATAGATAGTATTCAGCAAGCTGGACAAAGTGTCCCGGGC
>NW_022111339.1:4156181-4179020 GCF_000313985.2 Echinops telfairi
TGGTGGCACAATAGTTCATGTGTTTGGCTGTTAACTGAAAGGTTGGAAGTTTAACTCTGCCCAGAGGCTTCTCGGAAGAAAAGCCTGGTGTTCTACATCAGAAAAGCCAACCCCTGAAGATCTATGAAACACAGTTCTGCTTTGACAGACATCGGGTTGTCATGAGGCAGGTTCAACTCCATGGAAACTGATTGGTCATTGGACTAAGAGGCAAACTTATCCCGGACTGCATATAGAAAACAGCAGCACAAAAGTCGTTGAGAAAGAATAGGTAAAGGGGTAAGAGATAGCTAAGCCAGAGACATTTAAAAGAGGCAAATCAGCTACATCAAAACTGTGACAAGGTCAAGGATTGGGGGGCTAAGAAAGAACCAGAATATGTGGGCACATCAGGTGGTCCACGGTCCCAAGGAAGTGGTTACGTGTTCAGAAGTGGCAACGGCAACAAGAGAGCGAGACTCTTGTGGGCTGAGCATGAACGGGAGGCAGTGAGGCAGAACCAATAAAGGAGGGTCAGCTCACATTTGCTGATGATGATGGTGCCACAGAAGCAAGAAGGATCAGAGCGGAATTGGGGTGTTGTATTTTAAATGGCAAACCGGTGGGCATACAGAAGTGAGCCGGAGGAGAAGGTGAGTCAAGAGGTACAACAGGAACAATTGGCAAGACTAAACCTTTGGAACTCTGAAGAGCCGAAGCCTCCAAAAGCTGTTCTGCAGAGGATTTAATTTACAAGGCTTGACGAAAAGCATTCTTTACTCTTCTTGTGGAGGATGACAAAAAACAGGGGTGGAGTTAGCCCATTCCAGTGTGTATGCTCTAGAAGAGTATTTATCCTGTCACAAGGGGAACACTCAAATGCAGCACTGTAATACTCTGAGGACTGTCCCCTTAACTCTGCCATTGAACTCTGAGGGTCAGAAGCCCCACAGGGGATAAAGCCCCTGCTTGGATAAAGCATGAGCTCTTCCAAGAGAAACTTGAGAAAGGGACGCCCCATAGAATAGAAGTGTAGGCAAGTTTCCAAAGACAAACACAGGACAAAGTAGACACACGAGTCGCTGGAAGCATCCCAGAAGAAAGAGATGGGAGGGATGCCTAGGGGTTTGGAGAGCTAGGCAGGCAAAAGCTTCGCGTATAAATGACCCCATGGTACAGCAAAAGAACCTAAGCAGCGTTTGAGCACAGTCAGAACAGAATGCCACATGCAGCCATATTTATCTTCCCCATGGCTAATCATATGTGAGGCCTTCTCGTGGAACCCCGGAACATTTGCAACTTACTTTTATCCAAATTGGGAATGGGTTTGTGAAGGAAAAAAACAACCCTGCAAGATATTAAAGGATATTAAAGAATAAAAGATATATCTTTCAATGAAACTGTTAGGGCCTCTCGAACCACACAGCTTGAACACACCCACCAGTTGCTTAAAGAAAAAAAAAAAGCTCATCAAGCAATGGGTGAACATCTGTTTTTCATTACACTTGTGCTAGTGCTAAGAGAAAGCTGGAAAAAAGGAGTCCAAGGTTGAAACCCTTCCACCAAGAAGCCATTCTTCCGATTGAAAAGGAAATCCCCGCATACATTTATGAGGGAAAAAATACGAGAACCATAGTGCCTGTGCATTCTTGTAATTTTACATCACAGACAATTTAAAGACGATGAAAGAAGGAGGTCGCCATACATTGGGTATATTGAGGAAGGGTATTTGAGGTAAGATTGTCCTCTGTCTTGCAGACAGTACAGAATGTACGTTGACAGGATGGAAACGGTTTGATTTGATGTGGGTGTCTTTTCCTCATTAATTGAGGCATTGAATGGTTCTTTTATTTAAGCACCAAGTATATATCCCATGGAAGCCAGGGTGGTTCAGTAGTAGCATTTTCATGCAGGAGACCCAGGTTCAATGCCCGGTCAATGCTCCTCATAGGCTACCGCCACCCCTCTACCATGGGGGGGCTGGTGTGTTGTTATGATGCTGGGCGGGTGACTGCAGAACTTCCATATGAACATGGACCAGGAAGAAAGGCCTGAGAAACCAATCAGTGAAGACCTGGATCACAATGGTCTGATCATAAGGACAGTGCAGGGTGGGGCAGCATCTTATTCCACTGTGCATGGGGTCACCGAGGGTTGGCGTCCGCTCCATGACACTCCACAGCAGTTGGCAAGAACCTGCTCTCTGTTTGAGCTAGAGCAGTCGTTTTCCACTGGGGTCAGTTCTGCCTCTTGCAGGGTCTTTCGCAGGATCTGTGCTTGATCTTTGGTTATCATGACCTGGAGATGTCGTGCTATGGTATCTGGCTGGTAGAAGCAAGGGATACTGCTAGACATCCTATGCGACACAAAGTAGTGCTCACAGCCAAGAACTGTGCTGCCCCAATGGTCAACACTGCTGGTTTTGAGACACCTGAACTAGAGGCTATGCTGCCTGAGATGATGTCCTGGTCCTTCCCGCACAAGTGGGAGAGGTGGGAGTCTGAACGACCCCTCCTGGCCCAAGGTCCCACAGTGGAGTGTGGAAGAGCAGATGATACCACTGACTTCATTTGAGTTTGGAAAGATTTCTGGAAGGAAATGTTGGAGATGAGTCTTGAAAGATGAGCAGGAGCTAGATGGGAAAATGGGGGGAAGGAGCATGTTCAGAAACACGGCTTATTTGGGAACCAGTGGACTCCTTGGCAAAACTGGAGCACATACTAGGTGGGTGAGCGGGATGGGGATGGGATGGGATGGTGGGAGATGAGACAGGAGTTAGGTTAGGACCATAAGGGCTAATATGGCATAGGCCTTCTCAGCCCCTCGTCCTAGACTTACCTGGTACCAAAGGCAGTGTCCAAAGGGTGATGAACAGACGTGAGAAGGAGCCGGGTCCCATAGTTCTTCTAATGGTGTTCTTGTCCAGCACCCGCTTGATCTGGGCTCTGATTAGCCTGGGTTTCCACGGGTTTTCATTAGCATCTCTTAATAAAACTATGAGCTAAATAAGACCTTTGCTAGAGATCTGCCACGGGGATGAAACCTGTCAGATCATCCTTCTGAATTTAAAAGCGAATCTCAATATTCTTTCAGATGAAGAAAACGGTAAGATGAAATGATAGCACCCCCTAAATGGTTAGAACACCCTGCCTTTCCCCACTCTTCCATCAGGGTTTCCATTATTAAAGCTGTCTGTCCCTCCGTTCTAAATCCCGGGAGGATGTGCCCCATGAATTTAACATGACTGAAGCAACTGGCTCCAGGGTAAACTTTGCTGCAAATTATCTGAGACGAGGCTGCTTAATAAAGAGACCAAAACCGAATCATAGTCTTTTCTGTAGTTTGAAATGGAAAGATACCTTTCTCCTTCACCCCAATTCCATGATTATTCATAGAGGAAATTGGCCAGCTTTATAAAGTGACTACATGGAACAATTTTCCATTTAATTCAAAACCAAAGACTGCTGCTGCCACTGGCCAGAAAGGTTGACATGAGAGAGGAGGGGTAGGGGAAAAGATAGAGCCGAAGCCATCATTTAAAAAAAAATCATTTTATTAGGGGCTCGTACAACTCTTATCACAATCCATACACACATCAATTGTGTAAAGCGCATTTGTACATTCTTTGCCCTCATTATTCTCAAAACATTTTCTCTCCACTTAAACCCTCGGCATTAGGTCCTCATTTTTTCCCCTCCCTCCCCGCTTTCCCCTCCCTCAAGAGCCCTTGATAGTTTATAAATTGTTATTTTGTCATATCTTGTTCTGTCCGACGTCTCCCTTCACCCAATTTTCTGTTGCCCGTCCCCCAGGGAGGAGGTCACATATAGTTCCTTGTAATCGGTTCCCTCTTTCCTAGCCACTCTCCCTCTACCCTCCCTGTTTCGCCACTCACACCACTGGTCCTGTAGGGCTCATCCTCCCTGGATTCCCTGGATTTTCAGTTCCTATCTGTACCAGTGTACATCATTTCTAAGCTTCTCAAAAGACCATACCTATGCACAAGTAAGGAGCACTGGCGGTGCAGCAGACTAGGTGTTGGACTGGGAACCAAAAGGTCAGAGGTTCAAATCCACTGGCTGCTCACTAAAGGAAGATGAGGCAGTCTGCTGCCCTAAGGATGTATACCTTTGAGAACCTTACAGGGCAGTGCTCTGCCCTATAGGGCCGCTATGAGTCAGCAGTGACTCCATGGCAAGGAGGACATGTGAGTGACACTCATATGTGGTGGGTGTTTGCTGTCCCCTGGAGTGAGGCAGCACCTTCTGAAATGAGATCCACAGGTTTTCTATGGTTACTGCTTAAGCCAAAGTATCTACTGTTGTATAACCATGGCTTTCCTGGTCTTTCACTATATGGGAAGGGGGAAAAACCCAACTACTTGCAGCCGAGTGAATTCTGACTCATGGTGACCCCACGTATGTCAGAGTAGAACTATGTTCCAGTGGGTTTTCATTGGCTGAATTTTCAGAAGTTGGCTGCCAGGCCTTTCTTCTGAGGCACCTCTGGGTCAACTTGAACCTCCAACCTTTCAGATAGGAGCCAGTTTGTAAACTGTAAACACTGCCCAGGGACTCCTTGCCTGATCTTCACTTATAAAGCTTTCATCAAGAGCAAGTGTAACTCAACACAAAGGAAGAAATTCCACTGGAAAAGGAAAACTATCAGGGCAGTATTAGAAATCCTTTTCAGGGCCCTGTCTGCTCTCCCTCTCTGCAGTGAAAAGTATAAGGAAAAAGTGTAAGGAAACGTATAAGCACATATCTTCTGTGCTCTGGCCTTGTGCTGTGAGCCCACTCTCCAGTCCGTATAATAAGTAACCGAAAAATCGTGTTCTTCTTCATATCAGCTCTGTGTTTGGCTGCTCTTTTCCTTTAAAAGAAACTGTGCTTCATCTCACCTCTCCTCTCTGGCATTTAACCTGTAGCTGGACGTAGTATTTAAGAACAATTCAATAGGGTCCATTAGCACAGGCATTAATGCAGGCTCGTGGAGGAGGCCTTGGTGGTTCCGTGGTAGAAATCTCATCTTCCATAGAGGTTGCCTTGATTGGGTTACCAATGAACCTCATGTAGTCACCGACTGTCTGCCTGGAGACTTAGTAGGTTGCTATGATGCTGAGCAGGTTTGGGGGTTTGGGTGTCTACCAGACGGGCTAGGAAGAAAGTCCTGGTGACCACTTCTGAAAATCAGTCAAAGAGATCCCCACGGATCAACCCTATACAGAGCTTCCAAGTCTGTAAATATTTCTGGTAGCAAACTGTATTAGTCTGAGTTTACTAGGGAAGCAAATTCATGGACACTCATATGTGTGTAAGAGAGAACTTTATAGCAAAGAGTAATTATACATTAAGAAAACACCCCAGCCCAGTCCAGATCAAGTCCATAAGTCCTATATTCACCCACGTGTCTGATACTGATCTATAAATTCCCCTTTAGACTCACAACACATGCAGTGACACGGAATGCAGGAAGATCATAGACCAGTGGGTGGAAAGTCTGGTGGATCCAGTGGAAATGGAAGCATCTCAGCATAGGCAGGAGTCTACACATGGCTCCTTCAGCTCCAGGGCTCTACTGTAACTCCATGTGTCTTGTCAACAGGAATGTCTTGCAGGGAGTATCTCTGTGTCCTACCTCCAGCGAGCTAGTTATCTCCTTAGCATCTCCAAATGAGGTCATCAAGCTGTCACCCCTTCACTCTTAATAGTCTCAAGTGGACAATCGATTACATAACTGCCATACAAACATCCTATCTTTCTCATGAGATGCAGCTGCTAGGTTTCAACCACCAACTTTGGAAGCCCAATGCCCAACCCACAGGGCTTCCAGGACTCCATAGTCATGGCCTCGGGGTTATGAAAAGCTTTCTCTCTGTGCAGAATATCTGAAGGGGCATTACAGCAGGTTATCTGTTTTATGTGTGTGTGTTTGTCTTGTTCTTTAAGAAGAGTAAATGGCAGCCTAACCAACCACCTTCCCCAAGTCCTTGAGTTTGAGAGTACAAGAATGCTCATTATGGAGGTGTCTTCCTCTTCCCCTTACAATCCCACCCCAGGAAGTCATTTTTGGTCGGTATTGCTTCATCTGCCAAAGGACTTTTGTTTTTATTTTATTTTAGCACCCTTATTTTTCTAAAAGCCATTTTTCTGTTGGGCCGAGTTGACTAAAGAAACAAATCCAGTGACACTCATGTATGTGTGAGAAAGAGCTTTCTATCAAGAAGTAATTACATATCAAAAAAGCATCCCCACCGAGTTCAACACAAGTCCATCAGTCCAATTCTAGTCCATAAATCCCTCTTACGCCTCACGCAGCCACATGTAAGGACGCAGAAAGATCACAGGCAAGTGGGTACAAAGTTACATGGCTCCAAGGTCGGTGGGGCACTGGCAGCTCTCAGGGTCAGCCAGTGGGAACAGAAAGGATGAAGAGAGGGAAGTTCCCAGGGCCCTCTTTATGAGAAGGCCACACCCACAAGGAGGCACCATGAGGCTGATTGACGGGTTGGATACCACCCCTACACTTTTATATATCTTCAAATTGGCATATAATCATCTCCCCGCATCTATAAACACCCCTCACTGTTTCCGCTGTGATGGCCATCTTGCATGAAGGAGCCCTGGTGGTGCCATGAGTTAAGTGTTGGACTGCCAATCAGAAGGCTGGTGGTTCGAACCCTCCAGTCACTCCTTGGGAGACTGATGAGGCTGTCTGCTCTTGCAGAGATTTATCTTCTTGGAAACCCTGTGGAGCAATTGAGCGCTCAAGAAGATCTGCTTGGAACCCATCAAGTGGTCCCTCAGAAGAAAAGACTTGGAGATCTATCCTCACCCTTACATTGAGTAGATTCCAATTCAAAGTGGCCCTATAGCAACCAATTGTAGCCCAGAAAACCCTGTGGGGAGGCTGTAGTATTGTCCTAGAGGGTCGCTGTGAGGAGGCACCAGCTCCATGGCAGTGCGTTGGCTGTAGAGTCCACGGTTCTCATTAGGGTCCACGCTGTGTGGGGCAGCCCTGTGGGTTCTGACAAATGCAGAAGGCCATGTGACCATTGCTGCAGGCTATGTTTCACTGCCGTGAAGTTGCCCCACACTCCACCTACATTTGTCCCTGCCCCTGCACCCCACCTCCTGGCAACCACCTACCTGTTCCCTTTGCCTTTTCCAAATTGTTGAAATCTTCCAAGATGTAGCCTTTTTCCCGGTTGGCTTATTTCACTTAGTGATAGGCATGCAAGGTTTCCCCAACACGTCTCTGTGTAGCTTGATAGCTCTTTTCTTCCTGCTGATGAATGTGCTTCTGTCGTGGGATACACCACGGTTTGTTTACTCATTCATCTATTTAAACACATCTCTGTTGTTTGCAATTTTTGTCAATTCTGAATGACACTGCTGTAAGCATTCATGGGCAGGGTTTTGTGTGGGACCATGCGTGTTTCAGGGGAACAAAACAACCCTTAAAGGAAAAAAGGGGCTACACGTGGAGTCAGACAGGATCGCGGCCTTCCCACAGCTTTGCTTTTGACAAGCTGAAAGGAGAGCAACAAACAAGCGAAGGACTGAAGTCCTGGCAAGCCTTTCAGCTTTCAAAGTATCACTGTTAATACTCAATTGTTTGCCCTTCTGCCTTTCCTGGCTTCAAATTTCAACCACTAATCCTAGGGAGAGACCCAGAGCTGCGGGCCGAGTGGGCCTTAGAAATGATGTTGGCGTTAGGCACCAGCTCTCTGATTCACACCGGCTCCATGCTGTGGAGGAGAACTGCTACGTAGGGTTTTCCAGGCTGACATATTCATGAGAGCAGATCACCAGGTGTTTCTCCCGCAGTGCAACTGGGTGGATTAGAACCACCAAACTTTCGGTTCGTAGATGAACACTTAACCCTGACACCCTCAGGGCTCCCTGGCCTTGGAAATACAGGTAGAGGATCCATATGCATCTTCCCCTGTGAGTGTGGTGGTATCCAATAGGAAGGGTCCCCAAGGGAGCCCTGCCCCAGACCCACAACCTGCAGTAAACACTCCCCCCAAACCACAAAGCCTTCCTAATACAGGGTTATTCACTCAAAACTTTGGGGAGAGATGAGATTTTCCTTGTGTGTTAGTCTGGGTAGACTATAGAAACAAATCCATGGACACACACATATATGTGTAAGAAAGATTTATATACAAGAGCAATTGAACATTGAGAAAACATCCCAGCCCAGTCCAGATCTAGTCCATAAGTTTGATATTAGACCATATGTCTGATACCAATCTACAAAGTCCTCTTCAGACTCATGAAACACATGCAATGACGCCACATGTAGAAGATCACAGGCCAGTGGGTAGAACATCTTTGGATCTAGTGGCATTGGAAACATCTCAGCACTGGCAGGGGTCTCTGCATGGCTTCTCCAGCACCCAGGGCTGCATGAGGGTGGGTCCTTGTGTCTTGTCAGCTGCTATGTCTCCAAGGGTGTGAATTAGTGAGAGAGAGTCTCTCCTGCCTCCAAGGAGGGAAATACCAGATTTCCCAGGATTCTCAGGAGAAGGCCATGCCCACACAAAGATCTCATTGGCCACATCCTGATTAACAGCTTAGACTCCAGCCCTACACTCTGAATCCTCAAATTGACGCTAGATTATGTAACTACCACACCTTGTATACATGGTGTGGCAAAAAAGAACACTATCTCAAAAAACCATTTAAGCGTGTGTGATGTATTCAATTCGGATGACCCTTCTAGCTCTGATCCTGAGATGTATTATAAAGTCTACCCTCTATGCCTGTGATGGTATGTCATGTGGGAGGGAGTTCTCTGCTACGCTAATAGGCAGGATTGAGGTGGGCTGTATCCCGAGTCTCCACTTTACTAGAGGTTTGAACCAAGTCATCACCCTTTGTTTCCTGGGGGATATGGTGTGCTGGAAGACAAAGGCCACTCCTCCATCAAAGCTGTTGCTCTGAGTATGAGAGCTGTCGTGGAAGCAGAGAGAGAAACGGATCATAAACAGAAGCAAGTGGAGCCCCCTTGGCCAGAAGAACTCAAAATACACAGTGGTGTAGTGATTGCTTGAGTATACCCACAATTGTGATGGGGCTGCAGGACTGTGCGCACAGGGCTCTGTCCCTAGGGTTGCCACAATCCAAACAATGTACCTGGGCTCTGTGGAAGGTGGAGAGGTGGGGGAGGTGGCTTTGCCTGGGCATGTCACCACTGACCATCTGGGGGGAGTTTGCCTGGAAAAGGTACACGCTAGTCCTTTTATTGCAAGGAGGTTCGGTGCCAGGAATCTTAGAGCAGCTAGAGAGTACGCTGTTTTGCTCCATTATGGCTACACTAGAAGAGAGGCTTGTCTGTTTTCTGCTCTTGAACTTGTATTTCGGTAACTTGGGGTTGGGAATATGACCTTGGTCTTTGAAAGTGAATGTCTCAGCGAAGCAGAAGCAGCTTGTTGTGCTGGGAATCTGAGTCATAAAGCATCCCGCCTCTTCGAGGCTCAGCGCCACTAGGTCCCTACCCCAAGGGCTTAGACTGTCTTTCTGCACCTAGGTGAGGCACCCAGCTGGCACCCACTGCCAACATTGTAGCCTGTAAACACATGAGCTCCGCACACTTCACACCAAGCCCTGAGCCATCCCCACTGTGAACACAGTTCACCCAAACTCCTCAGCTCTGGTTCCTGGTCCACCTGACATCCTACCAGCTGAGGAGAATGGAGGAAGTGACTCACCGCTTCAAGACTGTGCTCTGCACCCCACCCCACCCTTACTCCTGGACCTCTGCTAAAAAGTGCCCTAAAACAGGCTGTGGGAGTCCTTTCCCCCTGACCTGCATGCACTGAAGCCGTATTCAACTGACCTAAACTCTCTTTAGGGCCCAGCTGGTCTTGGCACTTGCACACACCTCTCCACGAATATCCCTCATTTTATCAAAATGAATATCTTCCTTTCTTATACCCTCCGATCACTTTGCACCAACACATAGCAGCAGGGACTGGTCTTCTTTCCTTCTGCTCTTTCCCTCTTTCTCCTTCTATTTATTCACTCCTTTCTTTCTAATGCTTAGACTGCAATTGTTCCTCTCTAAGGAGGCCTGGTGGTATCACATTGCAGCCCTTGGCTGCCAAACAGAAGGTTGGTAGTTTGAACCCATCCAGCTGCTCATTGGGGAGAGACTGGCAGTCTATTCCCATAACGTTTAGAGCCTAGCACAAACCACCTGTGGGGTGGCTCCTCTCCGGCACATCGGATTGCCGTAAATCGAAGCAGATTGGATGGCCCTTTGGGTGTAATGGGTTATGAGTTGGGTTTCGAACCACAAGATCAGCCGTTTGAAACCACCAGTGGTTCCGTGGGAGGAAGATGAGACTGTTTACTCCCATCGAGTTACAGTTCTGGCAAACCACAGCGGCAGTTCTATCCTGTCCTGCAGGGTTCCTGTGAGTCGGAATCCACTCGATGTAGCTTTAGATCACCAACCACAGCAGTTACTGCTATCTGCAAACTATGCATTCATTTATTTACTTCTTTGTTGCCTGCTTGTTCTACCAGCTGTCGTCTCATCTGTTCATTGCTACATCCCAGTACCGAGAACAGTACCCAGTAAACCAGTTGTCATCCAGTTTCCGTCAACTCATGGTGAACCTGTGCGTGTCAGAGTAGAACTAAGGGCTCCCTAAGATTTTCCATGGCTGACTTTTCAGAAGTAGATGGTCAGAGCTCTTGTCCTAGGTGACCCTCCAGTTTGCTGGGTAGCAATGGAGCGTGTTAGCTGTTGGCATCACCCAGATCATCACTCAAAACTCCAGTCACTACCATCGAGTCAATGCCGACTCATATTGACCCCACAGGACTGAGTAAAACTCTCCCCAAGTGTCTGAGACTTTTTGTGGGAGTAGAAAGCCCCATCCCTTAAAGTGGCTGATGGTTTCGAACTGCTGACCTGTGGCCAGCAGCCCAACCTGTAACTACAATGCCCACAGGGCTCCTGCACAGAACAGATACTCAATAGGTGTTGGATGAATATGGTGAGTAACTCATGGACACGTGGAAGTTCTAGCGCAGTGGTTCTCAACCTCCCTAATGCCGCAACCCTTTAATACAGTTCCTCATATGTGTTGACCCCCAACCATAATATTATTTCTGTCGTTACTTCATAACTGTCATTTTGCTACTGTGATGAATTGGGTGACACCTGTGAAAGGGGCGTTTGACCCCCAAAGGGGTTGTGACCCACAGGTTGAGAACCACTGTTCTAGCGTCTAGGCCCCCAAACTTGACTAGAATCACCTCGGGGATCTGGTGAAACTATAGCTCCCTGGGCTCCATTTGCAACCTAAGGAATGAGAATCCGGGAAGGAGGAACCCAGGGATCTGAATTTTCACAGATCCCCAGGTGACTCCAATGATGAGCCAGGACTGGGAACCTAGGTGCTAGATGTCTCACTCATCCTTCCATCGCCACTGAGTGCTCTTGAACCGGCCCTGTTTGAAGCGCAGCCACCTGGGTTTGGCTGCACGCCGCTCCTCTGCCTTGAATGGGAGACGTGGGCTTAACTGCTAATTGCACAGCTGTGGTGCTTTGCGCCCTACCCAGCTGGAGGAGGGGGCGAATCTTACAGGGAAACTCTAGGTTCCTGGGCAATCCCAATTGCTAAATCTAATTAGGGAGAGTCAATCAGCTAAATTAAGACTCCTTCGTGTGAAAGCACGGACTAAGACGCTGTTGAGCAAAACGCCAGCGTTCCTCGTGTGCTTCCCCAGCTTCCCGGGGGGAGCAGCAGCGGCCAGAAGAGGCTCATTAGCAGCGCACGGAGGTTACAGAAAGCCAGGGCTTCAGCACGAGAATCTTAAAAACTGGGCCAAAAGCTGGGCTGAGCTGGCTCCACCCTACCTCACGTGACTCCTAAAACCCCACAGAAAGAAAAACAGGGTCAGCCGCCTTAGGCCACTGGGCTGCTCTCTGGCATGGGCCCGGGAGGTTGCTGCCAGGGCACCTCTGAGACGGGCTTAGGGATTATCAAGGCTCAGGCTCTGTCCCTTGAACCTTTGCCAGCAGGCTCCCAATTTGGAAAGCTAAGCCTCTTAGTGGCGCAAAAGCACACGGTTTCCCCCACCGAAGCCCAAAGCCCCAGAGGCCACTGCTCAGCTGACCTCTGAGGCCTGAGGGCTTGCTTCTATTGTCCTCTGTCAAGTGGCTTGAAAGGAGGTGATTGACTCCACCCCCTAACTTATTATGATGCTCATCAGATGGTTGTGTGTTGACATCTTCCTCCTCAACAGCACTTTAAGTATCACTACCCGCCCCACTCCTTTGTCCCCCCTGTGAAACCCAACACATGTCACACACGGTTGTTGCAGTGGCTGCTGAGGCTCCTCCAGCCCCTGGACTCTGTGAGTATGCACGGAGAACGGTGGGACCAAAGGGTCCTGTTTTGCTTTGCTTTGCTTTGAATGTCATCTTGGGGTTGGTGTTGAGAACGTACACCGCCAAACACACCCCCTCTCCACGCTTCCGACATGGACAATTCAGCCACCCTGGTGGGTTCTCCAGTTGCGCAGTCCTTTCCACCCTGCTTCTCTGGGCTGTTCCTCCCATCCCACTCACAGGCACTCGCGGTCTGCTCAGAGTCCTGTCTGTCTAAACTTTGCCGCCCATAGGGCTTTCCTGGCTGAGTTTCCTAGGTAGATTGCCAGCCCTTTCTTCTGAGGCACCTCTGGTAGACTGGAACCTCCAAACTGTTGGTGAGCCACAGTCACCGTTGTTGCACTCAGGGACTCGGAGACACCCAGGGGGAAATACAAAAAGAAGAAGTACAAAAATACAGATGCATATGGTAATTACCAACATCAATGCCACGGAATTGGTATATGAGGGGGCTGCCCCTCCCCCCCAAAAAACACCACCACCAACAACCAAAAATCAGAAAAAGCTATGTGGGGCAGAGCTTTTGTAGCCTGCATCTTTCACACACACACACACACACACACACACACACACACACACACACACACACGCAAGCTTCAAGCAACTCACTCTAAGTTCGTGCGCCCCGTGACATTGCCGAGGTTGGCTCCCCCTAGTCACAGTGAATTGTTTTCATCAAGGCAGGTTCACTCAAACCTCTTTTTTTTTGAAGGCTGATTTAAGAGAAAAGCACACAGCTGTGAAATTTTGTTTCCTGCTCAGGAAAAAGGCCCTAGAAACTGTTGTGATGTTGAACACAACTTACAAGGACAGCGCTATGGGAAAAATTCAAGTATATGAATGGTTTTCTCATTTCAAAAAACGTGAAATGTTGATTGACGACAAACCTCATTCTGGGTGTCCATCGACTTTCCAAATGGATGAAAAGGTCGACTTGTAGGTGCATTTAGAATTTATTCCACCAGGTCAGACTGTTAATCAAGCTTTCTATTTAGAGGTTCTGGGAAGATAGCATAACAGTGTGCAACAAAAAGAGGCCTGATTTGGGGCAGACGGGGGACTGGTTTTGCCATCACGAAAACACACCTTCTCATGTAGCCTTCTCGGCGCACCAGTTTTTGGAAAAAAACAGCATGCCTCTCTTGCCCCACACACCTTACTCACCTGACCTCACTGCATGCCACTTCCTTTTGTTTCTATGAACGCAGAGGAACATGAACGGATAGAGATTTGATGATGTAGAGGAGGTGAAGTAAAAAACGAAGGAGGTGCTGTCAGCCATCCAAACAGATGAGTTTAAAACATTTTCCTAAGACTGGAATTGCAGAATGGACAAATATATGAAGTGTAATGGAGAGTACTTTGAAGGTGATAAGGTTGTTTTGAAAAAAATGTAATACATAGCTTTGAAAAAAAAATCCATTGGTGGGGGAGTACCCCCTCATATGTAAAATCATACTTGTGTGTTCAGAGCACATATTTAGGATGTATAAAACAATAATTTATTCTGAGCAGATATTCAGGGCACAGAGCAGAGTGATAATTTTAGTATCAGCTTGATCAGAATTTAGGTAAGCTCTGCTACCCACTAACTGTGCATTAGAGGAGTGATAAGCTCTCTCGCTCTTGACTTCCTCTTCTTTAAAACCTGTCCTCCTTCATTTTGCAAAGTGCCGCTGTTGGGCAAGCATTGGGTTGCTAACTCCAAGGTTGGCAATTCAAATCCACCATCTGCTTCAAGGGCAAAAGATGAGGCTATCTACTGCCATAACAATTTACGGCTCTGGAAAGTCTATGAAGTGTGGCTGTGGCTGGAATTGACTTGATGGCAGTGGGTTTAAATGAAACAGTGTTCACACAGCACTTACCACTGTACATACATTATAGTGACCACCGACCCAGGCTGATATGGTTCTGAAACAGTGTGACTTACTTCTACTCCTAAGCCACGGGGCCCTAGGGCCTTGTCTGCAGCTGTGTTGGTTCCATATACCTGCCCAACTCTTTAGGGGCATCAGTCAACGTTTATACCTTGAGAATCTGTATACTTATGACAGCAATTTGATGGCATATGACAGCGATTTTCCAATAGATAGAAATAAAGAACCGTGAGGTGAGGAGATTTTCTGACTGAGCGCAGAGACAGTGTAGGGGCAAGTGGCACCCTTGGGCAGTGAAGACGAGCAACGTCACCAGCGTGCTGGAAGAAATCAACTGATGGTGTCATTTGGGCCACAGGTGGGCTCGTGCACGGACCCTAACCACTGATTGTTGCGGAGCGCTGAAAAGCTTCTCTCGAGGGACCGTGGTTTAGGTTTGTAGACGCTAGTCACTGTGTTTGCTGGTCTAAAAATTATCGTGCTTGCATTTGACTGTATTATATCTTGGGTCCACATTCACGTAGACCTCATGCCCGTTTTCTAAAATAGTTTGTGGGCACCATCCACCTGTCATGATCAAGATCAGAGGGCTGACCATGGTCTCCGCCCTGTATTAGGGCCCTCTGGAGGCCCTGTGGGCAGGATACATGTCCAGGGTGTCAACAGAGGAACTCAGCTACACAGGCTGAGAAGCTGAGGGACAATGAGAAGGACGGGCAAAGTAAAGGGAAGGTTTGGAGTCCTGGGGAGTGAAATAAATCTTGAACTGATACTATCCCAGGAAATCATTTTAAAACAAAACAATGGTTTAGCTTAATTAATTATGTTTGCCTTTAGCAATGTACTTTTAAATAATTATCTAGATGAGATCAACAGTAATTCTAAATCACAGATAAGATATGTAAAGGGCAGAGACTGCAAATTAAAGGTAGTGAAACAGGATGTAGACATAGAATGGAGATACAATGTGCAGTATGTGATCTTTGGCATTAAACTGTTTATGTAAAAACATAAAATAAAATAAAGCTTTCCTGCATCGTGATTATAATGGTG
This sequence comes from Echinops telfairi, assembly GCF_000313985.2. Lineage (NCBI taxonomy): Eukaryota > Metazoa > Chordata > Mammalia > Afrosoricida > Tenrecidae > Echinops > Echinops telfairi. The sequence goes on from NW_022111339.1 coordinate 4,171,508, forward strand.
GTGGCTACAGAACTCTGTGCATTTGACCAAACCCACACAAGTGTGGACCACAAAGAGCTACTATGGGTATGTAAACCACGATAGACACTGCCGGTGGTTTACAAACAGCCCCCCACCCCCGCCCATGTTGTTTCCTTATTAACAAAACCCAGCCTCAGGGAGCTACATCTTGATGAACTGAAGCCAGTGGGGAATCCCATTCCTCTTGTTGGTACCTGCTTTAAAAATGGCATTTGATACAAATAAGAGCCGGCAACACAGAGAATCCAGGATAGATAAACCCCTCAAGGCAAACAATGAGAGTAGAGATGCCAGGAGGATTAGGGGATGGTTGGGGGGAGAAAGAGGGAATCCATCACAAGGATCAATCTAGAACCCCTTCCCAGGAGGACGAATAATGGAAAAGTGGGTGAGGGGCAATGAAGGGTGATGTAAGATATGGAAATAATAATCTATAACTTATCAATGGTTTATGAGGGAGGGAGGGTGGTGGACGGGGAAGAAATGAGTACCTGGTAGCAGGGGCTCAAGTGGGAAGAGAAGGTTTTGAAAATGATGATGGCAGCATATGTGCAAATGTGCTTGACATACTGGAGGGATGTATGGATTCTGCTAAGAGATGTAAGAGCCCCCAATAAAAGTATTTAAAACAAAAACAAAAAAACAGCATTTGACAGAGTTCTTGACACGCTTTAGCTGTGAGGGTCTGAGAGCTTTAGCCCCTGATTTTGTTTTCTCTTTAAAAGGGGCTTCAAGAAGGTGTGGGCTCTCTTCTCTTCCAGCTTCTGGCATTACTTCAGATGTAATGGCTAGAGCTGCTGCCAGGGTCTTGGGGCGATGAGGGGAGCCGGCCCACCAGCAGGAGACGGCAGATACAATAAAGGAAAGAAAGACAAGTGATCCTGACAGCATGGAACCAACACATCAACCCATCCCGGAGACTCACCCACCCCACCCACCGCACCCATCCCACTAACTCTGCTCCTTCTGACTTACTGCTACAGAAGAGGCTATGGGTTAAATGATGCTTTCCCAACAAATGTGCCCTGAAATCCCAACCCCTGTACCTGGAAATAAGGTCCCTGCATCACATAAACAGTTTGTGCTCAACCAGAAACCGAGACATTGTTGCTTTGAACCCACCCAGAAGTATCTTGGAAGAAAGGCCTGGCAATCTGCTTCCATAATTATTCCTTCAAATTCCATCAAATCCATTGAGTCCATAGGAATTCCCTGTGGAGCACAGTTTGATTCTGCAACATACAGGGTTGCTATGAGTCTACTCTAAGTCAAATCAATGTCAATTGATTTGGGGGGGTGGGGGGACGGGGTGGTTTGTTTCTTGGGGGTGGAAGGAGGTACCTGTAAATATGACCCTGTTTGGAAGCAGGGATCTTTCCTTTGTTATGATAGTGAGACCATGCAAGTGTCAGGTGGATCCTAAAGGTAAATCAGCTGTAGGGAGCTATAAAAGGACGGGAACAGACACCATCAGGTGGAGGCAGGATCTACAAGCCCAGCAACGCCAAAAGTTGCCGTGGACTCTGAAAGAAAGGCATGCCTTCTTAGCAGTTCAATAATAGAATGCTCACCTTCCTTTGGGAGACTCAGGGTGGGTCCTGGGCAATGCACCTCACGTGCCACCACCATCCACTTGCCAGACTTATCACTGGAGGCTTATGTGTTGCTATGATGCTGAGCAGTTCCTGTGGAGCTTCCAGACTAAAATGGACTAGGAAGAAAGGCCTGGAGATCGGTTTTAAAAACCAACCGTTATGCCCTATGGATCACAATCCAGCCCACAGGCAATCACGGGCGGGGTGGCCTAGGACCGAACTACATTTTCTTCCATTATTTCAGCGTAAACTGAAATGGATAAAGAAAAAACCTTCCCATAGAGCCAGACCCTGAAGTCAGACTTCTAGTCTCCCGAGGGAGAAGTTGTGTTGACCAAAAAGAGGATGGCTGTCCAAGAGATGGATTGATACAGTGACTGAAACAACGGGCTCAAACATGGCAGCAAGTCTGAGACTGGTGCAGGACGCGTAGAGCCTCTGAGTACTGGAGCCCACTCAACTGCACCTGACAAGAAGCTCCCGAACTGTAGGAACATCAAGGTCTGTTCTTCAAATCACCGACTAGATGACTGAGGCCCAGTGGCATACCTTCCTTTCATGTTGCTTACGCGGCTTTATGTAGCGTCCCTATTGCTTGCAGCCTAAAGCATCACAGTTATACACAGCTGTGAGAAATGTAGGGGTGTCACCAAAACACGCAGCAGGTGCCTGCTAGAGCATCCCCAGGATGCACCGCATTTGCTTTCATTGTAGGAATGGTCCCTTAATTATAAGTTGGCTTCTGTTACGAACCAAGCCGTCATTTTGTACCCCACTCAACCAATCTAAATATGGAATAAAAAAATGCTAGCAGCAAGCCAGCAAAGACTTGAAAGCTGTCAATTTTGCCTTGATTTCTATTTAGACAACTTGTTGAGACTTTACATTTTCTTGTTCTCACCTCTTTCCCTAGGTTCGTTCCTGCTGGGGGTGGGGGTGGGGGTGGCACTCAATGTACACTCCTTGGGTGTGCAGTGTCTGCTCTCCATGGGGCCTTTTGATGACTTTGTGTTGTATGTGTTTATTTAAAGCTTGATATTTCTTTTCATTTGTTTTCATCTTTCTTATTTATTGTCACCGTCTGCCTTCCTGCCTTTTCCTGTTCTTACATAGATACAAGATCCATCATTAAAGGCAACACTAACGGGACCAGGGAACCCATATTTAAGTCCTTTATACAAGAACAAGTGGAAAAGTATTCAGTACAAGTCGTTCTATAGCTAACAGAAGCCAACTTAAAATCAAGGGACAGTTCCTACAACAAAAACAATTACAAGACATCTTGGAGACGCCTCCTGAGTGTTGGTGGCTACAACCCTACATTTCTAACAGCCTCAGATCACCACAATGCTTTAAAACCAACCAATCCAAACTCACGGCCATTGAGCTGATGCCAACACATAGCCACTCTATAGACCAGGGTAGAACTGCCTCTTAATTTCTGAGGCTGGAACTCTTTACAGGAGTAGAAAACTCTGCCTTTCCCCCAAGGAGCTTCTGGTGGTTTTGAACTACTGACCTTGGGGTTAGCAGCCCAACGAGTAACCCTTACACCAATCTGGTGTCAATTTGAGAGGATTAGGAGTGAAGGGGTGGAGTCTGTCCTGTCAATCAAGATATAACCAATAAGGCCTCTGTGTGGGGCATGGCCTTCTCCTGAGAATTCTGGGGATTGCTGTATTGTTTTTCCTTGAAGGTGGGAGGTATTTCTCTCTCTCGGCTCACTCCCTTGGAGACACTACTGACAAGGCTGACTCCCTGTGAGACGTCCCTCAGGAGAAGCCACATGGACCTACCCTGATGCAGCTCTGGGCGCTGGAGAAACCACGTGGAGACCCTGCCAGTGCAGAGATGCTTACAATGCCACTGGATCCAAAGACTTTCTACCCCCTGGCCTGTGATCTTCCTGCATTCGGCATCATTGCATGTGTTTTGTGAGTCTGAAGAAGACTTTATAGATTGGTATCAGACATAAGGGCTAATATTGGACTCATGGACTTGATCTGGACTGGGCTGTTTTCTCAATATTCAACTGCCCTTGTATATAAACCTCTTTTGTATACAGATATGAGTGTCCATGAATTTGTTTCTCTAGTCTACCCAGACTAACATACCACCAGGCTGCAGCCAAATTAGTATTAGATTTGGTCTCACTGCTGCCTTCACAGAACTACTGCAGATGGGTGACTTTAAAAAAGAGGCTTGTCAAGTGCTGTTGAGTGGGTTCCCAGGCATTCACAGAAAAGTATGTTAAGACCAAACATGTCAAAATATGATGCTATTCTTTCTCATGTGCCCTCCGTCGAGGTCTATACACTTCTGAAGGCACCGTTTCCATCCCCTGTCCCCTTTTTCTGAAGAAATCCGAGTTCTCCAGTTTACACCACCTCACAATGGCAGTTTTGGCATCCTCTAGGAATGCTCTTTTGAAATATTCTTTAAGTTTTGGGAACAAAAAGAAGTTGGAAGAAGGAAGGTCAGGGCTGTAGGATGGTAGGGGTACGGCTTCCCAGTGAAACTCTTAGAGGAAAGCCCTGGCTACCCTCAAAGAATGAGCAGGTGCGTTGTTGGGATAGAAGAAATTCCTTGTCACAAAATTCTTGGGCTTTCTTCTCAGTAATGCAGTTTTCCATTTTCTTTCAACTTTTTCCACCGTAAGACACAGGGATCATCTTTTGTCCTTTAAGAATATCCATGTAATCAAAACGAACTCTTTGGGATCTGCTCCCCAAATAGTACCCATAACCTTTTGAGATACCCTTTCTGCCTTGAATTGAACTGGCCCAGAAGATCCCCTAAGAAGCTATTGTTTTGCTTGAAACGTTTTTCGAGTTTGGGGGAAGGTATCCCAATGAGAGCAAGACAAGTACATCCTGAAAAAACTGGTCTGCAGTCATCTACTGATCACAGAGGCAGGTGTATGCATGCGTCACTTATAACAAACCAGGCAGGTATAAACTAGACCCTGAGAACCAATACTTTGGACTTACCTTTCTATATTCCTAATTTTTTCACCATCCCCATAATTCAAAGGTCTTAATCATTCAGTTTTCCTTATTGTCCAGCTTTTAATACATATGAGGTCATTTTAAAATACCATGGCTTGGATCAGAAGCATCTTATTTCTCAAAGTGTCATTTTTGCTTTATAACATTTTAAAGAGATCTTTTGTAATAGATTTGCTCGATGCATTATGTAATTTGATTTCTTCATATTTGCTTCCATGGGACTGTGGATCCAATGAAAGTTATCTCTTGAAAACTGCAGCCTTGCCTCCACTTCCTGTAATGTTGTCTACTGGTCATAACCCAGGTATGAGGGTTTAATTTTTTTTTATGTTAAGATGTAAATCCTATTCGTGGCTGCAGTCTCAGACCATCAGTGAGTGGTCCAAGTCCTCTTTGCTTTCAGCAAGCAAGGTTATGTCATCTGCATTTGGTGAGCTGTTTGTGGGTCTTTCTTCAATCCTAATGTGTTCTTCTTCATATAGTCCAGCTTCTTGAGTTGTTTTCTCAGCATACAGATTGAACAAGTCTGGTGAGAAGATACAACCCTGAATCACATCTTTACTGAAGTTAAACCATGCACTATCCTTCTGTTCTGTTCCCTCTTGATCTATGTACAGATCCTGCATAAGCACCTAATTAGTGTTCTCAGATTGCCACCCTTCAAAATGTTACCTGTAATTTATAGTCCACACAGTCAAATACTTTCGCATAGTCAAGAAAACACAGGTAAACGTCTTCTAGTGGTCGCTGCTTGCAGTGAAGCTACATCTGGTCTCAGCAGTGCTACACTTTGCTCTACATCGTCTTCAACATCTGGCTTGAATTTCTGGTAGATCCCTGATGCAACTATTTTTAAAATGCTTTTCACCAAAATTTGACTTATGTGTGATATTTAAAAAATCATTTCTGCATCTATTGGATCACCTTTCTGTGGAACTTGTATCTCTTTTAGTGAGTTGTTCAGATAGCTGTCTTCCAAAATTTTTTGCATACAAAATTGAACAACCCCAGACTGCAGCCATTTGTTGAAATATCTCAGTGGGTATTCCATCAATTCCTGGAGCACTGTTCTGCTCCAGTGCCGATAGAGCACCTTATACTTCTTCCTTCAGCATCAGCTATTCTTGGTCATATGCTACCTCTGAAATGGTTGAATGTAGACCAATTCTTTTTGGCACACTGACTGTATGTATTCCTTCCTTCTTCTTTTGATATTTTGCCCATACCATCCTTTAATAGTACAACTTAAGGCTTGGATTTTTTTTCTTCTAATGCTGAGCGTGGTTTTTAACCTCTTTATTTTCTAACTTCATGTCTTTGTACAATTCATTATAATACTTTACTTTGTCTTCTTGAGCCACCGTTAGAAATGTTCTGTTCTGCATCTTTACTTCATTATTTCTTCCATTCGCTTGAGGAACTCTATATTCAAAAGTGAGAGTCAAAGTTTCTTCTAATATTGATTTTGGTCTTTGCTTTTTTTGCCTGTGGTATTGTTGTTTGTTTGTGTGTTTGTTTTATATAGGGTCTTGGTGGCTCAGTAGTTAAAGCATTTGACTGATAATCAAAGGTCAGTGATTTGAACCCACCAGGCTCTCCACAGGGGAAAGGTGTGGCAGTAAAAATAAAGGTGCGCAGCCTTGAACTGTGTGGGGCAGTCCCTCTATTTGATTGGTCAGAGTTGGAATCTACTCAACAGCAGTGCGTTTGGGGTTTTGTTGCTTCCTTTATGTGATGTCCTTGATATAATTCCACAACTCATCTGGTCTTCAGTTATGAATTAGTGTGCAGTGCACACTAATCTATTCTTGATGTGGTCTCTAATTCAGGTGAGATATATTCAAGGTCAGACTTTGGCTCTCATGGACTTGTTTTAATTTTCTTCACCTTACACTTGAACTTACATGTGAGCAATTAATGGTCTATTGCTCAGTCAGCCCCTGCCCTTGTTCTGAGTGACAAGATTGAGCTTTTCCATCATCTTCTCCCACAGATATAGCGGATTTAATTCCCGTGTATTTCATCTGGTGAGATCCAAAGATATAGTTGTGATTTACATTGTTGAAAAAAAAAAGTAATTGCAATGAATATGTTGTTGGTTTGCAAAATTCTATGACATGCATTATTTGGCATCATTTCTATCAGCAAGGCCATATTTTCAGCAACCAAATCTTCCGTCTTTGTTTTCACCTTGTGTATTTCAATCACCAGTAATTATCAATGCATTTTGATTTACATGCTTGATCAACTTCAGACTGTAGAATTCGGTAAAATAACAAACACTTTAGTTTCTTCATTTTTGCACTGGTGGTTGGTACATAAATTGAATAATAATAGCTATATTAATTAATCTTCCTTGAAGGCATACAAATATTACTCTATTAATTACAGCAGAAGAATTAAGGTGCACCTGAACCAACCCATGTTGTTTTCAACCACCTCATAGGCATGTGACCATTGAACATAGAATAAGGAAGAGTGAAGAAGAATCGATACCTTTGAATGATGCTGCTGCCAAGGAATATTGAAAGTACCCTGACTGCCAGAAGTGCAGACAAATGTCTCAGAAGAAGTGCAGTCAGAATGTTCCTTCGAAGCAAGGAGGGCAAGACTTTGTCTCATGTATTTTATACAGATTACCAGAAGAGATCGGTCCCTGGAGAAGGACAACATGCTTGGGAAGATGGAGGGGCAGCAAAAAGAGGAAGATTCTCGAGGGGCTGGATTTGCACAGTGGCTGCAACAATGAGCTCAAATGTAAGTGGGATTGTGAGGAGGGTGCAGGACCAGGTAGGGTTTCATTCTGCTGCACATGGGATCATTGTGAGCCTGAACCAAATTGGTGACACCTAACAACAACAGTATAGTTTTGGCAAAATTCAGTAAAAC
>NW_022111339.1:4180209-4181551 GCF_000313985.2 Echinops telfairi
AACATACAATGTGGTTTGAGTAGCTTTAAAAAATAAAAAAGAGGAGAAAAGTGAAATGGAAATGGACGTGGAATCTTTAGCGACAAACCAGTTCTTCTCAAACAAACAGCAGCCACAGCACGATGCTTGAGGGTAGACCTTATCCTTGCGTTCCTTTAGCAATGAAGGCAACACCATTCTTCTTCCGTTTGTCAACTCTGTGCTTGTCAAGTTCAAAAGGCCCCATCTTGGTCCATTTCAACCTAGGATTCCATTTCATTTTGGGCCACTTCCAGTTCATACTTCTGTACACCCCACTTTGGAATCATTGGAGTCATCCACGTCCACCAAGGACGGTTCTGAGAGCTCCCTGGTAGGTCCGCTCCGCATCGACCGGTAGTTCTTTCCCAGTCTTCTGAGTGCCTTCCACACTGGGACACCTCTTCTGGCACTGTATCAAACGACGTTCTGCTGCTATTCAGAAAGCTCTCCGTGGCCATTATTTTTGGAATTAGACTGCCAGGCCAGCCCTCCTAGTCTGTGTTCATCTGGAAGCTCCGCTGAAACCTGTCCAAACTGGCTTCCTCTGCTGGTATGTGAAATACCCAAGGCAGAGCCTCTTACATCACAGCAACATGCGAGCCACCACAGTTCAACAACCCAATAGACCAATGGTGGAGAGGGGATCGCGCTCAACTATCCTGTCCTCTCTTTTGCTTTTCAACTGTGAAATGTGGTTCAGGAAATGCGGATGAGAAGTTAACTCCATGAACAAATCCTGAAATCTCTCGAGGCAACTGGATCTGGCCAGGAGAAGCCAGCACTAAAGCATAGGTCAGTGCAAAGAGGCAGGAGATACCATTCTTGCTGGTCATAGACTGTCAGTGTGTGGATTAACTCAGGGGACTTCATGGGCATACTGATGGCCATCCTCACAACATCCCAGCCTGCCTGGTGAAGGGTTTAGTCTCACTATCTCCAGGTGAACAATTCACAGCTCAAAACTGGATGAAGATTCCCAATGCAAATGGAACCCTGTTTCCAGGCTTAAGAAGAAATAAAATGTTATTTTTATCTCCTACATAAGTCAAAGCAAGAAAAATCCTCCCCACAGAGTAGACGCTCTTTATGGCTCTATTGTACGTGCTGCCTGTAAACGCATGAAAGAAACTTTCAGTGAAGGAAGGGGAAAAAATGTTCCCCAAAGTAGCCTTTTTCAATGTTAAACCAGTGCACTTTGGAAATGAAGATAAAGAGCTCTGTACCTGGAGCTATTTCTCTGTTCCCTTTTCCGGAGCGGAGCCTCTTGGGTAGCAGTCTCTTTGGTGTGCTTTGTTCCGAAGGCCTGCTTCATGTGGCTGCC
>NW_022111339.1:4182096-4183916 GCF_000313985.2 Echinops telfairi
TGAGGGTTTCCAAGGCTGTAAATCTTCATGAGCAGAAAGTCGCACCTTTCTCCTGAGGAGCGGCTGGTGGTTTTGATCTGCTGGCCTTGTGGTTAAATAGTCCAACTCATCCCACTATGCCACCAGACTCAAAATGGTCTTATTTGTGCTGAGCCCCACATAAGCACAGCAAGACATAAGTTTCTACCTTCTAAAATGTAGGTAATCTTTCCTGGAGCTGACATCCAAGTTAATCTGTTGACTTCCCTTAACTAATCAGGCGAGAGTGTTGGTGGTGCAGTGGGTTACACATTGGGCTGCTAACCACAAGGTCAGCAGTTCAACACAACTAGCCTCACTGAGGCAGAAAGAGGATGCTTTCTGATCCCATAAACAGTTACGGTCTCAGAAACCCACAGGGGCAGTTCTACCCTGTCTTATAGGGTTATGTTAAGTCAAAATCACTCGATGGCATTGGGTTTTTGAGACAATCAGGCCTTGGCTAATCAGTTTAGCCTGGTTCAATATGTTCCCTTAATCCCAAATGAACCACTAATCCAAACTGCCCTATGTAGTTTCCTTGTGTCAGCGTGTCTGCTATTATCAAAACTCTGCTGCTTGTACTGCACTCCGAAACTGTTGTATGATTCCACCTCAGCTATACCCTAGTTCACGCACTGAGAAGTAAAGCTTTTGAGTTTGTACAAAAATTTAATGTTGTTGAAATCATATTTTGAACCAAGTCAAGGAAGCCAGCCAATCACACCAGCCAAGGAGTACAGTAAACCACAAACAACAGCCAGACGTACTGCCATTGAGTCAACTCCCTGCTAGCTATAAGCAGAGTAGACTGCCCTGTGAGTTTCCAAGGCTGGAAATCTTCATGGTAATAGAATTGTTATCACCTTTCTCCTGTAGAAATGCTGGTGATTTAAAAGTGCTGATCTTGAGGTTGGGGCTCCTCAGGAATATTTTTAAAAAATCACTCAATGCCATCGAGTCAATTCTGCCTCCTGTCTACCCCATAAAGCAGGGTAGAGCTGCCCCTGTGGGTTTCTGAAACTAACTCTTTACAGGAGCAGAAAGCCTCATCTTTTCCCCTCCACGAGCAGCTGGTTGTTTCGAACTTCTGATCTCATGGTTCCGTGTATAAACCACTACACCACCAGGACTCCTGCAGTAGATGCTTTAAAAAGATCTAATAGATGAATGAATGAAGGCATGCTTAATGAAGGTGGTGGGTCTGATCCCAAAGCTCATTTTGCTTTTCCCTTTAGAAACATGGCATTTTAGTCACTATTTCTGAAGTGTTTGTTCTCAAGAAAAATGCTCGAAGCAAACTCGCTGTCATCAAGTCCGTGGTGACCTGCCATGGCTCTGTAAGAACAAGATAGAACTGCCCCTGCTGGTTTCTGCCACTGTAAGGCTTTATGGGCGGAGAACGCCCCATTTTTCTCACTTGGAATGGAGGGTGGTTGCAAACAGCAGACCTTGCGGTTGACAACCCAATGTGTAACCACTGTGCCACTAGGCCTGTGAGGAATAATTAATAGCAGAAGGTAATTAGTGCTCCCATGTCTTTAACGGAGCCCCCTCATCCCAAATATGTTTCTGTTGTGCTGGTCTCCGGAGAGACATGGAACAAAGCCAGATGGGTTCTCTCCCCCTAAGCTGCCTGGACTTCAGAGTGAGGCCAGTTTTAACAGCCGCAGGGCCCACACTGGCGTTTCTACAGGGCATCTATATCAAATGACTCCTGACTTGTTTTGGCAGGGTGATACAGTCACATCTGGGGAGTCCCAGTGGGTTAAGCATTGGGCTGCTAACCCAGTGGTGCAGTG
>NW_022111339.1:4184973-4186689 GCF_000313985.2 Echinops telfairi
GTCTCCCTGTCAGGCATAAACAATCGCACCAGGATCAGGCAGGGCCCCTCTGCAACCATGGCAAAGTGGGACAGCAATATAGGACCCCTTGACAATTGTCTAAGTACTGACAAAACAAGGTCACTCTAAAAAAATAACATACCAAAGTGGGCCAACCATAAACATTTCTACACTTTCCTGGCTAATGTGGATGGCTGCTGCTGCTCTATCAAGTATAGATTTTTAGCTCTACTTCACTGTTCTCACCTGGGAGAAAAATCTGCTACGATATCAATATTAGATTTGATCCCTCTTCCTTCCAGCATCCAATCCAGACAAATTCTTACTTCCTTGAGCTCTCTCCAAAGTAACAAGTCCAAGTTCTACCGTCAACCCATTGGGAAAACTCTGCTGTTGAGACCCATGATAGTTTCCCACGTGTGCAGCCTCCTTTGCGGCAATGGGCACGGAGCCCAGCATGCTCATCCATAGGTGCGGGCCCTGCAGATTTCAGCAAATGACAACCCTTTGTGATTTAACTTGCCGACATTTCCCTAAGTTTGTTATTTTTCACTGTACTTTTTGCAAGGTATGTTTTTTAAATGCAAACATTGTTCATATTTTGCTTTTTGTTTCTTTCTCTTTTTTTCAGTCATTATATTCTAAATATTTCCAGTTGTTTCTGGATTCTGACACAAAGGGAAGTTTATTCCCCCCACTTGAAGGTTATTGAGGAATTCACGCATATTTACTTCTCATATCTGTATGATTTACACTTTTCCATTTAGATCTTGGATTGCCTTGGAATATATCACAGAAATCATGTGGAAAAGACACAACTTTTCCCATATGGCTGTCGTTATCTCAACATGCTAATAAAAAATCAACCTTCTTCCCTGACTTGAAATGCTGCCTTGATTATATCCTAAATTTGTATATGTAATTAGGTCGGTTCCAATATTTTCTAATATTTTCTCTTCTATCATATTGGCCTGTTTATTAATGAGCAATAATACCACATTTTTAGGTATGATATGTTATTGTCTGGAAGAACTAGTCTTCTGTCTTACTGTAATTTCTGGAAGTTTTCAGTTATTCTTATTTTGTTTTTTAATGGTCCTTCTAAATGTATTTTACAATCAAGTCATCTTCCTTTAGGGAAATAAACTCTACTGGTACGTTTATTGGGGTAAGATAAATTTATAAGTTAACTTAGTAAAAAGTGTTCATGATGTTGTATCTTCCTATTCAAGAACAAAGTATATCTTTCCACAGGTTCATTTCAATTTGTGTGTCTTTCAGTGGGTGTTGAAGAACAAGATGTCACTTTGAGGACTAAGGTGGGTCTCATCTAAGCCATGGTAGTTTCAGTTGCCTCGTATGCATGTGAAAATTGGACGTGGAATAAGGAACACTGAAGACGAATCACTTATGGTGCTGGTGAAGAATATTCAAAGTACCATGGACTGCCTAAAGAATAAATAAATCTCTCTTGGAAGAAGCACAGTTGGAACATTTCTTGTAAGGAAGGGTGGTGAGAGTTCATCTCCTATACTTTGGACATGCTCTCAGGAGAGACAAGTCCCTGGAGGAAGACATCATACTTGGTAAAGTGGAGACAGCAAAAAAGAGAAAGACAGTCAAAGAGATAGATGCACACGAGGCCTGTTCAAACACAACAATTGTGAGGGTGGCATGGGTAATGTTTCATTGTGTTGTGTGCATAGGACCACTGCA
>NW_022111339.1:4187060-4189225 GCF_000313985.2 Echinops telfairi
TGTGTCCTCTCCCCTTTTCCAATTTTGATCATTCTAATTGCTTTCTCTTGTCTAATTATACTGACTAGTACATTCAGCTCAATATTAAATAGCACTTGGATAATGAGGCTCCTTTCCACTTCAATGGGAAGCCTCTAATGTTATATTATGAAGATGCTAACTTTTCAGCTAAAATATATACACACACCAATAAAGCAAAAATAAAAATAATATGGACGCAACCATCAATCTATATTATATTGAGTGTTCTGAATCTATATTAAGTTTCACCTTTGTCAAGTGCCTTATTTGCATGTGTAGAAATCATTTTTTTTTAACTGTGACCTCCCTCCCACGCCCGCCCCGCCCGCCCTTCACTGTGGAGTGTTGCACACACAAAGAACATCACAGGAAATGCAGTTTCACAGCCTGTCTCATCGGAATAGTGGCAGTGTGTGCAGGTGATTATAGCACTATTCTCCTGAGCTTTCTTGATATGTTGGATTATGTTTTGAATTTCATAATATCAAATCACCAATAAATCTTAGAATGAAGCTCACTTGATCATTCTATTCATTTCCTAGGACTGTCATAGCAAAGTTTTTACAAAATGGCTGATTCATAAAAATGGAAACGATTGTATCACAGTTTTGGAAGGTAGAAGTGTCAGCTGGGTGGCCATGCCCTCTCTCCAAGGCTAGCGGAAGACTCGTTCTTATCTCCAAGTTTGGGGTAGCCTCAGACATTCCTTGGCTTGTAGTAGCATCATTCCAATCTCTGCTTTTGTCTTCATATAATCATCTGCACGTGTGTGTCTCTGTGTCTCCCCTGTGTCTCTGCTCCCCTTGTAGAGGACACCAATCAGATTAGGAGACATCCCACTCTAATGTGACTTCATGTGAACACAAAATATTTTCAAAGAACCTGTTTCTAAACAAGATTACATTCATCAAGGTAGGAGCAGGATAAAGTTAGGACTTTAAAATACCTTTTGTATATGTTGGGTGGGACACAATTCAATCTATAATAATTGTGATGTATTATTTTTAACAAATCGCTACATTATGTTTCAATACTTCATTTTAGTTTTTGTAATGTAATTTGTAAAATTATATGGTCTAAATGTTTCTTTGGATGGCATATGGTGTATTTTAATCTAGCTTTCCAAATCTCAGTGCTGCTGGAGAACATAAGAAAAACCTTGAGAAGCAATGTTAACGATGAAGCTAATTCTTATGCACTACCCCTCCCTCCCAAAACAAATTCATTGCCATCAAGTAGATTCTGACTCAGCAATCATATATGAACTTCTCCATGCGGGTTACAAGGCTGTAATGATTACGCAAGTACTCACCGTGTCTTTCTCCTGTGGAGCACATGCCGTGTTTGCACTGTGGACTTGTCAGTTCGCAGCAGAGCACTTAACCACTGCACCACCAGAACTCATAGTTCCTATAGCAACTAGAATTGGAAATGGAAAATGGCACAAATTACATTTTAAAATATTCACATCCTCAACTTGACAAAAGAAGAGAATTTATATACCATTTATGTGGATGACTAAAATAATTCATTGCTGAGGTTTGTTTTTTAGAGTGCTCTAGTGTATATAAATAGAAGTGAGTTCAATACACACCTTTTCTTTCAGCAGTTATTGCCACGTACACCCCGATTTCTAAAAATGATTAAACTCTTTAGCAAATAGACAGGTGTTTGGAGGCAGGCAAATAATAATAAGTATGAACGGGGCAAGAATAACACATGCCCAGAGTGAATTTCTTGCTATCTAAAGATATTTGCCTCTGAAGAGAGCTGAAAGCCATCTGACGCTCAGAAGCTAAAATGTAAAGTTAAAGGATCCAAAATCCTTTTCCCGACCCACCAGTCTAGTTATGAATAAAATATCAAACAAACACAAATTGAGTGTCAGTCTCCCAACATTACTGATCAGTACTCCTCAAAAATATTAAAAAATAAGAAAATACTAAAATTCTCTTTCACAACCACCAAGAGACAGGAGATGAGTGTTTAAGAACACATCAACAAAAAATTAGCATTTAAATGCAAATACCATAATACTACAATCCCTGGGAGACCAGTTTCCTTTCACCCAAAGAAACAAGACAGAGTGGCTTAAACAAGTGGCTTAAAATGCAGAGCCATAGATCTTTAGAGGAAGTAATGTC
>NW_022111339.1:4190096-4197284 GCF_000313985.2 Echinops telfairi
TCTGATGGGGGCAGGGAGGCTTTTTCTAATGTCCCCTGACCCTTACCTGACCCAACAAAAGGTACCTCAGAAAAAAATGAGACGAAATTCTTATTTCTCAGCAGAAACAAGGCATGCAAGAAGGTAATGAATATAAAAAGCTATAAAAGTTAAAAAAAAAAAAAAAGCCAACCAAGAAACATATACTCAGCAAAATGACCTCTTAAAAATGGTGATGGCATTAGGAAATGTCTAAATAAATAGAAATGAAAGGCATTTGTGAAAACTAGACCAGGCTTACAAAAAATTCTAAAGAGACAGACAGCCAACAACAGCAGACAGGAGCTGAGATTAACATCCATGACAGCACCATCAGCAGAGTCCAAAGTCAAACAGATTTAATGACTAAAAATAGGGCAAAGGAGAGAGAGCATTTGTAATGAAGACAAGTCCGAAGTGTAAACAGGAAACAGTGCAGTGACAGAATTTCTAAATGGAGAGGAAGTTGAGCTTGGGTGAAGGGAAAGGCAATAGATAAGAGAGAGGTTGGCAAAAAGTGCTGGAGGCAGAGGAAGACACTGTGAGGAAAGTCTGAGTTTAAAGGCACCAGAGGTAAATATTGTTATAGACACACTCCTGCAATAACAGAGATATACCAGCAGATGCATGGATTGATACACGTTCTGACTGGGTGTGGGAGAGAGAATGGGAGTATACCCTCAAATACATTGAGATTTGAGGATATCTGTATGTGAGTATTTGTCTTCGCTGCAAACATATCCATGAATGTGTTGGAGCACGCAGGGGACAAAGTCATGACAACTTCTCAACATAACCAAATACCTGAAAGGAATAGGTCACTGGGCCTAGGTACGCAGGACCATAGTCTCGGGGGACTCCACGACCAGTCATCATAACATCATCCACAAAGACAATCTTCTACACCCTACTTTGATGAGTAGTGACTGGAGTCTTAACGTTGGTAAGTGGCCATACGGTGCACAATTGGTCTCTCCCTGTTCAAAGGAAAGATGAGTGATAAAAATCAAAGACATAAGGAAACAATTACTTCAACATTCTAATAGACCACGCAAAACTCAGTCTCCACATTCCTGAGACTGGAAGAACTTGATGGTGCCTGGTTATTACTATCTGAAAAGGATCATATTACAAGGTCCTGGATATAGTAGTAGGTGGAACAAAACTCATAATTATAAAGGAGACATTCTGTTGGATAGAGACTGTTAGAGTCTTTGAGACTATAGCCCTTAGTAACCCTTCACTTCTGAATCTGGATTCACAACCCGGCTCACTTTTCAGCCAAACAAAAGACCGGTCTATAAGGGAAGCAATAACACGAATTAACTGTTGGAGAGCAAAAGGGTATCACTTACACAAGGACAAAGTTCTGATGGGGTAGAAGGTATTGAAACATGGAACATGAGAGGAAATGTCATGTCAACTTGTTAAATAGGTTCTAGGGGTGGAGTCTAGCCTGTCAGTCAGGTCACAGCCTGATTGATGCCTCCTTGTGGGTGTGACCTTCTCATGAGGATTCTGGGAGTTTTCCTCTCTTCTTTCCTGGAGGTGGCAACACACACATACACACACTCACACACACTCTCTCTCTGCTTGACATGCCTGTTGACAAGCCACATGGAGATACACTGACGGCGGCAGAGCCCTTAAGCTGGAGGAGCCACGTGGAGAACCACACCAACACTGAGATATTTCCACCGCCACTGGATCTTCAAGACTTTCCACCCACTGGCCTGTGCTCTTCCTGCAGTCGGCATCGTTGCATGGCTGCATGAGTCTGAAGAGGAATTTATGGACTAGTATTGGACATATGGGCTAATATCAGGCTTATGGATTTGATCTGAACTGGGCTGGGATGTTTTCTTAATATACAATTGCTCTTGGATATCAAGCTCTCTCTTACACACACACACACACACACACACACACACACGCGAGTGTCTGGATTTGTTTCTCTAGTAAATCCAGACCAACACATGCTGTTACACTGAGGGTGTTATAAAGAAGAGAAGGCAGCAAAAATCTCAGTTTTTTAGCATCAAACTGATGCGTGGGTAAATCTTCATCGAATTCACAATAAAAAGTTAAAAATAAATATATAAAATGTAGAACAAGGAGGCACAAGAAGAGGTCAGAGCGGTGAACCACAAGAAGGACCGGACTCACCAATTCTGGCTTTAAAGAAGGAGAAAAGAAGCCACGAGCAAAGAAATGTAGGCAGCCTCTAGAAGGTGGAGAAAAGCAGGGAGCAGATTCTTTAGAATCCTCAGAGTGGAACACAGCCCTCCTGTGTTCCACTATGAAAGAATAAGTTTGTGCTGTTTTAACTATCTTTAAAGAAAAAATGTCTTCAAAATTTAAAAAAGAATGGTGGGACAGCTGAATATCCACATGTAAAAGAGTGAATTTGGACCCATTCCTCACATCATACACCAAAAATAACTCAAAATGGGCAGACGACCTAAAGGTAAGACTTATAACAACCATTACAGGAGTAGAAATGGTAATCTAATTTTGACAATAGAGTCTGAGATATGACAACAAAAACATAACCAACAAAAGATAAAAAAATAAATTGGACTTCTAAATGAGTTGTCACCCCGCCCCAAGCAATTAAACACTTTTGTACTATAACCCATAATCCAGGACAAAGTGTAGGCATCGCTTTTGCATCATTGAATCATCCTTGAATCATTACAGATCATCTCAGGGGGTGGTATCACCCGCTTTGGGAAACACTGGTCTAGACTAGCTAAACTATCTTCTAAGATTTGTGCTTTCTTTGTACATTTTGCAATAAGTGCACAAACAACAACATGAAGAGACAATCTACTGAACAGGAGAGAAAGCAAAATGTTATTTTAAAAGATAGGAAATAAAACAAAGATTAAAAGTAGATGTCAGAAGAGACTCTGAAATTAGTTTTCAAGGACAGAGTAACCCAAGTGACTAGAAGAAATGATGAAGTAAAAGAGCAGAACAGAAAACTGCACAGGGCAGTGCAGGAAGAGAAAACAGAGTTACAGAATGATCTCTGCAATTTTCTGGGGTGAGAAAATCAAAAGGGGAGAATATACTCAGCATTTCTTGAACTGAAGAAGAAAAAAAAAAACCCAAGGCTTGAGTCGCATAATGAAAGATTCTATAGAAAATATGCAGGAAGAATCAGGAGAAAATGGAAGGAGTACACAGAGTCACTATACCAAAAAGAACTGGTCTAAGGTCAATCATTTCAAATGAGAGAGCATACAGCCAACCTGTGGTATTGAAGGAAGAAGTCCAAGCTGTACTGAAAACATTGGTGAAAAACAAGTGTCCAAGAATTAATGGAAAATCAACTGAAATATTTCAACAAATGGATGCAGCACTGGAGTTGCTCCTTCATCTATGCCAGGCAGTTGGGAAGACAACTACCTGGCCAACTGACTGGACGAGATCCATAATTGTACCTATTGCAAAAAAAATAAAATGCAGTTATACCTCGAACACAACAGAATGCAAAAATTACCGTGTAATATCATAAGTATGAAGTGAAATTAAAATTTTGCTGAGAACAAATAAAAATACTTGCAGCAGTACATTAACAGAAAGTTGCCAAAGATTCATAATCCATAATCAACACCCATGGAAGTATCAGCCAAGAAATTAAGTGATGTTTTGTGTTGGGAAACTCTGCTATAAAAGATCTCTCCAGAGTGTTGAAGAGTACAGATGTCATTTTGAGGACATCCCAAGCCATGGTATTTCTCATCACCTAATAAGTATGTGAAAGTTCGATGATGAATAAGACAAAAGAAAATCACCTGCAATACAACAAAAAAGCAAACAACTCAACCATGAAAAAAAAGGCAAAGGGCACAACAGACCTTTCTTCAATAAGGATATAAATAGCTAGTAAAGACACGACAAGATAGACAATGCCACTAGTCATTATGCAAATCAAATCCACAAATCCTCAGTAGGATGACTTTCATCAGAAAACTGGGAACTGCAAGTGTTGAGACTGTGGAGAAATGGAAGCACCCATGCCTTGTTGCAGAAATGTAAACTGGCACCACCTCTGTGGGATCAGTGAGCTGTGCCTCAAAAAGCTATACATAGACTTACCATGCCACCCAGCAATGCCAAAAATCTTGATCTATGCCCCAAAGAATTGGAGTTAAAAATACAAACAGATACTTAGATACCACGTTCCTTGTATCACTATTCACAAAGGCTTGAGTCTCAATTACTACATGAATGTATTAAAAAAATGTTAAGTGGTGTATCTATACAATGGAATATTATTGAATCATAAAGGGAAATAAAATCCTGGTACATGTTATGACCATGGCATTGAGTCAGACCAAGGGCAATACTGTATGATCCTACTTATATGAAGTATTTGGACAAGATCCATAGAGACAGAAAGTAGATTAGTAGTTAGCAGAGATTGAGGGAAAGAGGGTAAGCATTTACTGGTTTAGTGGGCACTGAATTTCTGTTGAGGGTAAAGAAGGTCGTTAGGAAAAGGATAGTGGTAACGTTTGCCCAATGTGATGATTGTAATTAACGTTACAGAATTACACACTTCAGTGTGGTTAACATGGCTCATGTTTTGTTGTATATATTTTACCACAATTAATCAAACATCATTTTTAGGTTAAGGGAACTATTTAAAGTCTATATATAGGATGTCTTTTCTTAAGATGCCCCCAAATGCAAAAAGATAGCATTAGAGTCTTGAATTCTCTCTCGGCTTTCTCTAAGAACCCTCTCAGGTCAGCTCCAGGAGCAGTGTGTCATTGGATTTAGAGGTCCATGTAGGCTTGCTTGGGGGAAGAAACGCGTGGGTGGGTGAAATGAGGAAGTGGTTTGGGAAAAGAAGAGAAGCAGCCTTGGCCTTCCCAGAGTGACCTGCTGCCTGCCTTTCACAAGAATCGGCTGCTCAACAGCCCTGTTTCTATTTTCTCTTCTCCTTTCCACGGGTTCTCTTTTATTTATGGAGTAGGTGGGCCAGGCCTGCAGATGATGCGGAAACGATAGTGCTTGCTCGGAACCCTCTCCAGCAACTTGTCAGAGTCCCCAAGGAGGTGCCTTCTGAAAGGTCTGGGGCCCCCTGCCTTGTTGTAGGCTGTGGGGTGACATTCCTGGGCTGCTGCTTGTTACTAGCCCCTCTGTTTAACAGTTTGTCCTAAATAACACCTCTGATGACTTTGCTCTAAGTCAGTATCTTGGACTGGCTTGGCTGTTCGTTGCTTTTATGGCCCCGTTTGCCCAGCATCGGGATCATAAAGCCCTTGTGTCCTTCTATAAACATCTGGAGGCAGTCCCTGAGAAGATGTAACCAAATCTTCCTCAAGATCCTGGCTATAAGGAGGAAGTGGATGCCAGGCCTCAGAGGCACACATGTTTCGAAGACCTGTAACTTGCTGTCTGCTCATCGGGACCTGATCGGTGACACACTGTTCCACAATGGTCTTGGTTGTTCATCTTTAAGGAAGCAGGAGTTCTTATTTTTCTTCTGTGGCCTCTGGGTGGCTTCAAACGGACACCCTTTGGATTAGCAGCCAGAACCACCCAGATATCTTATTTCAAAGACATGGGGGCATTTTTATTCGGTTGTACTAAACCACTTAGGGATGTGATGCTTATTGGGGAAAACTGCAACAAAATTAGTTGCAAATGAATGACTTATTTCCACTGAACAACAAAACTGACCTGATGCTTGATGAACACAAGTCGAAAGACACAAGCAACACGACTGCCTACAAGTCTTAAACAGAGGCTATTTTCAATATAGCTGTTGGCAGCTGACTTTCCAGGTCAGTTCACTTCAACCCTTAACCTTTCCATGACCCTTGGGATATAGATTGCCACCAACATTTCCAGCACCTCAGGTTTCTTGCAAAACAGCTGTCCCAAGTGTAGTGTATGCAGCTACAGGCAGGGGCCGGTATGCCTGCAGGAATCTGAAGAAATGGACCTCACCCCACCAAGCCTGTCAGCAGAATCCACTTGGGACCAATGCATCCCATGTGTCCGTGTCCTTGTGAGGTGCCATCCAATTGGTTCTGGCTCACAGTGACTCTGGGCACCACAGAATAAAAACTGGCCAGTCTTCCATCCTCATAATTGTTAAGTGTGAGCCCATTGTTGTAACCACAGTGTCAACCCATCAAGTTGAAGTCTTCCTCTTTTTCATGGCCCTTCTACTTTATCATCCAACAACTGTTGCAGCAGCACACGGACAGGGAATTGCCAGAGGTTCTGGACAAATTCAGAAGAGGAAGTGGAACACTGCTGATGTCAGATGGATCTTGGCTCAAAGCAAAGAACACCTGAAAGATGTTTTACTTTGTTTTATTGACTACGCCAAGGCATCTGACTGTGTAGACCATTGTATACAGTGGGTAATCTTGAGAAGAATGGGAATTCTGGCACACTTCATTGTGCTCGTTTAGAATTTTCACATGGATCAAAAGTAGTTGTGCCTTCAGAACAAGGAAAGACTGCATGGTTTAAAATCAGAAAAGGTGTGCATCAGGGTCACATCCTCTCATATACTTGTTCAACCTGTAGGCTGAGTAAATAATCAGGGAAGCTGGATTATATGAAGAGGAATATGGCATCAGGATTGGAGGAAGGCTTATTAAAAACCGGAAATATCCAGATGACACAACCTTGTTTACTGTAAGTGAGAAGTTGAAGCACTTGCTGATGAAGATCAAGGATTGTCGCCTTCAGTATGGATTATAACTCAATGCAAAGAAGACCCACATCCTCACAACTGTACCAATAGCTAACATCATGATACAGGGGAAAAAGATTGAAGTTTTCAAGGACTTTGTCCTGCTTGAATCCACAATCAATGCTCATGGAAGCAGCAGTCAAGAGATCGAAATGAGTTGCACTAGGTAAATCTGCTGCATGGGACCTCTTTAGAATATTTGAAGAGCAAGTTTGTTACTTTGAGGACTAAGGTGCTCCTGTCCCAAGCCATTGTATTTTCAATTGCCTCATATGCATGTGAAAGGTGTCCGTTGTCCTTACCTCACTCAATACCAAGAATAAAGTCAAGGTGGATCACAGACCTTAAGGTAAAACACCAAACTATTAGGGCCATTAATGAGGGAATTGGGACAAACCTGAGAATCTTGGCACAGGGAATACATAGGCTATCGGAAATAA
>NW_022111339.1:4200365-4201750 GCF_000313985.2 Echinops telfairi
TCATGGGGGAGGGGGGAGCGTGGAGGGAGGAGATAAAAATGAGGAGCTTATACCAAGGGCTCAAGTAGAAAGCAAATGTTTTGAGAATGATGAGGGAAACAAATGTACAAAAGTGTTTAACACAATGGATGGATGGATGGATTGTTGTACAAGCCCCCAATAAAATGATTTTTTTAAATGTGTCCATTGAATAAAGAAAATAGAAGAAGAATTGAGGTATTTAAATTGTGGTGTGGATAAAAATATGGACAATACCATATTTTGCTAAAAATATGCTAAAAGGACAAAAATATCTGTATTGATATCCTGGTCCACCAAGCCCCCAGGACGATCTTCCTGCTCAGTGTAGACAGCGCACAGAAAGGACCATAGGGCCAGCCCCACTGTGAGACACAATGGCCCTCACTAAACCACAGCACTCCGGGGGACAATATTGGTGGCCCAGTGGGGGGATTGTGCAGTGTGACCCCATCATGCTGGGATGAAACACTAAGAGCATGCAACAGAGCAGCAAGGGGAGCAAAGTGATGAAATCCCCGGGGATACAGAAAATAGACTTCGGAAGCAGAGTGCGGTACCCCATCAGACTGGAAAACACTTGCATAGGCCAACAGACCTTGAACTATTTATATAGGCTTTTCCATTTTGGTGGCTTTCTTTTTGTTACTGTTATTTTGTTTTTGTTTTTTTGGTCGTTGTTATTGTTTTGTTGGTCTTGACTTCCTTTGTTGTTTTATTTAGCTTTGCCTGGTTTTTGCACTTAGTAATGCATCTGCATAATTATCTAGATAAGATAGGCAGGATAAATAATTTGGAGATGAAGAGAATGGGACCAATGATTCCAGGGGGGTATGAGAGAAGGGGAGGTGGGAGAAAGAAAACAGTGGGGGAGGGGGAAGCCAACCCAGGGACAAGGGAACAACAAGTGAACTAAAATCAATGGAAAGTAGGGTGTTGGATGCCTAGTGGGGCCTAATCAAGGGCAATGCAACAGCGAGGAATTACTAAACCCAAATGAAGGCGGAACATGATGGTGGGACAAGAGGAAAGTACAAGGAAATAGAGGAAAGGACCAGGAGGCAAAGGACATTCATAAATATAAGCATGTACATATGTAAATATATAATGAGAGGGGAATAGGACTATGTACTCATATCTATATATTAAGAATTAAGATTGGCTGAAAATAAAATGGGTGCATAAGCAAAGGTGGTGAAGAAAGCTGATGGTGCCCGACTATCAAAAGACAGTGTCTGAGGGCTTAAAGGCTTGAAGATAAACAAGCGACCATCTAGCTTAGAAGCAACAAAGCCCACATGGAAGAAGCACACCAGCCTGTGTGATCACGAGGCGTTGATGGGATCAGGAATCAGGCATCAAAGAGT
>NW_022111339.1:4203000-4204602 GCF_000313985.2 Echinops telfairi
GGGATGGGGGTGGGGTGGGCGGGGTGCATGTTCGTTGACTGATTTTCAGAAGTAGATCACCTGGCCTTTCTTCCGAGTTTGTCTTATTCTCTAGAGCAGTGGTTCTTAACCTGTGGGTCACGACCCCTTTGAGGGGCCAAAAGACCCTTCACAAGGGTCGCCTGATTCATAACAGTAGCAAAATTACAGTAATGAAGTAGCAGCGAAAATGATTTTATGGTTGGGGGGGTCACCACAACATGAGGAGCTGTATTGAAGTGTCGCAGCATGAGAAAGGTTGGGAACCACTGCTCTAGGGGATGCAAACGCTTGAGGAGTTCTGCTGCTAACTGGAAGGTTGGAAATGGGTGTATACCCCAATAGACATCTTTGAAGAAAGCCCTGGTGATTATTTCCAAAAACGTAGACATGCAAAACTCCACGGAGCATAGTTCTGCTTGAAGAATGGGGGTGGGTGGAGGTGGGGTGAGGAAGCATCTTGAATCCGAAATGCCTCAATGGCAAGGAATTTTCTAAAATTTTAAGAAGCCGTTTTTTCTTCGTTCTTAAGCACAGTCAGCCCGTTGAGAGCCTAAGAGGAGAAATTAGCAGAGCAGCTCTTTTGAGCTTGGGTCATGAGTTCGGCTGTAATGGCAGCAGATCAAAAGCACTAGCTGCTCAGAGAAAGAAACACGCAGTGTGGCTCCCACCAAGACGTACCGTTTTGGAAATGCATAGGGGGCAACCCTACTCCCTGCTACAGAATTGCTGTGCGTCAGAATTGACTAATGACAGCAGTGAGATTTTTGTTCTTGTTGTTTGTTTGTTTCTGTTTGGGGTTTTTGAGAGGGTTTTTGTTATGCTCATGACAAAGTCCATAGCTAAGGAGCCCTTGGCTCTGCATGGAGCCCAACCTGAAGGCATTGCTTTTTCTCAGCACCTTTCTCTCAGGTCTTCTCCCTCTCTCCCCGCGGCCAGGCTGTACCTGAGTGGGGTAAGGATTCTTGGATTCTCAACAGGAAACACTAGCAGGACAGGAAACCTACCCCCCATTTTCCCACTTCGAAACCAAAGGTAATTTCTTGAAATAGAATTATTAGTGGGAGGGGTGGAGAAACGGAAAGAAACTGGTGTCCACTAAGAACTGGCTAATTCAGGAGGACGGCGCCCCAAGCCCAGCTTGTTGCCATGTACTGGGAATTCCTAGCAACTACTGGTCAGGTCCTGGCAGCATAGTGATTATGCATTGGGATGCTGACCCCAAGGCCAGCAGTTGGAAACCACTAGCTTCTCCTTGGAAGAAAGATGAGGCTTTCTACTCCCACAAACAGTTTTGGTCTTTGAAATCCATGGGGCCAGTTCTACCCTGCCTTACAGGGTTGCTACGGGGCTGAATTAACTCAATGGCAGTGAGGCTGTGTTTGAGTTGCCAAGTCTCCGGGCCCTAGTAAGTTCCGATCCCACTGATACGGCAGGAACATACTTTGGGGTCCTAACCAGTCACAAATGGATTGCTCTCATGCAGATTCCAACTCCCACCCTGTGGTATCAGAGTCCTCTGTGTACCTCAGGTTTTCAGTTGTTGCCTGGAACTACTCAGGGCTGAGGGGCAAAAGCTGAGGC
>NW_022111339.1:4206016-4207886 GCF_000313985.2 Echinops telfairi
AACTGCCCCACAGAGTTTTCTAGATAGCAGTCTTTGTGGAAGCGGGTCCCTGGATCCCTCTCTCAGGAAGCTGCTTTTAGTTAGCGGAGTGCTGTTAGACCATCAGGGCTCCTGATGGGTAACTGAAAACCACAACTCTTTGATTCTGACTCATGGCAACCTTGTAGAACAGAGAAGAAGTGCCCATAGGGCTGTAATCTTCATGAGAGCAGGCTGATCTATCTTTCTCCCTTGAAACAGCTGGTGGGCGTAAACCACCAACCTTTTAGTTAGAAACCAACTGCTTATCCTCTTTGCCACCAGGGCTTCTCCGATAGACTAAGCCCCTTTGGATGACTAAACAAAAGCAGCCGAACAACCGTGTTGACTCCTCGTGACTCCAGAGGACAGAGCAGAACGTCACTGTCCGGGATCTTAGGCTATGCAGCCTCCTGCATCCTTCTCTCACGGAGTGCTTAGTGGGAGCAGCTTTTGGGTTAACCACTGTACCCCAGGGCTTCTTCAAAGGGTGTCTAACCAAAAGCCAAACCCACGACCATTGAACCCATCTGACTCATGATGACCCTACAGGACAGAGCAGAACTGCCCCTGTGGGGTTCTGAGACCATCAATCTTTACCAGAGCAGACAGCCTCACCTTTCTCTGCAGGATTGCCCGGTAAGTTCAAACTGTTCCCCTTGAGGTTAGCAGCCCAGTGGGTAACCCGCTGCCACCAGAGCTCCGTGTCCAGTGACTCCAAACCAAACTCACTGTCATCAAGTCGATTCCCACTCATAGCCGCCCTACAGGACAGAGGAGAAGTGCCCCTGTGGGTTTCTGAGACGGTAACTCTTTATGGGAATAGAAAGCCTCATCTTCCTCCCACAGAGCGGCGGATGGTTTTGAACTGCTGACCTTGAAGTTAGCACAGCAATGTGCAACCACTATGCCACTAGAATGACAAGGGACTAAATGCCGGTGGGGAGGACAGGAGCAGTGAGAAAACAAGGAAAGTTTCCATGCGTGATCCCCAAAGATAGACATCCTCTGTATTGTCTGTTCTGCCCCACCTCTACCCCACCCACACAATGGGTCTCATTTCAGTTGGGAACTAGGGCCCAGGGACTAGGCCTACATTTTGTATGACCTACAGATCTGCAGATGAAAGGGAAAGAAAGACATTTTCTTATTGTGTTATTGCCAATTTTAAAACAATTTTAAATTGTCTTTCTTTTTCATTCTTAGAAATGGTCAGTTCATTTCCTAAAGCAGTGGTTCTCAACCTGTGGGTCGTGACCCTTTTGAGGGTTGAACAACCTTTTCAGAGGGGTCGCCGAATTCATAACAGTAGCAAAATTACAGTTATGAAGTAGCAACGAAAATAATTTTATGGTTGTGGGGGCGGTCACCACAACATGAGGAACTGTATTAAAGGGTTGGGCATTAGGCATTAGGATGGTTGAGAACCACTGTCCTAAAGACAAGTGGATCTTTTTTTAATAAAAATTGGCCATATCAAAAACACATACTAGGTTGAATTGCAATGTCTATTCCTGAATGTTGGGTCTTCTCTAGGAAAGCAACATTGGCTCATTGCTTCCAAAGGGCCCCGTGGGGCACCATTTGGAGAAAGAGCCCTTCATCCTGAGACTATGGAAAATTGCACCCTCTTAGGCAACTGGAAGGGAACCAATTAACCTAGATGTATTTTCGTTTGCAAAGAAATGTGCTGGAATCCAGTCTTGCTGAAATGGTTCAGATGCGGCATTTCTTTTAGGTAGTCTTGCTGGTGTTTCAGATTGGTTTTCTAAAACCTATCTCTTTAGTCTGCAACAGTGGTTCTCAAGCTGTGGGTCCTGACCCCTTTGGGGGTCAAAAGACCCTTTCACAG
>NW_022111339.1:4208972-4210100 GCF_000313985.2 Echinops telfairi
GCACTGTAGCAACACACAAACCACCACAGTACAACAGACTGACAGATGGGTCATGGAAACCACATGTATTAGGTCTCTATAGAGGGGGAAATACGTATTATGGGTCCACAGAGAGTACAATTAGGGATAATTGACCTGAAGACTAAGGTTCGCCTGACCTAAACCATAGTATTCTCCATTGTATAGGACAGAGTAGTAGTGTCCCTGAGGGTTTCCGAGACTGTAACAGTTTACAGGAGTGGAAAACTCAGTCTTTCTCCTGAAGAGCTGCTGGTGGTTTCAAACTGTGAACCATAGGAATCACAGGCCAATTCGTAATCCCCACACCGGCAAGGTTTGGAAATGAAGACCTAATAATCCCTACGAGAAGCTCTCTTCAAGGGTGTGGCTTGCTTCCAACATAAGTGGCTGCTGTGGAAAGGTGCTTGCATTTTGCCAGGTCTGGATACTGCGTTTAGCTCACTGATTCTAGTTTTTTGGACTTGGGGCCAGCAGCCTGTTGATTCTGGGAATCAGCACCAGCCTGCCATCTTACCTGCCAACCTTGAATTCACTCATTTCAATAGCCAGAGGTTTCCCATCTGACCTGCCTATCTTGAATTCCTCAGCTCTGCAATCTACTTGAGTCAGGGGAAGCCTTCATTGTGACATCTGTCCACGGACTTGGAGCTTGCCTACCTCTACAACTGTGTGAGCCATTTCCTTGATATAAGCTTATAAACTGCTCTATAAAACCTACATATATAAACTCCACTGGCTTTGCTTTTCTACAGAACTCAACCTAAGAGAGGGACAAATGTGAATCATACTAAATTTAGCATTTTCCTCTGGGATTTGGTGTCTTGGGAGATGCTGACCTCAAGAAGACAAGGTTTATTTTTTATTAAATACTTTTATTAGGGGCTCTTACATCTCATCGCAATCCACACATTCATCCTGTGTGTCAAGCACATTTGCACATATGCTTCCATGATCATTTTCAAAGCATTCTCTTCCCCTCATATGAGCTCCCCATTTCTTCCCCCTCCCTCCCCTGGCTGCCCTCCCTCACAAACCCTTGATAAGTTGTAGATTATTATTTTCATGCATTACATTGTCCTCCATCGCCCCTCACCCACTTTTCCATTG
>NW_022111339.1:4212880-4214039 GCF_000313985.2 Echinops telfairi
GAGCATTTTCTCATATGTTTATTGGCCATTTGGATATCTGCCCTTGTGAAATTTCTGTTCAGGTCCTTTGTCCATCTCTCAAGTGAGCAATTAGTTTTTTTCTTTTTTGGAAGCTAGCAGAGTATTGTAGATTTTAGTACTTAGGTCTTTGTCTGATGTGTCATTGCTAAAGATGTTTTCCCAATTCGTGGGTTCTATTATTACTCTCTTGGTGAATTATTTCGATGTACACAGGCATCTTATCTTCAGTATATCCCACTTGCCTATTTGTGACTCCTCTGTATTTGTATCCTTCCCTATTTCTGATAGCCTATGTATTCCCTGTGCCAAGGTTCTCAGGTTTGTCCCAATTCTCTTATTAATGGCCCTAATAGTTTGGGGTTTTACCTCAAGGTCTGTGATCCACCTTGACTTTATTCTTGTGTATGGAGTGAACTAGGGGTCTTGCTTCATTTTTCTGCAGGTAGATATCCATTTTTTCCAGCACCACTTATTGAAGAGGGTATCTGCTTCCCATTGGATATTTTTTGGCCCCTTATCAAAGATCAGTTGTCTGTATGTTGATGTTTTTATTTCTGGATCATCAGTTCTTTTCCATTGGTCTGAATATCTGTCATTATATTAGTAATGCACTGTTTTGACCATTGTGGCCATATATTACGTGCTAAAGTCAGGTAGAGCAAGACCTCCCACTTTGTCCTTCTTGAGTTCTCTGCTAGTTCTGGGCTTCTTCCCTCTCCATATGAAGTTGGTAATCAGTTTTTCCAATTCTTTGAAAAAGGATGATGGTATTTGTATCGGGATAGCATTGAACTTCTATAGTGCCTTGGGCAGAACTGGCATCTTTACTATATTGAGTCTTCCAGTCCATGAGCATGGGATGTTCTTCCATTTGTGGAGGTCACTCTTAGTTTCTTGTAATAGTGTTCTGTAGTTTTCCTCACACAAATCTTTTCTCTAATCATTTTATTGGGGGCTTGTACAATGCTTATCACAATCCACACATATATCCGTTGTGTCAAGCACATTTGTACATTTGTTGCCATCATCATTCTCAAAACATTTGCTTTCAACTTGAGCCTTTGGTATCAGCTCATTTTCCCCTCCCTTCCCCCTCCCCCCTCCCTCATGAACCCTTGATAATTTATAAATTATTATT
>NW_022111339.1:4215779-4224263 GCF_000313985.2 Echinops telfairi
GACCTCAATACTAAACCTATAAATATATGCACATAGATCTATTTTGGCCAGTATTTTGTTAAGGATATTTGCATCAATGTTCATTAGGGATATTGGTTTATAGTGCTCAATTCTTGTGGGATCCGAAGACAAGTTTTATTATGTCTATTCCTTGCTTAAAGTTTGAGAACAAATTGGAACACAAGTATTTGTGAACAGCTCTTGTCACCTGTTTTGACAAAACTTATCTTTTAAGCCCAAGAGATGCCTCCCAAGCATTATTCATTTTAAACAAACATTTAAAAAGGCATTTCTGGAAGAAAGCTAATCCGTATATTTGCTTCAGACTGTTGCCTGGTTAATGGGAGTTGATGAATAAACAACTTTTCAGTAAAACCAAGAGATTATATTCCATTCACGGTAAACAACTAAAACCTCTACGATGTTTTAATTTGTTTTGAAATATGTTTTCCTAGAGGTTCAAGTGAGAGCTAAACTAAAATTGGTATTCCTCAAGCCTTCCTTCCCATCTCACTGAAATGAATGTCTCCTGGCTTGACCTTCAGAGCTCCTTGGCATGCATGATCCTCTTCATCTGAGAATCAAAGAAAACAGCCAGGCACATGGCTCTGGCATTATAGACACACAGGAGATTGACCAACCTTGTCTGTGTCCTGTTCATGAACTCTTAAGACCATTTGAGGACTAGCTATGCAGGCCAGTCATGAAAATTGGTGGGAAACTTTGACACCACCTAGAGGTCATTGAATTTTACTGCAATCTCTCTCTCTCTCTCTCTCTCTCTCTCTCTCTCACTCTCTTTCTCTCTCTTACAATGGGAATAAAAGGAAAATGGACCCAGAATATGGGTTTTAATTAACAGGTCTTATTAGAGTTAACGACCTGCCCAGGTGTTTCGAATGGAATGAGAGTCAAAGGGGCAGGGGGAGGGGGAGATTGGAAGACAGAGTAAAGAGAGAATAGCCCAAAGTAAGAAATGGAGAGCTAGAGAGAGGAAGAGACAGAGGGAAGCGTGGCCACAGGAGAAGGTGAAGAAAGTCAGACAGAGCGTGAACAAAGGAATCCGTGTTAATAAACTTTGGGGACAGAAATGAATTGTGGTTTCTCAAAGGAGCCTGTGCTTCCCTCTGATTGGCTGTAGCTACAGCAGACCAGTGAAGAGAGGGGGAAGGTTTCTGTGAGATGTCTTGAGAAGGTGAGCTGTCACGTTAAGCTAGGTGGGGATGGAGAAGGGGTTAGAGATGCTGGCTATGGCTGAGCACCGTAGTGTTACTGCTGGACCCTTTACTATCCATCTGTGTTGATTGGGCTCAGGTTCAGCAACAATTGAGAGGATTGTACTGGACTTGGAAGCATTTCATTCATAGTACATAAGGTGGTTAATAATCAAAACAGATTCAATGGCACCTACAATAACAACATCAAGCTTCCAGGGGAACCCTGATGGTGCAATGATTAAGCGCTCACATGCGAACCAAAAGGTCGACAGTTGGGACCCACAAGCCTCTCTGCAGTAGAAAAGACTTGTCAATCTGCTCCCATAGAGATCATAGCCAAGGAAACCCTATAGGGACAGTTCTACTCTGCCCTATAGGTCACTCTCAGAATTGATGGTACAGCACGCAAGAGCAGCAACAAAAGTCCCAGGAGGCCCCTGGGTGGCGCCTTCAGTTTGTACTAGATGACTAACCAAAGGTTCCAGGTCCAAACCCACCATCTGAAGAAAGGCCTGGTGATCTTATACCCTACAGCTTACAACTAAGAAACCCTGTGGAGCAGTTTCACTCCGCCACCTGCGGTCCCCATGAGTTGAAATAGACCTGAGTTTGGTTTCCCCAAAGAAGGACCTTTGCCAAAAGGTCAGAGCCATTTGAGAACCTTATGAGACATGGTTTTCTCTGACACACATCAGTCCCCAGAGCCTAAGACTGCTGTAGAGATTGGGGAAGGGGCGGGCACACACCCCACCTCCTGTTTGGAGGGAGTGAACCCCAGCGTGGCGGAAGGGAGTGAACAAAATGGATGAGACGTGTTCAAGAACCACCGTCTTTCTCCCAAATGGAGCATTTCAAAGGAACGACTCGCAGGTGGCGTTCCTTGACCATCACTGGAGAGCGGGCGCTTTTTGCCAGGTCTGTCCCTGCTTGTCTGGATGGGTGGAGGAGCACCCAACAGTCCCCTGTGGCTAGGGGCGCCCTTCTTTTTCAGCGATGCCAAGGGCAGAGTCGGCCGCAAGGATCGCTGAGCATTGCACTTTTCTGCTCAGGAAAACTACCTTCCACCCCATGTGCTGCGTTAAAACAGGACCGCAAGAAAGTTCACGGAGACTCTGCTGGTAATTAACTGCCTGGGGCCCAGGACAGCCAGCTGGGCGCGCAGCATCCTTTCATTGGCAGGGAAACCATGCAGACCCCCTTCGCTGAAAGCGCTGAGCTGCCCAAGGAAAGAATTACAGTGGTTCAGGAAGCAGCAGATGCTGTGGTCCAGGGCCCAGCTTTCAGATGAATGGAAATAAGAATGGGAGAAGAATGCAGGGAGAGAGAGGCTTGTTCTGTGCTGGTGATGACCCTCCTCCAGGAATTCCCTGAAAGGGGGAAGTGCCACCCAGGTGTCCGGTGACATCACATTAATTTTCAATGGGAATTGTATTGCCTACCCTAGAATCATGTTAAGGTGAGAGTCCCTGGCTGCCTTTTGGTGGCTCTAAGCTTTTATTGTGATTGAGTTGTGTGGCCCCCTCCCCACACCAATAATTTAAAACAAAACAAAAAAACCCCCTCACTTTCACTGAGTCAAAACCAACGCATAGGGACCCTGTAGGATAGACAACAACTGACCCCGTTAAGTTTCTGAGACAGGAGTAGAAAGCCCATCTCTCTCCCGCAGAGTGGCTGGAGGTGAGGTTTTGAAGTGCTGGTCTTGCAGTGAGCAGCCTAATTCATAACCACTATAGCACCAGGGCTCCTCCCCCCTCGCCCTCTCTCGCCAATAATACGCCATGTTGTAAATCCTCACCCCTGGATTGGTGATCATGGATATTCCTATTTGGGAATGTGTTTTCTTTGTTATACTAATAAGACAGTATTCAGGCACCATTGTATATTTTATACAAGCTCTAAAGTGATTAAACACAAATGCTAGAGAGGCAGAGCTGGGGAAGAGAGACCAACCCACCTAGAGTTCACCCAGAAGCAGAGGCACACAGGCCACCAAGACCTTCCTCAGAGCTGCAGGGACAGGAAGCTTCCCCCGAGCCTGGATGGGAACATCTAACCTCCCAAATGGTGCGAAAACTCAATTCCTTCTTTTGTCTTCCTCTGTTTGAAATGAACTTGTATGTCACTGAAGACCCAAATCCACTTCCAGTTTCCTTTTCCTCCTTTTCTTAGGCACTCAGACCAATATTAGATCCCAGAGGCAAGGGATTGGGAGGGATTTTTGTTTTTTAAGGGCTGTGAGTCTTCACTATTTGTCTAGTCATTCATGCAGGGTTTAAAAGATGTCTATTCTACGTAGTTGCACAGCCAATCCTAAGAAATGCAATCAACAGTATAACCCATTACCACCCCACCCCCACATAGATGTCCCTTCTCTCCATAATTTTCTGCCCCTCCCCTCTGCCTGCCCCCACCCCCTTCAAAGTCCCCGCAGTCTTAAAAATCTTGTCCTTTGGTGTAATAACCACTTTTTCTTCACTTTTCCTTATAATAATGGTGTCATTAAGTATTTGTCTTTATAAGGTTGACTAACCTTGCTAAGCATACTATCTCTAATTCTGTCCACGTCTTGTGGTATCTATGTCATTGTTTTTTTAATTGATGCATAATATTCTATTGTATGAATGTACCAGAGCTTGTTTACCCATTGCTGTATAGTTGGGGGTGTTGGTTGTTCCCACGTTTTTCAATTAGGGAAATGGCTGCAATGAGGATAGGTGTGCATATGTCTGTTCCTAGTGTATCCTTGATTTCTTTAGGGCATAGATCCAGTAGAGAGATTGCTGGATCATCAGGTAATTGCATTTGCATTTGCTTAAGGAAGCACCATACTGATTTCAGTAGTTTGACAATTCTACAATTCCACCAACAATGAAGTGCATTCCAATCCCTCCACATGCTTTGCAGCATTTACTATGTTCTGCTTTATGTCTGTTATCGAAGCACTAAATACCTAAGACACAAGCCAGCAGAAACTCCCTCCTCTTTGGTGCAGAGGTCAAGACAAGCTCCGAAAGTCCTGACTTGGACCCAGGACAAGTGGTTTGACCAAGAGAAAATTTGCAACCTGTAGTAGAGGCAGCTGGAGCAAGGGTAGGGGGGGAGCTGGGCTCTAGAGACTCTCCTGTCTGAGTGTCAGGGAGCACGCCTTTCTTCTAACACCTCCACAGCTTTCAGGCACACCTGAAAAGTACACCTCCGAATTTATTTAAATTACAATATAGTTGGAGAGACACTGGGACTAAAAGGTAAAGACGCTTACACACTGTGGGCATGCTGTCAAGAAAGTCCAGTCTCCCCCAAAAGGACATCATGCTTGGTAGATTAGAGGATCATTGGAAAGGACAAAGGTGGATTGAGAGAATGCCTGAACAATGGGCTCAATCCTAAAACTTGTGAGGACGGTGGAGTTTTGTTCTGTTGTCCATGGGACTGATCTGGGCTGGAGCTGACTTGGAGCACCCATCGACGTCTACCTGCTCCAACATCACTGAGAGGAGTGGCTTCCCCAACTGTTCTTTCAGTGAAACCCTCCTTTCTGAAAGATCAGTCTCTTCTCGTACCTCCCATTACAAAGGCTATGAAGAGATATAAACTAAGCTGACAGAAATTGAGACCAGAGAACCACCCTTGATTTAGAACTCAGTGTTTTCAGCAGAAATGTTGTCCCATCTCCCCCTTCACCTGTAAAAGCGACCCACTGCCTGTTTCTGTGGCAGGATCTTCCCAATGGGTACCAACTCTCGTGGAGTCAGAGAAGATTGTAGCCACATGTCTGGTGGCCTGTCCTCTACTGGCTTATAAAAAAAGAAAAAGAATTTGGTTGCGTTGATATTGAATTGCATGATGGACTGAATAAAACAGTGACTGATTTGTGCTTGGGTTACAGATATTTATGCATTTGTTAATTCATGTCATAATTCATAACACTTCTTGCCTTCGTTCAGTTCATGGTCTAAATAAACAGAGAAGATGCCCAGCGGCACAGGGAGGCTGGGGGAAACCTTTGAAAGCCAACACAGAAGAGCGCCCCAAGTGGTCACAGAATTATGACAGGGTTGACCCTACTTGGCAATCCAGAGGGAACCATATTAGATTTAATGAAAAATTCCATCTATAATGAAATCTTCTTCCATTTGATTTACTGAGGCTTACATTTCTGTGAAGTTGGCAGATTTTTTTTAAAATTTTTAAAAGGCCAGGGTGAATGGAGTGGGGTGGGGGCCAGGTCGGGGCAAGGAGGCTCCCCCCAAAAGGATCTCTGGTTAAAAAATCATGGCCACATATATACAAATATGCTTGATACAATTGATGTATGGTATGTTATAAGAGCTATAAGAACCCCCAATTTAAAAAAAAAGGAAAGAAAAAGATTAGAAAGGGGAAAAAAAAAAAAAGAATCATGAGGCCTTGGAAAGCAAAGCATGTACTGCAGATCACAGTGCTCATTTTGGTTTTGCTTGGACACATTTCCAGAAACACAGGCCATCTGAGTTCATCATGCAACAACAATAAAAACGTTGAATCCCAACAGTATGGATTTGGAACAGCTTTCACTTCTCAGTCCGGATTGTAACACTTGAAACAAACCAGTCCCAGGGCCCAGCTTCAAGCGCTCCAGGGACAAGACATCAGAGTCTGGGGTGGGGAAGTGGGGGTACTCTAGAAAGAAATATGCTATAATATCTTCCTGCCAGGGAGTAAACTACCCCTCTGGCCTCAACCCCCAGTTGGAGACCGTTGGCAACATTTGCCAAATCCTGGCACCATCGCAGAGCCCTGAGGAACAACTGCTCATTGGTGCGGATGGCATAAAGAATGATGAGATGGGAGACCCACTTCACAAGCGGGCCAGAGTCCTCCCACTGAATTTCGGGAGCAGTGGAGACACAATGCCCTCTTTTGGCTTGGCAGACTGGGGTCAGTTCCCACAGGCTGAGCTACTTGCCCATCACAGAGAAGGGAGAGGGCATTCCTACTTCATCTCGGAGGATCTGGAAACTCAAGGACAGAGATACCATGACCCTGAAATGTTGGGCAGTTAGTCTTAAATTATGGTAATCACTTGGCTCTCTCTATAAACTGGGAACATTTGGATCCCAATAAGAACTTATTGGCATAATCCAGACTCCGTAAGGATTTGATGAAAATGGGAATGGTGGCCTTTATTTGGTAGTAATCAGTTGACATCCAAGGGCCTATGATCACAGCAGGTGTTTGGGTTCTTTCTCCTTTTGAGGCTCAAGGGTAACTAATCTAGGAGCCCAGCTGGAATGAACAGTTAATGCACTTGGCTGCACACTGAAAGTTTGGAGGCTCAGATCTGCCCAGATACGTGTCAGAAGAAAGGCCTATTTCCAATGATCAGTGATCTACTTCCAAAATATCCTCCACTGAAAGCTTGCATGGATCACAGGTCTAGTAGGACACACGTGAACTAGCCATGAATCAGAAACAGCTGGATGACAAGTAAATTGGAATGGTTGTGCTAGGTAGCAAATCTAAGGTGACCTTCTTTTATTCCAGGACACCAGCAAATGGGCAAGGACCCTGGGTGGCATGCTGGGAGGCCTGCTACCCATTATGCTGCTAACCTCAAAGTCAGCAGTTCAAACCCATCAGCTGCTCTGTGGATGAAAGATGAGACCTTCTTTTCTCATAAAGATGTACAGCCTCAGAAACCCACAGGGCCAGTTCTAGCCTGGATAGGAATCAACTCGTGGGAGTGAGTTTTGCATTTGAGCAAATGGGCAAAAAAATAGAAGCACAGGGTCTAGATAAGTCTCAGACATAATAAGCACCCCCACTATGAAGTGCTAGTCACAATTCAGCAGCAGAGTTGGGCTTTTCTGAGAAACAGTTTGATGCCTAGAAGCTGGGGTCAAGAACCAGGGGAAGCTGTTCTCCCTCTGTGCAGCCAGACAAACTCTACGGCTCGCTCCAAACACAATGTGCCCATTCTCATCACTCTTTCTTTACCCCTGCTTCTCCAAACTTCAAATGCCCAACTTAAAGGCCCTCGCCCTACCCATCCTTCTTTGCCCAGTTCAAAAGTCTCCTCCTCTATGAAGCTTTAACAACACGAGTCACCTGTCCCCCTTGAAGCCTCTGTAGCACCTGTGCAGGTGGCTGCTTGAATGTGTGTCTCACGGTTGTCATGAGTCCGTTCCTGGTGGGAAAAGGGTGCCTATCTATATATCTATAGCTACCTAGCTCTCTATGTCTTAGGAGTCTGTCAACTCCAGAAATGTATTACGAATACCAATACAATGGTAGATAGATACTGTGTCTGTTTGTGCTGGTGGTGTTAGATACCATCAGGTGGTTCTGTGGCCGCTTTGACCCCGTGTGACAGACTTGAACTGTTGTTGAGGGTTTTCTGCTAATGATCCGTGCACTCACAGGTCACCAGGTCTTTTTCCTACAGAGCCACTGGGTGGGTTCCAATCATCGCCCATTTGATTGGCAGCTGAGCTCTTAACTATCTGTACCACCAGGACTTTTTAGTATGCATATGGGTGTGTATGTATATGTGCGTATGTATGTACTACATGGAGTGTTACCATGGTAGCTAGTCAGGTTTTCCTTGCCAGTCACACTCTTAGTTCAGTAAACAGGGAAACCCGGCCTACTCAAGAAGAGACTCAGATATAGACAGAATCTTCCCCTCTCCTCTGTGAATCTAAGTTTTTGAAGCCTCCTCATGGCATCTAACTGCCTGAAGAGTCTCCCTGCCCCTTAGATCCAATCAATCTGACTTAAATCCTAATTCTATGGCCCAACCCAAAAAAAACAAACTCACTGCCATCGAGTTGCTTATGACTCACTGTGACCATCCAGGACAGGGGAGAGCTGTCCCTGTACGTCTCTGAGACAGTAATTGTTTAGGGGAGTAGGAAGTCCTATCTGTGTCCCAAGGAGCAGCTAGCTGGTGGCTTCAAATTGCTACCGTTGGGGATCATAGCCCGGTGCATAACCACTACACCACCAAGCCTCCTTAATTCTACAACCCAGAATCAGTATAATCCAGAAACCTTCCCAGGACTTCTACACATTCCTGCCCTGGCCCCTGGGCTCTCGCCGCAGGCTTGCTACCTCTGGTTGCGTCACAGTCAACAGGGGGTCAAGTCCTCCCTTCACTGTTTCAGGGAAAAGTCCAGCCACCCTGCGCATGATGGGTTTGGAAACTATACTCACCTCCCAGCATGTACAGGCCACCAGCTTCTCTACCACGCGTTCTTCCTCCCATCTTGTTCCACAGTCCTAA
>NW_022111339.1:4225806-4227162 GCF_000313985.2 Echinops telfairi
GAGCATGTGCTACCCATCCATTACCTGGCAGTGGGCCATGGTGCAGAGAGTCTGTCTGTAGTCATCTGCTTCTCTGGATTCCTAGAGCCAGACTGGAGCCAAGATTATTCTTTTACCTTTTTTCACTTCTGCCTTGCTGATTCCCCATTGTTAGGTTTGAGTTCTGCTTTTATGCACGCGCTCATTTATGTAAGGCACAATTTTGGAAAGTCTACCACACACCAGGCACTGATTTTAGAAAAGCAAGATCGCTTGACTCAGAGACTTGGTTAGAGCTGAACCTCAGTTAGTTCATCAGCTGGGCCAAGGGAAATGGTTTAAGCATTGCCTCTTCTAAGTAGGAAATACTGTGCTAGCTGTTATCAAGTTTCTGCCAGTTCACTGCAGAGCTGATGTAATTATCCTACATTCTTGTGATGTGTTGTCCATCCTAACATCTCTCCGTGGTTATTAATCCTAATTAATCCTGGGAGGCTTGTTTGTAATGTGAATGAGACCCATTTGAATGTTATTCCTGAAGATTAGGCTATTTTTGCTAGGTTAATGAGGGAAGATTGTCGGTGGGGGGAGGGGATGCATCTTAAGTCACCATGAGTCACATCTTTCCGCTTACAAGAGAAGAAAGGGAGAGTGAAGTCCACAGTGAGAGGGAGTGCTGACTAACATCATAAGAAAGCGTCGGGAACAGAGTGTGTCCACTGGAACTTTCTGGGCCCAGGCAAAGATGGATGTCAAGACCCATGGAGATCTCCAGGGATCACTGGGTCCCCAGACATGGACTGGAGACACGGACCTTTTCCGAGAGCTGACATAGAGAACGTCTTTCCCTAGAGCTGGTACCCCAAATTTGCTTTTGTGCCCTCCAGAGCTGTGGGAAGGAGCCTTGGTGGCACAGTTCTTATGAGGTGGGCTGCGATTCAAAAGGTCAGTAGTTTGAATCCACCAGCCACTCCTTGGGAGAAAGACAGGGCTTTCTACTCTGTAAGCACTTACAAGCTTGGAAACTCACAGGGGCAGGTCTGCCCTGCCCTCTGGGGTCGTTCTGAGTTGGCACCGACCACATGGCACTGAGTTTGTTTTTGCTTCAGTTTCTTAAGCTGTGGGAAAATACATTTCTGTTTGCGAAAAATAATACATAGATAAAACCTGAGACTCATTGATAATGTTCCAAATTCCCACAGTTTTAATAGAAACTTGGACACACTGTGGCTTCAGTTTCTTGGTTTAGTAGAGGGAATTAGTAATAAAAATAAGCTAACTAGGTTTTAGAACTAAGGAAACACAGAATGCCTAGTGGAAAGGTAAAGAATGGGTTAATGTTCTCTATCATTCGGACGCAAAGTATACTCCGATAAT
>NW_022111339.1:4228228-4230312 GCF_000313985.2 Echinops telfairi
TTTAGAACCACAGATGCCTGGGCCCCTCCCTAGGTATTCCTGCACTAAATCTTCAAGGTCAGAATCTGCATTTCAAGTTTCTGGATGGATTCTTGGTTTGCGAAATTATTGACCCACTCCATTTCCAATTCCATGGAGGGCTTCCCTCCAGCCTATCCCTCACTTTCCCAAGACATATGAAGGAATGGAGACTTCTTTTTGTCTTTACCAGACTATGCTATTGGGCTGGATGTCCTTTTAAATATAATTAAAAATATGTCGCGTTAAAACTTCCATTCATTGGCCCTGATTCTGCCCTTAGAAGACACATAAACCCAAGCCAAAATAAAACTAAAGACCCACAAGCGACCAGTTGGTTCTAACTCGTCAGGATATCCTACATAGGGTTGCCACAGCTGTGAATTTTCATGGGAGCAAAGAGGCTTGTGGGTTCAAGCCACTGACAGGGTGACCTCATTGTGTAGATCTCTGCATTACCAGGCCTCCTTCAAAAGAAATCTGTTATGGCATGAACCCCCAAATACAAACAGCTAATAGAGTTTCCCCAAATTCTTCCACTCACTGTATTAAAACCATTGCCTTAATCCTTTTTTTGGTGAATCATGAATGAATAACTTTCCCTCCATCAAAAAGTTGCTAGAAGGTCAAATCCAAGTGGCCAAAACCACAAAACTAACAGGAAGGCTGCACATCTTTTAAAAGTGACATATTTGTTTCAATCCATCAGAATAGCACACGTTAGCATGTGCAGTTGTATTTATTGGGGGGGGGGTACTTAAGGAGGAGAGCATTCTCATAGTGAAAATGGGCTGTCGTTGTGACTCTTTGAAAAGCCACCTGATAATATCTGTTAAAATTAAAAGCCTATGTCTCATCATGACTCATCAGCCCCACTTCCAAGACTGTAGCCCACAGAAATTAGTTTTAAAGGAAAAGAGAAAGTCTTGTACCAAAAGAAATTGCCAAGTTTTGCCAAGGGTGCTCTCATGCCCTGGGAGTAAAACAGATACAATCACTTTGAAAAATGATTTGGCTGTGGCTTCTGAACCTGAACATATGTCGACCTGGTGGCATAGCAACACCACGCTGGGCAAGTGTCTAGCAGAGCTGAGTCCTCCTATATAAGTTCACCCGAGGAAATAGGGAAAGGCTCATGGCAGCACCATTCCCATAAACCTCAACCTGGAAGCTACTCAAATACCCAGGAAGAGTCAACTGCATTTTCATATGTGTCCTGTTTATGTAGTGTTTTACTGTAGAGGAATGAGGATGAGTCTCACAAAGGAAGCCGGGCTTGACAGAGTGCACATGCATGTTTCCACTTGTGCCCTGTTCAAGGTCAAGAAAAACTCAGAGAAATCCGAAAGGACATGACGAGGGCTTCCATGAGCTAGTCTTGTTCTGTTTGTCAGGATAGGTCGGTACGTGCAGTGTTGTTGTTGTTGCTGCAGTTCTTTTTCACGGTCAGCCTTGCTAGGGCAAACATTGGCCAATTGGCTGTCTGAAGACAATGAGCAGCATCATGGAAGGAAGGCCTGGCGACATGCTTCTATGAAAGTTACCGCCAACAAAGGCAATGAAGTGGTTCCACTTGGCAGTACGGGAGGTCCTCCTCGTTGGAATCTACTCACTGGCAACTGGTGTGGCTTTGGCTTCATTTCATTTTTAATAACTCATTGCACAACTTACCTTACATTTGGGCCGCATATGGTTTTGTTTGCCATAAAAAGATATATGCATAAAATTTTTATGAACTCATCTTAGAAATATAAAAGTAAATAAATCAAATGCTGATCAATAGGAGGATGGCAGATAAATGATCGTACATCCATGTTATGGATATTGTGCAGTCCTAATACTCATGAATACATTCTATTCCAGATGCCTTTAAATGGTTTTCATTAACTGTCTGTAAGGAACATGACATAAAATAGTCTACTTTTGTAAATCATAACCGGAATAAGAATAAAGCGTGTACACTCCACATGCAACAGACTTAGGTGTGAGGATTATCACTTCTCTTTCACAGATGAAGAAACAAAGGCACAAAAGATCAATTGACTCGCTCAAAGTCACTATGCTGA
>NW_022111339.1:4230591-4248052 GCF_000313985.2 Echinops telfairi
TCCAAACTCTCTGGAGGTGGATGTTTCGTAAGGTGCAAAGCCAACTACTCATGTCACCGGCTCGTTAATGTTTCGCTGTTTTTTCACAAGAAGAACAAGGGCTCCGGTTTGTGGAGTGCTATCACATCCGAACAGGGGTCTAAGCTCGTTACTTATCTTTCCACTAAACGCATGGGCAAACACCGCTCTATAGATTAGGGCCCCATCGGGGCCTTTCTAGGAAGCCCTGCGTCTCCTCAGAACTGAGCAAGCTCATGTCTGTGACTCAGTAGAAATCCCATAGGCTCCAAAGTCATCGTGTTTGGGTACAACCTCTATCAGTTGTGGGACCTTGAGCAAGTCATGCCACTTCTTTTGGCCTCTCTATAGTTTATACAGTAAGGCTTTCTTGATGGGCTTATCAAGAGACCCTGGGTGTAACAATGCCCAAGAAAAAGACTGTAAGCCCAAGGTCCAGAGGCACCTCAGAGGGCAGACCCGAGGAGCTCCTCCCGGAAACTCAGCCCTCGGAAAAGCCTCTGATGCAGTGCATGGTTCTGCTCCAACCCATACGGGCTCCTTGTGAGACAGAACCAGCCAAACAGCAGTGGCCAACAGCAGCAGCAGCAGTGTCGTGAGACAGAAATGAGAGGAAGATTAGCGGTATGTAGCACATCGCCTTGCACACTGCAGACACGTGGTAAATGTTAACTTTCCATCATCAGTCCAGTGATCAAGAATCAAGCTTTGATCATGCATTTTGAGACACACACACACACACACACACACACACACACACACACCTATTGTTTTGTTTAATGTTTAAAACTGGAGCACGGTAGCTTTGTAGCACAGATGATTATCCAAATTCCATAGCTTTGCCGTTAATAGCAAGGCCATTTACTGGGGACGACCGAGTGCTAGACTCACACTTAGTGGTCACTAGGAGTCAGAGCCAGCCCCATGACAGTGAGTTTGATTCTTACTGAGTGCTAGACACTGTGCCATGCGTGTGCTCGATGTAAGTTCATCTCATTTCATCCTCCCAGCCCTAGAAGGAAGTCAGTATTCACACCGCCACCTCATATTTACCTAGTCTGCTTCTGGTATGTTTTGCTCCGACTTCTGAGAATGAAGGAGGCCCTGGCTGGTGAAAACAGTTCACATGCGTGGCTGCCAAACTAAAGTTTGGTGGTTTAAATCCACTCCCCGGCACCTCCCATGTTCTAGTGTTCTATCCCAACACCACAGGCCGTGGTAACCCCACCCACGGAGCACCTCTCCTCTGACATGTGAGGGATCGCCAG
Source organism: Echinops telfairi (assembly GCF_000313985.2). NCBI lineage: Eukaryota > Metazoa > Chordata > Mammalia > Afrosoricida > Tenrecidae > Echinops > Echinops telfairi. The sequence goes on from NW_022111339.1 coordinate 4,231,878, forward strand.
GAGTTGGGACTGACACGTGACAGCAGTTTGAGTTTTTGTTGAGACTGGGGAGCCGAAATGACACGTCAGTACTCCCTTATATCTGGAGTCATGTCTATGGTTTCCACAGGCAGATGGATTCATGGGAGATTTGGGAGGCACAAATGAAGTGGAAGTCTTTCTACTGGCTCATAGAGTAGTGGATGCCTTGGTTTTCATGGACATGATCGGTGGAAGTCCCAGTGCCCCATCGTAGGTGCATGGTGACAAGAGGCAGGGCTTGGGACATTCATTCTACTGGTATGAATTGACTCTGAGGGGCAGCTTTTGAGAATCGCTTTTTTTAGGTATTTGAATGAACCTATAAACCATGTGGTATTGCGTAATAGGGTTCTTCCTGCTTAAATTAGCAATCATTGATTCTGCACCTAAACCCTGACAAATACAGGTAGATATGTTACGCTTATCATCTCTGAGTAGTGCAAATGGTCAACATCCTCATCTGTGAACCCAAAGGCCTTACCCTGCCCCATAGAGCTGTTGTGAGTGGGAATGGGCTGCAGGGCAGTGAATTTGGTTTGTGAGAGCAGCTTCTCGAGGGAAAAACGTGGTCATCTGCTCCTGTCAAGATTGCAGCCCAGTGCATAAGCATTTGTGGGGAAGAAAGCTGCTGGTGCCGGCTATCAAAAGATATAGCGTCTGGGGTCTGAAAGGCTTGACAGTAAACAAGCAGCCATCTGGCTGAGAAGCAACAAAGCCCACATGGAAGAAGCACACCAGCCTGTGTGATCATGAGGTAATCGACGGGATGAGGTATCAGGCATCAAAGAACACAAAATGTCACCATAGTGAATGAGGGGGGCAGTGCAGAGTGGAGACCCAAAGCCAATCTGTAGGCAACTGGACACCCCGCTACAGAAGGATCGCAGGGAGGAGATGAGCCAGTCAGGGTGTGATGTAGCAATGATGAAACATACAACTTTCCTCTAGTTCCTAAATGCTTCCTGCTCCCCCACTATCATGATCCCAATTCTACCTTACAAATCTGGCTAGACCAGAGCATGTACACTGGTACAGATAGGAACTGGAAACACAGGGGATCCAGGACAGATGATCCCTTCAGGACCAGTGGCGAGAGTGGCGATACTGGGAGGGTGGAGGGAGGGTGGGGTAGAAAGGGGAAACCGATTACAAGGATCTACATATAGCCTTCTCCCTGAGGGTTGGACAAGAGAAAAGTGGGTGCAGGGAGACATCAGACAGTGCAAGATATGACAAAATAATATTTTATTATCAAGGGTTCATGAAGGCAGGGGGGAAGAGGGAGGGAGGGGGGAAATGAGGAGCTGATGCCAGGGGCTTCAGTGGAGAACAAATGTTTTGAGAATGATGAGGGCAACGAATGTACAAATGTGCTTGACACAATTGGTGTATGTGTGGATTGGGTTAAGAGTTGTATGACCCCCAATAAGATGATTTTTGAAAAAAAAAGAGATTGTGGCCCAGATAGAATACCCTATGAGAAAGTTCTACTCTGCCACGTGGGATTGCTGAGGAGCCGTGGTGATGTAGCGGTTAGACTTCGGGCTGCAAACAGTGTGGTCAGCAGTTTGAAACTGCCAGCAGCTCCGAGGGAGAAAGACTAGGCTTTCTACTCCCATAAACAGTTAGTCTTGGAAAGCCACGGGGGCTGTGTGTGTGTGTGTGTGTGTGCTCTGAGTGTGACTCTGTGGCAGTGAGTTGTGTAGGAACCAACTCAACAGCACTAAACAACCACATAAGAGGATTATTTCCCAAGTTAGTACAAAGGGGAACACCCAGCTCTGCCTGGAGGAATCAGAGCAGGAGGGCCGTCCAATTTTCATAAGAGGGCCCTCAGCAGCCAGGAAAATGGCAGAGGCAAAGACAAAGGAGCCATCAGCAAAGACAGGGCTTTCTGCCTCATGAAGTAGAGAAGGGAGCCTTGGATGGTCTCCGGGGGCAAATGGACTCTTGCTGTGTTTGAGCTTCGTCCTGAGAACACGAGGGAGCCGGAAGAAGGCAGCGAAGAGAAGAGAGCCATAGTGGTATTTGACTTTCAGAAAGGAAGACGTGGATGGTGGGCTAGAAGTGAAGAGGGGAAAAGAGAGGCAGATAGACCCATGAGGAGGAGAACAAGGAGGAGGGCTTGCTAGGGGTGGTGGCAGTAGGGATGAGGAGAAAGGCACAGGTTGATGGGATTTTCAGAAAGCAGATTCAGCAAGACTTGGAGCGGAGTGAACATAGAAAGTTGACGATGCTTCTGGGCAGCTAGTTCAGAGGACTGAGTGGGATGAGGTGACATGCTAATGAGAGAGGACATTCGAAATGAAAGGCACATGTTGGGGAGGGAGAAGAGGAAAGAGAACGGATCTGGTCTCCGGATTGTTGAATGTATGTTGTCTCTGGGGTTATGTTGAAAGGATTGTGTGTTGGGCAACTTGGAAAGACAGTACTGATAAAGTAAGAGGGAGAATTGCTGATTTGTTAAATGTTTATCTCAGTCTCCACTGTTGAATTCACTCTTCTTGCTTAAATAACATAGTTCTTCATAATGTAATTTGATTCTTTGAGTGGTGGTTAATGCACTTATCCTTTGGCCTGAGCTTTTGAGCTTATTTGCAGAAGTTTATTTTTTTTAATAATTAAAATCTTAATACAATGAAATATTTTGACTATAACAGAGTACATACATGCTTTCTAAAGACAATCAGAGATTGCAGAAAACATGAAGGCAAAAATAAAACCAGCTGTCATTTGAACACACAGAGATTAGCGTTATTATTATGGTATACCTTCTCTCAATTAAAAAAATTATTTTTTATAAATTCCTTTTCATTGTAGGTTAGGTGGGGAGTTTACATTTCACACCACCAACTTTTAAACAACGAACCAAACCTCCCAGTAGCTTACCTTTCCTCCAGCTCCTTGATCTCTCTTCTTCCGCCGTGGACCGTCATCTTCCACCTAATCCCTGTTAACAGCTAGCTGCCAGCCATCTAGTCCAGGGGTCCTCAAACTACAGCCCGCGGGCCACATGCAGCCCACCAAGGACATTTATCTGGCCCGCCGGGTGTTTTTGCCCCATTTGTTTTTTTACTTCAAAATAAGATTTGTGCAATGTGCACAGGAATTTTTCATAGTTTTTTTAAAAACTATAGCCCGGCCCTTCAATAGGTCTGAGGGACAGTGAATTGGCCCCCTGTTTAAAAAGTTTGAAGACCCCTGATTAGTCTATTGCTTTATTACCCTCCCCCATCCTAGCAAACTCCAAAGTCTAGGCTCTTTGGATGCAAGTTTTTATCTTGCGTCTCCACCCAACCCTTTATAACAGTGGTCCTTTGGTGACTGGCTAATTTCACATTGCATAATGTTCTCCAGACCCATGCATACCATGAGGAGCTTTGTGGTTTCATTATCCCTTTTGTGGTTTGCTTTTGGTAATGCACACTATTCCATTGCGCATACATTGTGTGAAGCTATAGTTTCGTTATCTGTTTTCCTACTGACGGGCGTTTGAGTCCTTTCCCTCTTCTTGCTGTTGAGAACCGTGCTGCAATGAGTGTGGTGTCTGCATGTGTCTGCTCGTGTTATGACTCTTACTTCTTTAGGGTCCATACCCAGCAGTGGGGTTCCTGGGCCTAGAGAATTTCTAATCCCGGCTCTTTGAGGCAATGCCTCGTCCTTTCCACAGTGGTTGTACAGTGAACCCTCGTTTATCGCGGTTAAAGGGTTCTAGACCCTACCGTGATAAATGAAATTCTGCGAAGTAGGATTCCTTATTTGTAAATCAAATATTTTCGTCGTTAGAGCATAGAGGACATGAAAAAACACCCTTTAGTCACCATTACACTCGTATTACCCAATTTATTAAACGAAAAAGGGAAAACGCAGTAAAACATTTTGGACGTTACAATTATCATTTATTATTTATTATATTATTTATGGCATCTAGTTTACAGTATTATATATTTCACATACAGTATTATTATACATAGTTCTTACAAATACTGTAATCAATAGCCTATGAAATGACTTAAGGGATGTACTCTACAGGTGGGTCGCCGTCTTTTTCCTCTGAAGGAGCGAGTGTAGGCAGTGGGTTTCTGGGTACACGTTTAAGAAACATTGTGATTGGCAGTTGCCGACGTTGCAACCTCCACGATTTTCTTGCCATCTTTGATCATATCCAAAAGTTTTACCTTTTCCTGGATGGTGAGCATCTTCCTCTGGCGCTTATTTTTATTGTCAGAAGGCTTAGAAGAAGCAGCTCATTTAGAAGCTATCATAGGGCTTAGATAAAATTTCTTAAAAATCGCAAACAATTACAGTACACTGTACACAAGCAAAACTGCATCTGATACGTAGCTCCGATACGTAGCGATGCAGACAGAAGCGTGTACAGTATGAGCCAATCAGTGGCAGTAATGACAGAGCATGCGCTGTTACGCAAAAACCGCGATAGAGTGAAGCCGCGGGAGTTGAAGCGCGAAGTGGCAAGGGTTCACTGTACTCCTCACAGCCCCACCAGCAGCGCGTGAGGGGTCCAGCCTCTCCACAGCCTCTCCTGCATTTGTTATTTTCTGGGTCTGCTTGCTTGTTTTTAACTGGGCTGTCACTGTTGGTGTACGGTCATATCTCAGACTTGCCTTCAAATCCTTCCAGATGGCGGGCAATCTCGAACATTGCTTCCTGTGTTTGTTGGCCATTTGGATGTCTTGTCTAGTGAAGGGTCTGTTGCTGTCCTTTGCTTTCTTCTTAATTGGCCGGGCTGTCTTTGTCTTATGGAGGTGCTGTAGTTTTCTTCAGAGGGCAAAGATATGTTCCCCTCTGTGGGTTCTACTTTTATTCTTTTGTTAAAGTCATTCAATGCATCGGAAGCCTTAGCTTCAGTAGGACCCAGTAATCTATTTTGTCATCTGCCACAAGTGTTCCTTCGTTATATTTGATAGCATGTCTATGCCCTGCAATCGGGTTCTTAAATTAGGCCCTCTTTTCTCATTGATGATCTTTACAGCCCTGCAATTTACATTTAGGTCTTTGATCCATCTTGAGTTCGTTTCTGGACATGGGAACGAGGTATGGATCCTGTTTCATTCTTCTACAGATGGAAATCCAATTTTGCCAACACCATTTGTTGAAGAAACGATGTCTATCCCATTTAATGTTTTCTGGCCAATGATCAGATTTTTTAGGTGGATGAATTTATGTCTGAGTTTTCTCTTCTTCCCCATCGGTCTATGTATCTCTCGGTGTACCGGCACCAGGCTGTTTTAACTACTGTGGCGGTGTAATAGGTTTCATGGTCAGGAAGTGAGATGTCTCCTAGTTTGTTCTTCTTCTTAAGAAGTTCTTCACTTTTCTTGGGTCTCAACATCATTTCCATCAATTTTATAATATTTAATACCCTTGTTTGCTCTACACACACTTTTTTTTTCTGAACCATGAAAGGGTAATGTGAGACACTGTGACTCTTTGCTGTTGTTGATCAGTGCCGCTGAGTCCGTCCCAACTCCTAGTGATCTTCTACACACCAGAAGGAAATACTACGTGGTGCTTTTGTGCCAGCCTCACAATTGTTCTTATGTTTGCAGCCACTGTGTCAGTCCGTCTCTTTGAGGGCCTTCATTTTCAGTGCCCCTCTACCTTACCTAGGTCCTGTTCCAGGGCGCTCCCTAACATCGTGTCCAACTCACATGAGAAAAAGTCTTGCCATTCTTGCCTCTAAGGAGCATTCTGGCTGTACTTCTTCCAAGACAGATTTTAAAAATAGTTTTATTGGCATATACCTCACATATCACACAATTTAATTCTTTAATCATATTCAGGAGATTTGTGCATTGATCACCAACACAAATTCCAGAACATGTTCTTGTACTCATGATTGTTTGCTCCCCGTTTCTCCCCATCCTCACCTACCATGCCCCTAGACAGTTATCAATGATCAATCCGGGTACTGATCTACCTATCCTGGATTTCATATACAGAAAAATCATACAAAACACAGACAGGAAGCAAACAAACAAAATATCAATAACCATGATTGGACAAAACATAGAAAGAGCTCAATAAAAATAAAGCAGAAAATATCAAAACTGAAATAACTTTAGTCCCAAACCAAACCCATTGCCATCAAGTCTATGCCAACCCACAGAAAGCCTGTAGGACAGTGTAGAACTGCCCTGTGAGTTTCCACTCTTCTCAAGAGTGGAAAGCCCCATCCTTTCCCCATGGAGCAGCTGGTGGTTTTGAACTCCTGACTTTGCTGATCACAGTCCGGTGCATAACCACTACAACTTTAGAATGGGTCAAAAGGGAGATCAAATAATAAGATATTACATGTTTGTGGTTTGGGCAGTCCATGGCATTTTCAATATTCTTTGCCAGCATCATAATTCAAGTGCATCGAATCTTCTTCGGTCTTCCTTACTCAATCTCACAAGTGTAAGTGGCAATTGAAAATACGATGGCTTGGTTCAGGTGAGCCTTCATCCTCAGAGTAACTTGCTAGCTTCTCAACACTTTAAAGAAGTTTATTTTTGCACTAGACTTACCTAGTGTAATGCACCATTTGTCCTCCTGACTGCTGTTTCCATGAATAGTGCGTGTGGAGCCAATCAAGACAAAATCCTTGACAATGTCCATCTTTTCTCTGTTTATTGTGATGTCACCTGCTGATGCAGTTGGGAGGGTTCTGGTCTTTTTGACACTGAGTTGTAATCCATACTGAAGGCTGCATCTTTGATTTTCATTGTCAAGGGCTCCAAGTCCTCCTCACTTTCAGCCAGCAAGTCGTGTCCTCTGCATAGGACAGGTTTAATAACTTGAAGATATAAAAGTGTAGGGGTGGAGTCTAACCTGTCAATCAGGCCTGCTGCTGCCTCCTTGTGGGCATGGACTTCTCATATGGAGGGTCCTGGGTACCTCCCCACCTTTCTCTGCCTTCATCTTCATGCCTGTGAGCCATGCTGAGACCTGCTCGAGCCCTGTGATGCAGCCACCGCCATTAGATCCATGCAACCCTGCACCCACCAGCCTGTAAGCTTCCTGCATTCCGCATCATTGCTTGTAGCTGTATGAGGGACTTCTGGACTAGTAGCGGACTTATGGACTCATGGAATAAGTATGTGGCCCCTTCGTCTAATAATTAGTGTGTATTTTCTTAGAATTATGCAGTTTAGTATTGATGCAATACATTAGTCTGCAACCTCATGCCAATTTCATTAATTATCCAAATGGCATCCTGTATAGTAGTTTTTCATGGTTGTCTCATCCCCCAACCACACTCACAAGTGGTCCCTGATTTACAAGGGGTTTCCCTTTTAACAACTCTGTCATAAATCGGTCTGATGTACGTTCAATACCTCTTCTTAAAAAAAAAATGTTTTTATTACTTTTGCTTTGTATCATCAGTAGGGGACCCTGGGGGAACTGTTGGTAGCTAAAACCCACCAGCTGCTCTGCAGAAGAAAGATAAGGCTCTTTGTGCTTTGGAGACAATGGAGATTTATAGTCTCTGAGACTCTGTGTAGGGTTACAGTGAGCTGTGCTCAGATAGCAGTGGGCTGTGTCTTTTGTTTCTTATTACCAGTAGCTTAAAAAGTCGATCTTTATTTGTTTTGAGGTTGGAAACGTTACATATGAACACACAGGTATGTTTTTATATATGCATGCATCCATCAAAAATACACAAATCAGAAAAATTCCTCTGATGATGGAGAAAAGTTGCACGACATTGGCATTTTGTCCATGGTGGTAATCATTCCAACCATGGAAGGCTCTGGGTCATCCAGGAATGGGGATAGCAATTCTAGTCAGAAAATTGGTGAGGATTGTTCCACCCTGCAACTTTGTACATCGTACAGATTACTAATGTCCAAGAAAGGACAGTCGTTAAGTGCGATTTTTGATTACCTGAATGTGTCGTGAATTGGGACCACCTGTGTTGGATTTCCCAACCGGCTACCATTGTGTCTAGCATGACTCCCTATCAGGTTTCTGAGGCTGGACGCGTTTCTGGGAGCAGACAGCCTCCTCTTTCCTCGAGAGGTGGTGAGGTTAGCAGTCCCACGCTTACTGGACTGTGTTGGCCGAGCTCCTGGTCTTGAATGAAAGCATTTTCCCATGGGCTTTACATGAACTTTGTTCCAGGGTGAATCTTAAGAGGTCTGGACTTACTAAGATACAGTTCCTTGCCCATTCACCGCAGCTTCCAGTTGCCGATTCCAACACAAAATAGAGGGAAATATTGGGTGCTACCCTGCTTGTTGCATGTCAACACCCTGAGAGGTGAGGGACCTCGAACTCCGTTTCCCAGATCCTCTGTCAACACGCTGGTGTGTGGGCCGCTCCGTCCCTCAATTAACTGTTGCATCTTGACTACTGAAGGGGCATTCTTTAAAACCTGAGCTGACCATTTGGGATTTAAAATTAGCAAAGTAATTATATTTCCTGGGCCACTGACTGAAGGGAAATTGTATTCTGCTGATCATTTGCATGTTGTGAAATGGGTCATGGCAGCAGCAGGCCTTCTAAGAAGCCAAAAAATAACTTTGGAGCTGGTCGTGCGATTTCCTCCTTGACTTCCTTAATTAAACTCTGCCGCGTGACATTGCAAACGCTCAAATCAGGTCAAGGAGATGCTGGGTCCCGGGGTGTCGACTCATTTCCCCTGTACCAGAAACCCAGGAGTAAAGATTGCATTATTATCGCTTCAGTTCACAAACAAGAAAACAGATGCAGAGAGCAACTTAGCCACGTTCACAATAATTTTTTTCTTTCTTGCTGTCTGAAATATCTAAATTGAATTCCCAGGCACTTTTGTCTGAGTTAAGATCAAAAAGTTCATATTTACATTGTGGTTTGTAAATACCATTACCCACTGAAAGAAACTAGGATTCCCTTAAGAGATGCGTGAATCTGGATCTGAGGCTAGACATGTACAAGGTGACCCTAGAATATCTTTTCATACAAAATGGCACAAAGTAGATATACATTTTTCAATGCTGGGATTGTGTTGAAAGGACTCAGGTGTCTTCACTAAGCACCACACTTAAAAAGCAAACAAAACATAACTCTGCTACCCTTTTAATTCTGATTCATAACAACCCTATAGGAGAGAGTGAAACGGCTCCTTAAGGCTTCTAAGTTTAATCTTCACAAAAGGGTCTCATTTTTCTTCTGAGAAATGGCTGTTGCATTTGAACTACAAACCTTGCAATTAGCAGCACAATGCTGATGCCACTGTGTCACCAGAGTTCCCTCTTTCTGGGCAAGAAGGGTAATTTGGAGTATCAATATGGATGATAAGCTGGCCTAGTGGTTATGAGTTGGGCTATGACCCGAAAGGTCAGCAGTTTGAAACCGCCAGCTACTCCAAGGGAGAAAGATGAGGCTTCCAGCTTCTGTCAACGGTTAGTCCAGAAACCCACAGGGGTGATTCTACCCTGTCCTGTCGTCAGAATTAACCGGACGGCAGTGTTTGTGGGTTTTGTTTGTTTCTTTTGGTAAGCACATGTTTATTTAAACATAGAGAATATATTTAAATCTATAGGTTCATAATACTAAAACACTACCACACTGACATTCTCTGGAGATTCTAGGGAGCCAAGAACATTGTGTTGAAAATAAGCAGAAGTAAACTTTTTTTTTTCTCTTGCCTTTTCTATATGAACGGTGTCAAGAGTCACCAAATATTTAACAAGATGGCTCAGCCGTCCGGGACTGCGACAATACACATACCACAAAGATGCATTGACATTCTAATCCCTGTATCTGTCAATGTGGCATTCTCTGGAAGAGGAGTTTTTCCTTCTGTTATCGGTCAGCAAAGTCCTAATCCCGCCTGAGTGATGTCTTATGAAGAGAGTGGACAGACACATCGGGAGACACACGTGGGGAAGTTACCATGCGAGGCTACATCTACGAGCTGCAAAAAGACACCAGAAAGTGCTGGCAGCCAGGAGCAGTGAGAGAAGAGACAGAGGACAGTTCTCCCCAAGCCCTTGGAAGGAATCGACGATGGATGCCTGGCTTTGTTTTTTTTCACCCACCCACTTGGCAGTATTGTGTTTTGGCAGCGCTAGGAGGCAAAGAAAGTGACTATATTTAAAAAGGGGGAAGTTCTTGTATGTAAAGATACATACCGAAATTTTGAAACCGAACTCATTGAATGTCCCGAATTTGCTTCCAAATGATTAAGAGTGGTGGAGGAAAATGGGCGGGGCTATGAGGAAAACAAGCTAATGATTGGCCATTATTGGTACTGGATGCTGAGTACCTGGAGCTCATTGTTCAATGCCCTCTCCATTTGTATCTTTTTAAATACTCCACTTTAATAGTCAATTTTCAAGGTGGTTCATATATTTAACAGTACAGATTTATTTGTGGCTGTGTAATATAAAGCAGTGCTTTATATATACATACGTATAACAGTGGTGTGTGTGTGGGGGGGGGTGATCTCCTCTCATTTCTTGCATGAGTGGGGAAATCACCATCAGCATGAATCCAAGACTGACTACTGTGAGACAGAGGTCAGACATGCCTCTACACTGCAGCCTTCTTTAGTAGTTCTGATACCAACCATGGCACTCCCTGCTTCTCAACTGGGCCCCAAACAACTCACACTGGTACAAGACCCAGCAGTGTTTCTTTCTGTTATACATACATGTTGTACATAGACACTGTACACACATGTTCATTCTGTTGCTATGAGCTGGAATTGGCATGATGGCACTTAACAGCATCAACAACCAGTCCTCTGGTGGGAGTAACAAAACTATGGCCCCCAAAAATCCATATCAAGTAATTCATTGCATTCCAATGTAATTTTTTAAAAATGTGTTGTTGTTGAGCATATACACTGCAAACGCATACATCAACAGTTTTTGACCTGTTCCATTTAGTGACGTTGAATACATTGTATGGGATTGGTTATCTCATCCGCATTTCCCTTTCTAAGCTGTACCTCCTCAGTGAACATAAATTCACTGCCTCCTATGGTTTTTATCTAATCTTTTGAGTAAAACAACATTGTTGTTTTTAAAGTGTATTCTTTACAACATTAGTTCTGAGGAAGTTAACAGGGTTTTATCATGAAACAAGTTCTGAGACTAGATTACAAAACACTGAACTAAATAGATTTCTTCATTACTCCAAGTTTTTAAGATGCAAATTTGATTCTCCAAGAAGAGGATATAATATGAAATGTTTTCCAACTTATTTGTTCTCAAGAATTCTTTTTACATACCCCCTTTTGGACCAAGTGTTCCCGGAACATACTTTGTTAGTGCTAAATTAGATAACCGTAATGCTGTGGTTCAAAGCCATTAGCAGCTCAGAGCGAGAAAGAGCTGGCAGTCAGTTTCCATAAATATTCCTGCCAAGAAAGTCCCATGAAGCTATTCTACTCTGCCACATGGGGTTGCTATGAGTCGAAATCTAATTACCAGCGCCCAACAGCCACAGCGTCATCATCTTCATAGGCTTCTTTGCCCTTCAGGGAAGAGAGTTGGAACTAGCCAGTCATTTCTTTAACATTTCCAGCTACTGAACTTTTATTCAAATACAAATTTCCTTTGTTAGCTCGATATGTAGAAGAGATAAAGGCAGGGCTTCCAAAGGAAGGAGAGTTTGAATCTTAGAGGCCTACCCACTTGCCCTTTTCCCTGCATCTCCACCCTCTCAGCAAAGGCTGTATAAGAATCTCTTGGAGAACAATTGGAACATTCTGAACAAGTAGATGTCTAATGTCCCTTACAGGTTGGGAAATGGGAGTAGGGGGAACTCAGAGAAGTTTCTACACTCTTTGAAGTACAGAGGCTGTTTCTCAATACCATCTCGAAAAACTCAAGCTCTCCCTTGACGCCAAGAGGTTACAAATAGAACAAGAATACAGCAAGAATACGTGTGCTGACGGTTTTATTTGTAGCCCCACTCGAGGCTATTCAAGGATTCTGTCGGTGGATAAAAATGAACAAAGCTTTGGGGCAGAGTGTGCATGTTGCCCATCATTATCAACTTTTAAAGAGGGAAGAAGGGCGCATGCATGCTCTTTGGGACGGTGTGAGTTTCCCACCCAGGGGCCAGGAATTGTGGGTTGCATTCCTTGCAGGACTTTTCGCCCTTGGTGGAATTCCTCGCTGTCCTACCTTCATAAATGACCCCCCCAAAACCCCAGACATTTGCTAACAGAAACTACACAGTTCACTTAATTCTGTTTAAGATAAATATTACCTTTCATCGACATTTCTGACATGTCATAGGGTTACATCATACGTTTTTAGAAAATGTTTGTGTGTCCATAGGAGGTACCGGGGCCATTCGAATCCACTTTTTAGCATTTCATTTCCTCCCCCTCCACTGTGCAGTAGCAAGGTGGGTAGGAAGTGGCCCTAGCTCCAGATATCTAAGCTAATGATGGCAAGCCTATCTCCCTATGTCCATTTCAAGGTTGGATGTGCAAGTGACTAACATTGCCAGATCAAACCAAAGAGAAGGACATTTATTCCTTGATGACAGAAGAAGCTCCTTTCCCCCAAGTGGGTGTGAATGGTGAAGTTCGTCTCTCCAAATCTCGGGGCTAGACAGAAACAATTGCTTCTGGGATTCCAGTTTATACATTCAAGAGTGTATTTCAAACAAAAATGTGTTTGAAGAAGTTTCTGTGATCAGTGAATTGCGGCAAGCAAGCCCCGATAGTTATATACCTGTCTCATTAGGGTGCTTTCAAAATCAATGGTCCGATCAAAGCCTGCCTTTCACTGGGGTGTCTGCTGGCTGTGAGGTCAGCTCAAAGGTTATGGTGCCTGTCTTCCTTTTGGGGTGTGGGGGGATTCAAATGGATAGTGATTTTTTTTCCATCATGACTCATTCTTCAAGGCTCCAGAGGGATTTCCTGTGAGAATTTCACGGGGAAGCCTTACCGGACCCAGCCGACAGCCCTGATGCTGCTCTTTAAGGTTTCATTTTGTTCCCCAACCTGAAGAAACATTGAAGAGAAGTACAATGAGCCCCTCACTTGGGTAAAACAGAAGGTCGGCAACAATGAAGGAACCCCTCAAGGAGATGGATGAACACAACACTAGAGGCAAGTAAGTCCTAAAGCATGAAGATGGCTCAGACCAGGCCGTGTTTCATGGCCATCGGGTCACCCTGAGTCAGAGCCAGCGCACTAGACAGCCACGAGCAATGGTCTTCTCTATAACTACCCATTTCATCTAAGTTTTCAAATTCATTTGTCTCGAGGTCTTCCTCGTTTATTACTTTGCGTGTACCTTTGTACATGTTGGATGTCCAAACTGCTGTTTTGATGCGGCAAAAAGTTAGAGAGCACTGAGTTCTCTAGAGTTAGAGAGACAGAAACAGTGCTTTCCATAGTGTGCATACTTAAGTGGAGACTATGTCAAGAAGCTATAGATTCACATTTTGATATTTCTATGAAAGATGTCTATAATTTCGTAGTGGTACTTTATGTTGAAATCCCTCTGCCCACCCACTTAGAAAACAAATCCAGAGGGCAAGGCGTGCAGTGGGAGAGTGTAAGAGCTGGTGTGAAATACAATGTCCTAGTTTACATTGGTGAGCCATTGAAATCACCAATCCTAAGCCCTCTCACCAATCCAGTCACAACCTCTTTGTCATCCTATGGTAGCTGGTGTGTTACTGTGATGTTGGCAACGATGCGAATGGTATTTCAAATGCCAGCAGGGTCACCCATGTTAAACAAGTTTCAGCAAAATCTTCCAGACTAAGATAGGTTAGGAAGAAAGGCTTTGCAATTTACTGTCAAATATTAGCCAATGAAAATCCCATGGATTCTATATCCTAACAGAATATTGTCCAACAGAGTGGCCCATAGTTTGGAAGACACTATAATAGTCAAAACAGTAAACTCAGAAATAACAATCATGGCCAATGCTGCATTGTTGTACACCGTGTCTGTCGTATAGAACCAACTTGATGGCAACTCACAACAACAAAGCCTATTCAACCACTTTAGATGTTGCCAATAAGAAAGAAAGTACATTTCCATATTGTTCATATTATGAGATACAGAGTTTTCTGTCAGTCGGAGCCAAAAGAGTCCTTATTGATCTAAGTGGCAAAAGGAGAGCTGGTTTTGCAGAGTACAGTTGGAGATTCATTCTGGAGACACAGTCAAGTAGCTATGTCCTTATCACACAACTAGGAAGATTTTTATTTTATTTATTTTTTGATCATCTAATATTCTCAATTGCATATATCTGATTCATTTGGGAGGGCAAAAATATTTTTATTAGCCAGTTGGATTTCCCCTTCAGCAAAGTGGGTATTTATTTATATCTTAGTTGTTATTTCGGTAGTCTATATCTTTTTCATATTGCATTCTTATGTTTTTAATGTATTATTGATAAATGATATGTTTCTTGAACTCCTCAGAAACATCCTTTCTCACTTAAGTTTGTTTGATTTTTTTTTTAGTTTACTATTCAGAATTTAAAATTTTAATATCATTCAATTTATCTTTTAAAAAGAATAGTTTGTGCTTCTTTGATGCTTTGCTTGAAAAATCATTTCACACCTAGAGCAGTGAAGATGTTCCCTCATCTCTTTTTAAATTTAAAAACAAAGTTTTGATTCTCTATCTTGGGTCTCTATTACACTTGGAATTTCTTTTATATTTAGTGTTTGGGAAAACATAAACTTTTTTTCTGTATGAATTATCTGTTTTCTAGTACTGTTCATTGAGTAGGATATCTGTTCCCCATTTAATTATAATGCCAGTGATTAAAAACAATATTTTCCATATAAAATTGGTGTGTTAGGCCAGGTTGTCTAGAGAAACAAATCCAATAACACTCATATGTGTATAAGAAAGCGCTTCTATGAAGGAGTAATTGTATATCAAGAAGACATCCCAGCCCAGTCCAACTCAAATTCCTTAAGTCAGATACTAGTACACAAGTTCCTCTTCAGACTCACGCAGTCACATGCAATCATGCAGAATACAAGAAAATCACAGGCCGGTGGGTGTAAAGTCTTGTGGATCCAATCGTGGTGAATGCATCTCCAGGGCTTTGGCCGCCATCAGGGTCAGCCCTCAGGAAGGTGAAGGCCGAGAGATGGGGGAGGTTCCCAGGGCCTCCTTATGAGAAGACTATGCCTGCAAAGAGTCACTATCAGGCTGTGACCTGACCAACAGGTTGAAGACCACCCCTACATTTTTATACATCTCAGGTTGACCTGAAGTTAGGTAACTGCCACAATTGGCTTATTTCTTAGCTCTCTTTCTAGATCTATTATATATATATACTGGCACGGTTGTAATTATAATAACCTTATAAGAAATATTCACATTTGGTCCCTTACCTCTCAATGTAAATCTTAGCATCTTTTTGCCAAGACCACCCTTTTGGAAATTTGATTGATATAGAAATTAGTTTGGGGAGTATACCTTCAAAATACTGATCATCTCATCTATGAATATTTCTGCACTATTGAATGATTCCTTCACAATCAGCAGCATTTTGCCATTCATTCTTAAAAAATAGTTTAAACATGAACTATTTGGGATAAATATAATATACTCTTCATGTTTTACTACCAGAAGATAGCAACACTCGTTAGTTATGTTAAGAAAATATTCCCCTCTTGTTTCTAAAAATATATAGCCTTTTTTCAAATGTAATAACTATAAGTTATTCTGTGTTCTGTGCCCTCTTTTCTTCCTGAATTCAGATTTTTGGTAAAAGATCAAATGATATTTTAACATTTTTTGAGTTTGGGAATTCTTGTTGTTGTTTTCATATTTCCTTCAATGATACTTTGGAAGTTTCTCCCAAAGGCATTTGTGATATTTTACTGCTTTTCCCTGTAGTTTCTATTGCTATGAAAAATGATACATGTGTGACTTTCAATTACATTTTTGTCTAATTATATGTTGTCGGAGTAGTGTAGGACAGCATAGGGTCATTATGAGTTAAAACTGCCTTGATGGCAGTGAATTTGGTCTGGGAGGTTGGAGGTGTGTGACACTATTTTTCTATTTAATCATTTTATTAGGGGCTCATACAACTCTTATCACAATCCATACACACAGCAATTGTGTAAAGCGCATTTGTATATTCATTGCCCTCATCATTCTGAAAACATTTCCTCTCCACTTAAGCCCCCGGCATTAGGTCCTCATTTTTCCCCTC
>NW_022111339.1:4248852-4257204 GCF_000313985.2 Echinops telfairi
ACCATCAGCTTTCTTCACCACATTTGCTTATTCACCCGCTTTGTCTTCAGCGGTTGTGTCAGGAAGGTGAGCATCATAGAGTGCCAATTTACTAGAAGAAAGTATTCTTGCATTGAAGGAGTACTTGAGTGGAGGCCCAGTGTGTGACACTATTTAATTATTTAAGTATTATATTCAACAAAATTGTGGCTGTATACAAATTTTCTTCTAAAATAAATTGAACTGCCAACATTGCTGATGGGATTGTGATATGATTCTGTCACTTTGGGAAATAGTTGGCAGTTCTGCCAAACAATAAACATAGAGTTATCACATGACCAGCAATTCGGCCCCTAGATAGAGACCCAAGAGAAAGCAAACAGCCACACACGAGCTTGTACACGAATGTGCATTGCAGTACTGCTCAACAAGGCCCCCAAAGAACCAATTCAAATGTCCATCAACTGATGAATGGATAAATGAAATAAAGCCTAGATATACTATGTATTTCAGCCATAAAAAGGACAGGTACAGACTACAACATGATCAAACCTTGAAAACATTATGCTAAATGAATAAAACCAGTCACAAAAGACCACCCACACAGGATTTTATTTCTATGAAATGTGCAGATTGTGCAAATTCATTCAGGCATAAAGTAGATTAGTAATAAGAGATGGGAGGTCAGGGTGGGAAATTACTACAAGGGATTAGGGTTTCTTTTGTGGAAGATGGAATATTTTACACTTATAACTAAATACCACGAGGCAGGTGGCTTTAAAGAACAGGACTTTATTATTTCAGTTTGGAGCCATAGAAGTACCAATTCAGGCCTTGGAATACCCATATCCTTTCTCTCTGTTCTGTCTGTACTTTAGGGAAAGATCCTTCCTTGTCTTAGTTATAAGCCCAGGCAACTAGGACTGGTGGTTTCTCTAGCTCTCACCACAGCATCCATATTGTAGCCAGGAGGAAGAAGAGAACACGTCTCTGCTGATTAAAAGACTTGTCCTGGTGGTAGAAAACATCTCTTACCCTCATATCTTCATTGTTTTCTTTGATAAGTTTTAGGTTTTCTCTAGTGTTCTTTTACTAGCTATAAAAGCATAGATATATACAATACGAAGGAATATAATAGCTAATTAGTCCACAGAGCAGTACAGAGGGTTCAGTTCAACTCACTTCTGTGGAACAGTTAATATAATGGAAGTCTTTCAACTCATGAGGGCTGCTGGAGGTCAAGGAAGCAGACAGCTGAGTCTTCCTCAAGGCAATGCAAGAAGTCTGGGCCCAGTCAGCAAACAGCAGGGCAGGTCACCAACTGTCAGCAGCTCAGGAGCTTAGCGAAGCAGTCCAGGATGGGAAATCGAACTGAAGCAATGCAAAATGACAGGGTCGACAGCCTCAAGCTCAAGCAACGTACACACCAGCAGAGTGGAGAAGCAGGTCTTAAAGGAGCCTTAAGCTCTAGTGACATGATCCATGGGTTGGTTCTCCCACAGGCAGTGTAGCTCACAAGTTGAGGCAGAGAACTAGCTAAAGCAGCCACACACTGGTCTGTTCCCAGAGAGCAAGGGAGAGAGGGGTGGGGCTTGCCAAGCCATTTATCGCTTTGCCCTCCCATCAAACTGTGACCTGATTCATCCCACATGTGCCTATTAGCCTAGTTGGCACAATAAACCTCCCTACCACACGCGCCTCTTAAGTTCTTAACCAATTTATTTTCAATCATTATGTTATGGTTTTTAACTAAAGCACTTAAACCTACTTCAGTTGGATCCACTAGATCTTATGATGCAGTATTTTTTTGTTTTTCTCATTCCAAATAGCTTTCAACTTTTCCCTGATAATTTTTGTCTCAACTATAATTTTTGGTTAGTAGGAGTCCTAATTGGTCCTTGCACATATCCTCTTGATTTTGAAGTTTGTTACACAGTAGAAACTGTCAGAGACAGCACTTGGTGGGGCTCCCTTGTCTTCCTGGGTCTTGCACCTCCTCCTCCTTTGGCAGGGTGCTGTCTCACCATGTTTCTGTCACTGGATTTCATGGGAAATATTTGTGTTTTCCTTCTCTGACAGGTTTCTGACTTACACAGGCTCTGACTTCGACAGGTTTTCCTGGGTAGGTTCTTACTCTACCTCATGAATATAATTTCTTTCTCTCTCTTAGTGTTGCACACTTGCCTGTTTCAAAGTCTTTGCCACGTGTTCTTCATTGACCTACACCAACAACTTTCTGGTTGATGGTTTTGGAAGCTGTTCTTTTGGTGTCGTATCCCATGATCTGTTTTGCAGTTTTGGTTTGTGGGCTAATCTTGTGTGAGCCTCCTCCTCTCCATGCCCACCCCCCAGCCCCCGCCAATATCATTCTATCCCTCCCATCTCAGGGCTTTTTCAGTTGCCTTAATTTCCTTTCATTGCCAAGTCAAAATGGTCCTCTCTTGCCCTTTGTTTGTTGGTATTGTTGACAGCACAGATACAGATGGGAACTTGCCCTGATTTCTGGTAATGACACTGTGTCTGAAATGTGCTGTCCTACCAGACAATGGGCATACCCGCAATCTTCAACCTACATTTCCTTGAATCAGAAAGCCCTATTCTTCCTTCAAGCAGTGAGCCTGCCCCCAACCCCTTGATTCATGACACACTCTTTGTCCCATTTGCCTTCCAGAATTTTCTGCCACCCTTTACATTGGCAGTGTCGTGGTGCAGTGGCCAGTGTCTTCACTTCCTGTCTTGACTGGTGGCTCTGCCCTTGGTCCATGGTAGTGGGTGTGTTATCTCTATTGGAGATGATTGCACCAGGAAGGTGTCTGGCTACATGTGACAGATATTGTCTTGTTCACTGTCTCTCTCTTCAGAGCACAAAACAACATGTTATTTCAAGTAACAGTTGTCATTAGGTGACTGTGTTATGGCCAAGGATTATGGGCAGCAATGACTTATGATGTAACATCTCCCAGAGGATGTTCCACAGTCTCCTCTTCTCTGGTCCCTGGCGAAGGTCTCAGAGATTCTGAGGGACAGAGGAGCCACAAAATGGGAGGAGCCTGGATCCCCCAGGCTCTAAAAGGGAAGCATCCTCCCTGGACAACTTTGAATTTAACTCGAGTGAAAAATAACCTCTTAATTTTATAACGCAACTGAGAATTCAGCTATTGTGTTTTACTACTGCTAGCATTACCTTTAGCCAATGCATTGTGTCGTTCTAATTTCCTATTTTATGCTTGTATCTTACATATTGCTGCTGGGTGTTGGGAGGAGAAGGGATCTTTCAGAAAATAAATTTCCAAGGTCATCTGATTTTTGAATTATTATTTTTAATTAATATATATCATATCATTCCATAGTTCAATTGCGTCAAGCAGAATTGTACAATTGCCACCACAATCAATTTCCCAACATTCTTTCTCTACATGGACTCGTTGACATCATCTCCCCTTCACCCCACTTCCACCACTGTTCCCCCTCCCCCAAAACCCTTATTCTATTTGCTGTCTCTATTAGATTCATCAATCCTGGGTGTCATAACCCGAAAAAACAGAAAAATATTTAACACAACTTCAAGAGGGTGACCTCCAATGACATGACGCCTCTGAGATACGACAAAGACCAAACAAAACAATACAAACCAAAAATGCAGAATTTTTTTTTAAACCAGATCAGGTCCAACGTACATCATAGGGGGGAGCTCCTGACAAAGCTGCATCTATTCAAGTCAGATCCATGCCTTTGATCTTCTCTACTCATCTCTCCAAAGCTCTCTGTTTAGTAACCACTTTCCTCCTATCCTTCAACTGTAGATAGAGGGAGTTCTCCAGAGACTTATTTCCTATGTAGTTCCCCAAATCAATTTTGGGCTCCATAGCCTTCTGTACACTGGATCCGCACAATTTAGGCTCTGATACTAGTCCCTCCTCTGACTTCGGATTATATGCTCCACAATCCTTTGGTGACTGATGATGGAAGAAGACTGATGAAGTCTTCTCACTTACATGGGTGCTTGTTTGGAAACAAGCCTTTAAGACCCCAGATACTATATCTGCTCGCCGGACACCATCTACATTCTTCACCACATTTTACTATAGCACCCATGTCTTCTGTGTTTTCTTCCTGTGGGCGACTATTGAACAGGCCATGATGTAGGATTTATGATCAGACATGTTGAAGGATCTCTACTTAACATTTTCTATTCTCAGTCGGGGCCAGTGTCAATCATAGGGACATAAAAAAAAGGTGTTTTCTTTAAGGAGGTATAGTAATGCTTCTGTAAACTTCATCTCCACCATCCAAGCGACACTCTGCACTTGGAGCAAGACAGAGGTGTTAGTAGCTCTTGATTCATTTGCTGTTATTTTTGGAAACATCAAGTAACAGAATGCTAAACACCAATCTACCCACTTCAAACTGCTTGACTAAAGATATCTTTTTGTTCATTCCTTTGAATAGATGCTTTTATGGCTAAGCCTATTCTCTGGAGGATACAAGGAGTTAACAGGCTTGGTTGGAGGGTCAAGTCCATGCCTTGGAAGAAAAGGCCTAGGGTCTCCTTTGAAAAAATACTCGATGAAAACCCGTATGGAGCCCAGTTCTGCCCTACCTCACACAGTGTTGCCAGGAGTTACAAGTGACTTAAAGACAACGGGTTGGTTGCTAAGCCAGTGGCTAGTTCCACAGCAGTCCCCAAGATGCCATTTGTCTTAATACACCAGGCACTTTCAATGCATATTTAATCAAGCTGTATTTATCCAAGATAGTCCATGCCAGGGAAAGCTGCCCCAGTTTTATTAGGGCTATAAAGAGGCCTGAGTCATCTTGACCATGCACAGTGCAATGTCTCCCTTGTGAGTTGAATATACGCCTGCTCTTCCTGGGACCAGCTCAGCTTCTCAGAAGCATGATAAATGCGTTGTCAGAGATTTCTGTGCAGAGATGGCAGCAGGAGATGCCTGTCGGGTCTGATTCCATCCCGGAGCATCTCCGGCAGGGTCATTTGAACCTTCCTCCCCAGCTCTCCTCTAGCATGTCCGTTTCAGGTTGCTGCTGGCATGGCCGTATTCTTCCGAACTGGCACACCATTTGACTCTGAGGTCCTTCCTTCCCTGGATGCTGTGGGAGTTAAATTAGGATGGATTCTCACATGGGGCAATCAGAGAAATTTGCATTTTCTCAATGAGTAGGGTTTTTTTGTGGGGACAGGGGTGGTGTCTTTACCTTTGGCAATTCTCTTTCTTTTAGAACCCCGCTGCCTTCTTTAAGAAATGTTTTCTCAATTCTCACTTTCTTCTCTTTATGTTAATTATACTAAAAGACTTTGAAAACGTTTCCTTAAAAATTATCTCCCTAGGACATATTTGAAGGTGACACCTTTGGTTTGGGGGAGACTCCCACCAGGCTGAAAGAGGGCATTGATAAGTTCAGTGGTAGAATTATCTAATGTCTCCCATGTAGGAGACCCTGCTTGGATTCCAGGCATAGTCACCACACATGGAATTCGGCGTGATGTGTTCTGGGGGCTTGCATTTTGCCATGATACTGGACAGCATTCATTAGCTCACCTGTACCAACATCGACTAGATGGAAAGGCCTGATAAACAGTTTCCAAAACATTACCCAATGACAGGGCCAGGTTCCAGCAAAGGACGAGTATAATGGATATCGGGAAGAACTGTTGTTTGAAAGATTAGTTTGAATTATTCAAAAATCTTAATTATGAATTTCAAGAATAATTACAATCATTTTATGGCATTTTAATAATTTTTATAAATTAAAAGTACAAATAGTCACTAATATAAATGAAAGTGAGAGAAGTTAATGAAGAAGTTGTAAGTCAAAGTGATGATATTAATTAGCCATAAGCCTTTAGTATATTAATTCAACAGAATTAGTTAATTAAGGGAACTGTTTTTAAGTTACAGGACTCTCCTGCCACTAATTTTATGAGGGGTCACCCCACTTTCTCCTCAGGGCTCAGTTCTTTTCTCCTGTAGGACTGTGTTCATTATTCGTTGTCCTAACTTTCCTTCGGGCTTGTGATACATGTCCTTCTAGCTTTGAAGGTTTGCTTCTTCCCTCTGAACATCTGTTTCTGACTCCCTCAGGTTATGGCTAGAAAGGGTTTTTGATCATGTTTGGTGGTCTTGGGGCAGGATCCACAGCCCATCTACCCATTGTTCTCTGGTAGTCTGTGTGTTTCTGTGATGCTGGAACCCAGGCCACAGGTATTTCAGATGTCAACAAGGTCACCCATGGTGGACAAGTTTCTACAGAGCTTCCAAATTAAGACAGACTGAGAAGTAAGGGTTTGCCAATCTATTTCTGAAAATCAGTAAATGAAGATCTTATGGATCACAGCAGGACATTCTGACTCAATTGTTCGGTTATGCCATCAGGAGGCATTGACATCATGTTTGGCAAGAGTGAGGGAGACCCTGGGGAGATGGGTGGGCAGGAACCACAGAAATGGGCTGGGAAACACTAGTGACTGTGACAATGTCCCAGAACTGGGCAGCGTATCATTCTGTTGTACACATAGTTCCCATGAGCTGATGTCACTCAGTGGTAGCTAACAACAAAACGAGCAGCTGGGTGGCTTACAGGTCTTACTGGCCAGAGTCTAGATGTTTCTTCAGTGTCGGTTTCCTTGCTTGACTCTGCCGCCAGCATTCCTTCCCCTGGGTTTACCTAGCTGCTCTCTCTCCTTCTGAGCATTCCTGTTTCATCAGCAAGCCCAGTAGGGAGAGACTTGAGACCCCCATTTAAGGAACAAAGATGAAAATCCCCCAAAGAGCCTAGGGCCTTTTGCCTTTCCCCTAACTTTGTATTTGACTTAGGTGCAAGTTCACAGAGAAGACTGAACTTCCATTCAAAAACACACATGCATTATGATTCCCAAACTTGACTTCCATCCCCACCATGCAACAGCATTCTCCCAAGGCTTCCATGTTTACTGTTTCTATAGTCCTTCATTCCTCTCCCATCCAGCCTTCCCAGCTTTATCCCTGGGCAAATGCAGCTCCCCAATCTCTCATGGTCAATTGCTCCAAGGTGTCTGTAGTGTTCACCCTGTCTACCATTTGACTGTAAGGGAAGCCAGGGTGAGTTCAGTTCCAGGCTTGAAGGATGGCTAAGGGTAGATTCCTTCAAGCCTGAAACTGAACTCCTTCCTATAACTTTGAGTTTTGTTCGACCTCCTTTTCACACACCATCTTGGATCTCTCCTTGTGACCACTTTCAGAGTGGTCAGGGGTGGTAGCCGGGCACCAGCTAGCTCTACCCACCTCAGGCTCATGGAGGGCACCATGTTCATTTTGTCACCCCCCGCCCCCCACCCCAAGAAGTCTATTTTCTCTACCTGGTCAGACAGTTCATAGGCATTGCTAACATTCTAAGTCCATGGTAGTATAACAGGCTAGGTGCTCTCAGCCGCCGACTGAAAGGTAGACCGCTCTAGCCCACCCAGAGCCCCTTTGGAAGAAAAGCCTAGTGGTCTATTCCCCAAAAAAAGAAAAACCAGCCTTGGCGATTTCTATGGAGCTCAATTCTCCTCTAACACACAAATCTGAGTTGGCTGGATGGAGGCTGGCTTCATTGGTTTAACCTGGGGCCACATGACTCTTCTTCCCTGCTCTTTCCTCCCTTCTCTGGCTCCCCGGAAGCCCTTAAAAAAAAGGAGACGTAACATTTGGACAATGCATCCCTGAAGTGGATAATCGGGCCTGAATAAGGAGGCCCAAACCACCCAGTAAACACCTCCTCCCAGGAGCCAAGCACAGAGTGGCCCGGCCAACTATGGCTCCCACTGGAGAGCCCAGAGCAGCAGGCCTTCTGCCCGCCACTCCCGGGCCAACCCTGCTGTGCATTCAGGGCGGCAAGCAGGTCCCTTTCAGCTCAGACATACTTTGCTCACAGGGAGCCAATTCTCCGGACTTGAATGTGAATGCGGTGCGCTGGCTTGCCCTTTGCCGAAGCCCCTTCCGTGCCTCAGTGAACAGGCTGCTGGCAGGGCCAGGCCGACGCGCTCGGTTGGAGACAGGGCCATTTGAAACCACATTGTCTGGCTCATTAAAGCGATTCTACCGATGTTGCTCCCCATGTCATTCAACCTATTTTCCAGCCGTTTTCTCAATGGCACACTTCAGGGAGCTTGGGCATGGCTTTGGGGAGAAGCTGGATGGCGGCCACAGGCCTGGTCAGGGCCAGCTTCTTGGGGGCACTGGCAAACTTTGAATAGCACTTTAACCTTCACAGGCCCCCTCCCAAAGCCGCCGCGGCGCCCTTTGCCCATGCACCAAGCTGTTTACTTCATGGAGTTTCTGAGGTCGTGGGTTTAGGCAGCACTGTTGCCCCCAACGTGGGAGCCAGGCCTGTTCC
>NW_022111339.1:4258321-4265831 GCF_000313985.2 Echinops telfairi
GGGACACTGCTCAGCCCAGTGTGCTCAGCCCAGTGCCGTCTTTTTCGCAATTGTTATGCTTAAGCCCATTGTTGCGATGCATGTACCAGTGCATCTCTCTAAAGGCCTCCCCCTTTTTCCATAACTCTCCACGAAGCATGGTCCTCTAGCAATGAGCAGAATGAATATGAAATAAAGAAAACCATTCCATTGACACTAACATCAAAACGAAAGAAACACTTAGGAATGAATTTTTTCATGTAAAACTTATACTCTGAAGGCTATACAACATTGTTAAAAGAAAGTGAGGGTCATCCATAAGTCTACCTATGAACATTATTCTTTTCCATGAGCCTTGGTCTGACTTTTCCATTGCATGTCAAAATTGACTTGTGTGGTGAACTTGCCATTAGCTATCTGTGAGCACAAGACCCAATTTTATGTAGAGCAGATATGCAGTCATATATGAACGTATCACCAACCTGTGTCCGTTTACTGTGCTGTGGTGACACGTGTGTTGCTGGAAGATATGCCAGTGGCATTTCAACCACCATCATTTTCAGATCCAGTCCTGGAAGATGAGGCCCTCAGGTGGGAAGGCACTCAGCATCGGATGGAGAAGCACTGCCTTCTCTAAGTCCCATCCATCTTAATGACGTGGATGGAGTCAAGCTCCGCGGACCTTCCTTTGCTGATGTACACAAGTCAAAATGAGAAGAAGTGTCCTCCAGCATCCAAGAATGATCCCAATGTGCAATGTGTGAAGTGTGGATCCAGGAAAATGTATACCGATAAAAAAGGAAAGAAAACGTGTAAAGAGGACTACACTAGGCAGTGGTGAGCTGAAGTGAATTGTTAGGTCCCGTTTTGAGTCAGACAATCATGTAGTCCACTAGGCTGTGATTGATGGATTGAAAAGGGATGGCGTTACAGTCGTCATCAAAAAGACTATTTCAGGATCTATCTGGAAGCACAACACTATATGAACATGACAATGTCTACCTACCAAGAAGGAAGACTAGTTAAGAGCCCTGTTCAAGTTTATACACTAACCATGAATACCAAAGGTAAAGAAACTGAAGATTTTATCAACCTTTGCAGTCTGAAATTTCTCAAACCTGCAAACAAGACACATTGATCATTTCTGAGGATTGGAATATACACGGAAATGCCACCCGGTCCGGCACCATCCTCACAATTGTTGTGATGTTTGAGCCCACTGTTGCAGCCACTGGGCCACTCCGCTGCCTCTCTACTTTACCAAGCATGAAGTCCTTCTCCAGGGACTGGTGTCTTCTGAAGAATAAGTTTTTAAAAGTCACAAAAGGAAAAAGAAAAAAAAAAGTCACAAAAGGATGTATATTGTATATTCTCAGTTCTATGAAATAGCTAGCATTTGGCAAATGTATAGAGGCAAAAATTTATTAGTAATTTAAAATGGGGCCACTGAGATTCTATTAATGGTGATGGAATACTTTGGAAATGAATCAAACCAAGTCCATTGAAACCTATTAGATTCCACTCTACTCATTCTAACCTTATAGGATAAGGTCGACCTGGCCCAAGGAAATGGATCTAGATTCATTGCCATCCAGTTGATCCCAAGTCAGTGCCCCTGTGGGTTTCTGAGACTGTAGCTCTTTATGGGAACAGACAGCCTCATCTTTCTCCCTCAGAGCAGTTGGTGGGTTTGAACTGATGACTTTACACTTAGCAGCTCAACACTATGTCAGCAAGGCTCCTTGGACATGGACAGTGATCGAAAAAAATGGTTGGAGTGGCAAATGTATATATATATATATATTTTTTTAACACCATTAAAAACAAAAAAGAACTCTTAGACTTTGTGGTAGTTACATAATCTGTTGTCAACTTGAGTGACAGTGTAGAGTTTAGCCTATCAGGTCGCAGCTTGATGACCTCATTTGGAACTGCTAAGGAGATAAATAGCTCGCTGGAGGCAGGACACTCACTTACACCCTGTGAGACATTCCTGTGGAAAAGACATATTCCTATGGACAAGACTCTAGAACCCTGGAGGTGGAGGAGCCACCTGGAGAACCACACCAGCGCTGAGATGCTTACCCTGCTACTGGAGCCACAAGACTTTTCACCCACTGGCCTGTGATGTTCCAGCATTAGGTGTTATTGTGGGTGCTGTGTGAGTCTGAAGAAGAATTTACAGAATGGTATTGTCCATATGGGCTAATATTGGGCTTATGGGCTTGATCTGGTCTGGGCTGGGAAGTTTTCTCAATATACTATTGCTCTTTCATATAGAGCTCTTTCTTAAACACATGAGGGTGTATGACTTTGTTTCTCTAGTCCACCCGGACTAACACAGACCTCAACAACAAATGCACCTCAATTTAAGAAGTGGACAAAGGACCTAGATATTTCACCCCAGAAGAAATACAAAAAATGACCAACAAGCACATGAAAATAGGTCTGATGCCATGAGCCATCCCAGAACAGAACAAATCCATTGCCACTGAGTTGATCCTGACTCCCAGTGAGCCAGAGGCCAGAACAGAACTGCCACATGGGATTTCCAAGGCTGTACATCTTTACAGAAGCACACTGCCTCGGGTGTGCCCGTGAACCAACTGCTTGTGTTCAGACTGCTGACCCTTCTCTTTGCCATTGAACACTTTAACCACTGCACCATTCGGGTTCCTTCATTAGCCATTAAGAAAATTCAAATCAAAACCACAATGCAATGTTATTTCACACCCATCAGGATGGCTATCACTAAACAACAGCAACAACAAACCCCGCAAAAACCAAAAGACAACAGATGACAATAAATATGTGTGAGGCTGTAAAGAAATTGGAGCCTTCGAATGCTGCTGCTGAGAATGCAAAATGGTGCCGCTGCCTTGGAAACGAGTCTGGCAGTTCCTCAAAGAGTTGTACACCTGACCCACCAGGACCACTGAGTTAGTTAATTGTGCCAGCCTGGCCGATAATCACATGTGGGGCTGGTTGAAAGGCGGAGCGATAAATGGGTGGTGAAGCCTCGCCTTTCTAGTTCTTGGGTCTCTTGTTTTGTGATGGTTGCACCGGGTGCAGCTGCCTTAGCAGTTCCCTGCTTCAGCTTGCAAGATTGACTTCCTACAAGGAGAAGCTACATGGACTTATCCCAATGCAGCTGTGGGTGCTGGAACAGCCGTGTGGAGACCCCTGCTAGTGCTGAGATGCTTGTTCGTTAACTGACTCAGCTTTCCTCCTGCAGTCGGCATCATTGCCGCTGTTTTTTGAGGTGGAGGACTTTGTGGACTGGTGTTGGGTTAATGGGTTAATGTTGGACTTGTGGGCTTGGGCAGCATTGGGTTGGGATGTTTTCGTGATGCACGTTTTCTTTACATAAAACTCTCTCTTATACATGAGTCGCTGTGGATTTGTTTCTCCAAAGTACCTAGACTAATACAACCACTCCTAGAGAAACGAGGATATGTGCGCACACAAACATCTGCACACAAACGTTCACAGCAGCGTTACTCATGATAGCCCCAAAGTGGAAACAACTCGAATGCACCCCAATTGATGAGCAGATCAATAACACGTGGCCTGTCCATCCAATGACATATTACTCAACAACAAAAAGAAACAACATTGTGGTCCATATTTAAGGAACCTTAAAAACATTATGCTAAGTGAAAGAAGCTCGTCACAAAGAACTGTTTATGACATGATTCCATGAATAAGAAATGTCTAGAAGAGGCAAATCTATAAAGACAGAAAACTCAGTGGTTTCCCGGAGCCCACCATTTCAGAAGAAGGAGCCCTGGTGGGGCAGTAGGTTACTCCTCAGACTCCTAGTCCCAAGGCCAGCAGTTTGAAACCACCAGCGGTTCCACAGAAGACAAATGAAGTTTTCTACACCTGTAAAATTGACAGTATCAGAAATCCACAGGGGATAGTTCCACTCTGTCCTGTAGAGTCATTATGAGTCGGAATCAACTTGATGGCTGTGGCTAAGGGTCAAAGGGATTTTCGGGTTGTGGGCTGTTGGTTGAGAGGTATACAGATCCTTTTTGGAATAAAGAAAATGTTTTAAAATTGATTGTGATAACGGAATGTACTCCTTGGAGGTACTATAAACCTGTAAAGGTACTATAAGCCATGGAATGGGTGAATTGTGTGGTATGTGGCTTATTGTTCAATAAAGCTCCCCCTTTGAAGTCAGAGTCTTTTCCCTAAGGCTGAGAACTACTTAGAGTTAGTATCATTTGATTGGCCTTCATTGGCTGGACTGTTTATGTTTGTGTGGTTTTTCTTTGCCTTCTAACTCCAAGATCGGCATCAAGATGCGTAAAAGGTTAAGTTGGGTACTAGCAATGGAATCAAGACCAAAAAAAAAATCCAAGACATTGGATTCTTGCAACTCAGGAGGAACAGGGAGACGAACCATTGTGGATAACAATCATTCTTAAGCCCAGAACCTTCACAGGGTAGCTGAGAAAAGGAGCGAGCTCCTGTAGGAGAATTGAATATTGACGTTTCCAGGGGAAAGGCACTGACCACTTTCTACAAACCTCCCACCCTCCCAGGCCCTCCAGTGATGGGACCAGTGACTGACTCTGGCCTGCTCATGCTGGGTTGAGCTCCATGTAGTTGCCAGGTCCAAATAGGGTGCCGGTCCAAAAGGCTGTTTCATCGGATCCCATCTGAGAATGCTGCTGTTGACGAGGACAGAGCTGGTCTCAGGATCCCAATGTCCCTGAGCCCATTGAGGGGTCTGTCGTTTGATGTCTCTGGCACACTCTTTTTACTTCCAGATGATTCTGATACCTCGACATAGCTCAAATGTTGGCAGCAGCAAGCACACCAGCATGCTTATCCCTTATTCCTAGACAGAATGTCTTCAGTATTTACAGAACTAAAAGCCTTTTACGCTGAGAATGGATCCAATTATAATTCCTCCGCTAGGGTCTCCAAACTCACTGCCATCCATGAGTCAATACTGACTCACAGAGATCCTATAGGACGGGGTAGAACTGCGCCTGTGCCTGTCCCAGACTGTAAGTCTTTATGGGAGTAGAAAGCCCCATCTTTCTCCCAATGTTCGCAAAAGGTTGATGGAAGTTGTTTTGTTTTTTCTCAATTATATACTGTATAAGACAACATTTTTTGTTTATTTGGTTTTTGCCAAAGAATCTCTGTGAACACAGAAATAACACATGTTAAGCATCCCCCTATCACTGCTTTGAAGGTTTTTGTTTTGACAGACTTTCATGACTCAATTAGCAGGGCAAATCCACAGTGAACTGTAGCCTTGTAAGACTTGAGTCTTGAGACACTGAGCTAGAACAAACGAAAGTAAACACATTTTTCAAATACATACACAAAACAACAACATTTGAATCTGTATCACAGCTTTATATAAGTTACTTGATTTAATCATTAAGCAAGCCCAATGAAGAAATGGATAGAATTTTTATTTTTAAGACAAATCCATTGAAAAGTTGAACATACTTGTGTGGCCTATATTCCCTCCTTTGTTACTCCCTTAGGCCGGTAAAGCTGGAAAGACCAGTTGAATCTCCTTAACCAGCTTTAAGACACTGGGCAGGGCAGAACTGCACTCTAAATAGCAACATTTTCTTCAATAGAGATCTCTTGTGAGCCATCTTTCACTCAACATATGCAATTTTAAATTTCCTAGTTGCATCCAGGTTTAAAATAAACAGGATAAAGAAGTATATTAATTTAAATAATATATTTTATTTTATTCAATACATCCAAAATGTTTTCATTTAGACAGAGTAAACATAAAATATTTTAATGAGATATATTATTTTTTGTATGGGTGCTAACCATTCAAAATTTGGCTAAAAATTTTACATGTATAGGATATTTTATAGTTGAATGTTGACTAGTTCTTTTCTTTTCTTTTTTTTAAACATTTTATTAGGGGCTCATACAACTGTTATCGCAATCCATACACACATCAATTGTGTAAAGCGCATTTGTACATCATTCTCAAAACATTTTCTCTCCACTTAAACCCCTGACATTAGGTCCTCATTTTTCCCCTCCCTCCCCGCTCCCACCTCCCTCACGAGCCCTTGATAGTTTATAAATTGGTATTTTGTCATATCTTGCCCTGTCTGACGTCTCCCTTCACCCACTCCTCAGTTGTCTGTTCCCCAGGGAGGAGGTCACATACAGTTCCTTGTAATCGGTTCCCTCTTTCCTACCCACTCTCCCTTTACCCTCCCTGTTTCGCCACTCACACCACTGGTCCTGTAGGGCTCATCTGCTCTGGATTCCCTGGATTTTCAGTTCCTATCTGTACCAGTGTACCTCCTCTAGTCTAGCCAGACTTGCAAGGTCGGATTCGAGTCATGGTAGTGGGAGCGGGGAGGAAACATTTAGGAATTAGAGGAAAGTTGTATTTCTCATCGTTGTTACATCGCACCCTGACTGGCTCGTCTCCTCCCCGAGACCCTGGTTGATGGAAGATTTAAAGCCGAAGGAGGCATCCCCGATTCTGCCCAATAGAACAGGTTGTGGAGAAAACAACTCAGGCAAGACAGGTGGGGTGTAGGAATACTTTAAGACTTCATGTCATATCGAACATGGGAGAATGCACTGGCTTTAAATTTGGTATTTAGTTTAATAAAATTAACAAGATTCTTCATCACTCTGCTGTTGAACTTGCTTGGCTCTGAGAAATATAGAACTCATAATCAACAATGATTTCTCTGCAACCATTAGGCCTACTTGGGCATTCTTGGCAAGTGAGAGACTCTAAACCACACACTCTTTTCAAATTATGGATTTTTAAAAATCAATATTTAAAAATGAACCCACTGGAAACAAAACCCCAGCGCACAGTGCTGTAGGAGTGGACTTGGAGAACATGCTGAGAAAACTAAGTAGGTTGCAAAAGGAGGTAGCTCATATTTGTGTGATCTTGCCTCTAAGAAATGAGCAAGTATTTAGAAACCAGAGATGATTGTGCTTGCCAGGGGTCGAAGGACCAGAAAAACAAAGACAAAGAAAGGGGACGTATGCTTAGGGCCACTGGTTATATGTTTATGTGAGATTATTTGGTACAGGATAACTAGTTCCATGTTCACTCGGTGTTGAATACTGGGCTCAGGGCCACTGCATCATATTTAAAGATTCTCATTCTTTCCTTTCTGCCTTGAAAACTCTCCTGGTTTGCCGGAAAGGCCGTCTCAGTTGTAAGTTATGAAAACTAGCATGGCCATTGTGCCTCGCTTTGTCTTGCTCTTGGGGTTCAGTCTGGCAAGCATCCACCGTGGACAAGGAATGCTTGCTGGACCTGACTTCCTGTATGTTTCCCGGCTCCCCGGAGACTTGGAGCTCAAATAAATGCTTCTGTCAGTCGGCTGAGCTCCCAGCTGTGCAAATTGGTCACAGATGTAATTGCATTTGCCCTCTGCCCTAGGGAAACACATGCCTGTGGTTGGGGGTTTAGACGTCTCCTGAATGAAAGACAGTCCTTCTGACTCTGAGTAATAGCCGTGAAGCCCCAAATAAGCTGCTAAAGAGACAC
>NW_022111339.1:4266828-4270829 GCF_000313985.2 Echinops telfairi
AAAAAATCTATGATGACGGGGTACTCAAAAATCAGATTTTTTTTTTCAAAGCTATATATTTAATTTTTTTACCAAACATTCTTGTCACCTTCAAAGTACTCTCCCTCACACAATACATTTGTTCAATCTGTGATTCCATTCCTGGAAACATTTTCCTAACTCGTCTGTTTGAATGGCTGAAAGCACCTCCCTTGTTTTTCTCTTCACCTCTTCTAAGTCGTCAGATTGCTCTCCTTTCATGTCCTTCTGCATTTGTGGAAACAAAAAGGAGTCGCACGCAGTGAAGTCAGGTGAGTCAGGTGTGAGGGGCAAGAGAGGTGTGCTGTTTTTTGACAAAAGCTGGTGCACTGAGATAACTAGGTGAGCAGGTCCAAGGTCATGGTGGCAAACCCAGTCCCTCGTCTGCCACAGACCAGGCCTTTTCTTTCACACACGGTTACGCTGTCTTTTCAGAACCTCTAAATAGAAATCTTGATTAACAGTCTGGACTGCTGGAACGTACTCCAAATGCACTATGGGTTGACATTTTCATCCCTTTAGGAAGTTGAAGGATGTCCGGAATGAGATTTGTCATCAACTGACATTTTCCCTTTTCTGAAATGAGAAAACCCCTCATCCACTTGAGTTTTTCCCACAGTGCTGTCCTTGTAAACTGTGTTCAACATCACAACAGTTTCTGTGGCATTTTTCCTGAGCAGGAAAGAAAGTGTCAGAGCCGCACCCTGTTCTCTTAAATCAGCCATCACAAAAAACAAGGTTCAAGAGAAACTGCTTTTATGAAAAAATTCACTGTAACCAGAGAGAACCTTCCCAAATGAGGCCACTGGGTGCATTAACCCAGAGAAAGTTGCTCAATGCTCACCTAGTGGCAAAAAATGTGTACTATGAAAACTCTGTTCTGCCCAGCGCAATTCTGTTTTGGGGGGAGGGTACCCCCTGTATATTACCTCTAGGTCTCCAATTCATACATGTATAGGTTTATTATAAGCAAAATGTGTTTAAACATGTCTCTGTGACCAATAGATGGCTGCAGAAAAGTTCCATCAGTAATACATTTGTCTTAATCCTGATAGCCTTGGGACAAAGATGGGCTTTTTACTCCTGTAGAGAGTTATAGTCTCAGAAACCCACAGGGGCACTTCTACCCTGTCCTCACAGCATCACTAAGATCAGCATTGGCTTGATGGCCGTGAGACTCTTGATGGGGTCCAATCATAGTGGTGGCTTCTGAGGAATCCATGGGACCGGTTAAATACAAGGCAGAGAGGTCTACTCGGTAGGCGATGACGACTGTTTGGGGGTTTCCAAAGGGATCATAATGGTGGATGTTCTCAAAGGACATGGAGCAATCCTGGGGGCTTCTGACGAAGATGTTTGAAGAAACGGGACACGGCACTGGTGAGAAAGAGGGCCAGGAGCGTTGCCTTGAGGGATTTGTTTATTTATTTCCATCACAAGAATGTACTTGCTCACTCTTCAGGGATAGCAAGGGTCATCTCACCAGAATTTTGTCATTCCATCCACTTCATGGTCCTGATTTTGCTCCTTCAGACCCCTTTTTGTTCTCCAAATGCAAGAACTTCTCACATGAGCACGAGCTCTATGCCTGGATGAGGCAGCTCTGACGGGCTGTCAGCCCCAGGCTGCAGGGCTCGTTGGCCGGGAGCGAGAGACGGAGTCACTGTCTACAGACGTGTGTAGGTGGACATGGAGGAGATGTCAAAACCAACGACTGCATGCTTTGGTATTTTTGCTCCATAACGTTCTCTATGGTTTTGTGGCAGTGCTTTTTGGCATGCCCGAAGAGAGGAGTGAGGGAGTGTGGGAGGGGAGGACAGTTTCCATTCCGAGCACAAGCCGATGATTTTCCAGGCACTCTGTTTCGCCCTCTGCTCTGCATATTCTCATTGACCCCTCCTGGCCACACTGGGTGATAGATACCGTTTGTCATCCCTTTTTGTGAAACAATAATTTGAGATTCAGCAAGATTAAATGACTTTGCCCACTTAGACTGACAGAAAGTAGGACGTAGATTCCATCCATCTGACACCGGCCCAGTAAAACTAAGGTGTGCTTCTATACCCTTGGTATGTAGTCATTGTTTTCATAATATACACACTTTGCAGATTTTTCTCATCAGCTGTATATTGAGAATGGTATAGCGGTAACCCCATCCAGATTCATTTTTGAGATTTTAATCAATACAAAACCAAAACAGACGTACTGCCATCAAGTCAATTCTGGCTCCTAGGAGCTTACATCGGATTTAAAAGACTGTACATAACTTTAGAAGCAGAAAGCCTCATTTTTTTCTTTCTCAGAGCAGCTGGTAAGTTTGAACAGCTAACCTTTGGTTCGCAGTTTAACGCTTACCTGACAGGGACTGGAAAATTTTACCTTTTTATCTCTGTTTTATTGAAGATGAATACAATAAGTTTGTTGTCTGTGAAACACCTTCATGTGTGAGATGTGTGTTTTTAGTAGGACGTGAATCTTTGATGAAGTGGAATGAAATACAAGTTTAAGAAGGAAATGGAGCAATTTAGAAATCAATGGTGCTAGAGGAAAGATCTCATATTTTAAAAAAGAGATGCTTGAGTAAATGATGTTACAGCTTTATTTTTAAATTTCAATATTCATAATAACACACTGGACATTTCATGTTTTGATGCAACTTAAAAGTTATGATGAAAACTTTGCGATATCATCTGAAGATGTGCCATGGGAGGGATGCAGGATGCCTTAAATCTCTAGTGCTACAGTAACAGAAATACCACAGGGGGGTGGCTTTAACAAACAGAAAGTTATTCTCTTATAGTTTAGGGGGCTGGAAGTCCATATTCAGAGTAGAGGGAAAGGCTGAGGGAAAGGCTGTCTTTCTCCGCTAGGGCTGGAGGAAGATCCTTGTCTCCTTTCAGCATTTGTAGCCCCAGCATTCCTTGAGATATTTCCATGTGTCTTAGCAACTCTTCATGGCTCTGGGAATTTCTCTGTACAGAGACCCCAAGTCCAACAGATGCACCCCATTCCCAGCTCTGCTTTCTTGACAGTAGTTGGTCCCCTCTGGTGGAGGGTGGGGGGTGAGGAGGTACAATTCAATTCATGACAAATAGCATGTTAAAATGACTATAATACAAGAATGAAATGTCCCAGGATGACTTATTTACTCTACATTCTCTGGGTGTGCATCTGCTTGTGCATGCATGTAATTATTCCATTTAGACAACTTTTCGCCTTCAGCAATCTTATGGAACTATCAAAGAGATCAATTCTAGTTTTCTGCATCTTCCATTTTCCTGACAGGAGTCCTTAGACTTTTCCTGGCAAGGAGCATGCTAATGATCACCTGGAAGAAGATATTGGCAAGATCAAGATAAGCAAGGCAAGGTTCTTAATTCAGCACCAACATCCAGACGGTGTGGCCAATGGTGATCAAACTGCTGCAAAGAATACGGCAGAGATGATCCTGTCTTCTACGTTTGGGGTAAACATTTAATAGGCACTCACAGAGTTCAGGGTATGTGGGCTCACTCAGGGAATGTTTCATGGAGGACGAGCAGTGGGCAGAGAAAGGTGGGAGAGCCCTGGGGATGGGCTTAGAGAGAAGGACTACAGCATATAAGCCCAACATAAGTAGACTTGCAGCCGGGGGCGCAGTGTACCAGCTGGGAAATGATGGCGTCTCTAGAACCCAATGGCAACAGCCCTCAGGGTTCGTGTATGCTCCCCCACAGAACTGACACGCTCGTCTTCCACTGGCTGGGACCTTCCAGTCCTCAGCCGTGGTACTGTGAAGATCACAGCCACTGATGACGATTGTGTCTCCTTAACCGCAGCCCTTCAAGCCCTTCCTTCTCCAAGTTTCTCATTCCCTTCACGGATGTCATGCTTCAGTCCACCAGACTGGAGCCCGTGAAACCTCTTCTATTCTTTCCCCATCCCTCCACTTTCCTTCTCTTCGCTTCCCCTTATGTTTATCCCAAATCTATCATTAAACCCAC
>NW_022111339.1:4272152-4281511 GCF_000313985.2 Echinops telfairi
TACTATCATCATCTTTAAGAAACAGCTATCTATAATAAGTATTAAATGAATGGTAAGTCCTATGTGAGTGTAAAAGTCTTAAGAGGCACTCATTCATCCTCATTTGGAGAACAGTTATTAAAGACTTCCTGTGTCCCAGCTAAGGAGTACCTGGTGGTGTAGTGGTTATTCACTGAGCTGCAATCTGCATGGTCAGCAGTTTGAAACCACCACCAGCACCCTTAGGAGAAAGACTGCTTTCTCCTCCCTTAGAGAGTCACAGTCTCAGATGCCCACAAGGCGTCCCTGTAAGGCAGCAATGATTCGATGGCAGGGAGGATGGTTTTTTGGTTGGGTGTCCCGGTTACTGTGCTGGGCTCCAGGAACCCAAGAACTTGCACTTAAGGGTTATGAAGCTAGGGCTTCATAAGTTGGCAGTCAGGGATTCATTTGGGGCCTTTGTAAGATGACCTCTAAAAAGTCATCTCTAGGCAGGAAAGTAAGAGTACCTGGAAGTCTAACACAGGAACAGGAGGGAATGTAGATGCAAGAAACAGCATCGGATGTGGGACACACCAAGGGGGGCTGCGTCAGCTAATCTCACTTGGCTTAGGGGACAGAAACTTGCAGTAAACAGGCTAGCCAAAAAGGGGAGAGAGGAAGAGAGACTTATGGGTTCATGTATTAGTAAAATCCTCGGAATTGAATCCAGGGAATTCCAGAGACTGTTACCCACTCTCTTCACATCTCTCTCTCCCTTTGCTCTCCTTATCTCCTACCCAAATAGGTTTCCTCAAAGAGCAGGGATAAGTTGAGGGAGACAGGCTAGACGGGGCTGTGGAGTGGAAGTTACAAAGATCTCCAGGCGTATACCGTCCCATGGAATTCACACAGAGGAAAACGTCACCAGACTTCTCCCAGGAAAGGACAGAGCTTTGATTGGGCCATGCCCCCATGTGTGGTTCAGCTGTGCCATATGAAGAGTTGTACATCATGTTTAACCAAGTCTCGGTCATGTGTCCACCTGTGCAGTCAAAGTGGGCTCTGCCGTTGACAGCCAACGAGACCCCATGGAGGGAGGAGGATGAATTTCACACGTGAAGTGTGCGTAAGCTAGGAGGAAGACAAAGAATGCTAACGGTCCGGAAGCAGCACATCTCTACTGGATCTAGCAGAGGCCACTTATTTGTAAAAGAGATTTTGTATCGTGTGTGGTATTAAGAGTAGAGGAGAGATTATCAGGAGGCTCGAATGTCAGGGTAGGGTTTATACTGTGCAAGTGGGGATCATCAAGTTGTGATTCCCTGGAGTTCAGGCATGCCAAGGTGAAACAGATCTTGAACATTCTTGTGGTAGCAATGTGTAGGACGGACAGCAGGAGGAAGACTGGGAAGGCAGCCACAACCAAGCACAGAAGTAGGAAGCTGGCAGTAAGGGGAAATAAAGGCCCAAGAATCATCAAAGGCCTGTATGACTGGGGACATACTATGGAAGGTAAGGGGCACAGAGGGGAAATAACAGGGGTCAACGATATTTCTGCAATAGCAAGTCTGGTTAGAGGGAACGGCAATACTGCGGGAGGGAGGGAAGCAGGAAGCTGGGGAGTGGAGATCCACTCTGGGGATATAATGAATACTTGCCTCATGAATAAAGTTTCATGTTTTTGTATTAGGGTAAACATGGAATTAACAGCAATTGCTTGCATTAACATTTGAAACAAATTCTTGCATGGCTGTGCATGCCAATATAGCCAATTTTAAAGACTAAAACTATCTTGTTTGGGATATGAGCTTGAAAATGGAATAATGAAGAATTCTGAAAACATATGCTGATGTCAGTTTTTACTGGCAGTATCTGAATTAGCATTTTAATGTCATGAGAAGTAGCTTTAGAATTGATACAGCCTTTGCTTCTGTGGAACGAATTTCTTTACTCTCCAGTGATTCTCAAACTTTTTCTCTTTTAATTCTTCTCCTGATATGGGGTTCCTGTACTTTCCCTGTTCCACAGTGAGAGTCCTCTCCTCTCAAAACACACTCCACACAGAGAGAAAACGGTGAGATCTTCTTATTGAAAGAAAGAGTAACATCATCTAAAGGGGTTTTGACAAAGAATATGTAGGGAGAATTGGTACATTAGAAAGCAAAAGAATATGGATTAGGGGTAGTAATTCTCCTAAAAGGTGGAGGGGGGGGGATCGATTTAATAATCAAAGAATAGCAGACTACTTTGATCCGAGTGTCTTGAGAGAACATTATAGACAAACCTATGTCTTATGAAATACATGGTTCCCCCGTCCAAAATTATGTGCTAAATCTCAAGACTGCTGTACCAGTGGATGTAATCCTTTTTAGAAACATGGCTTTCTTTGCTATGTTAATTAAATCATAGACATGCGGGATGTGATTGAAATCTGTCATCTTTGAGATATAAAACTCGCCGAGAAGGAAGCACTCCAGGAGGGGAAGGTGCACAGCACAGGAAATCTCCACGTAAACAAGGTTGACAAGGGACAAGGACCTTCCTCTAAAGCCAGCAAGAGGAAAACGCCCCTCAGAGCTGGCTTCCTAGAGTCAGCCTTCCAGCCTCTGAAACGGAGAGAAAATGCATTTCTATAGGTTAAAGCTACCGACCGGTGGTATTTGTAGTATAGCAGAACTAAGAACTAAGACACTGCTCATTTAGAATATAGGAACATTTACTTCTGCTTTCAGGAGGGTCTAGTAGACATACTTTCCCCAATTCCTTCCACTAAAAAAACCCCAAACACACGAA
Source organism: Echinops telfairi (assembly GCF_000313985.2). Lineage (NCBI taxonomy): Eukaryota > Metazoa > Chordata > Mammalia > Afrosoricida > Tenrecidae > Echinops > Echinops telfairi. The sequence goes on from NW_022111339.1 coordinate 4,274,907, forward strand.
GAACCCCCCACATCACATCTAGATCAAGCACGAAACTCACTGCCCTCAAGTCAGTGCTGGTTCGTAGTGACCCCTGTGGGTTTCCGAGACCGCGTGAGGGAGGAGAAAGCCTAGGTTTTTCCCTGGGGAGCTGCTGATGGTTTCAGACTGCGGACTGCACTGATCACAGCCCCACTCATCACCACTACACACCGGGGCTCCTCACAAACACCATAAGGAGACTAAAAGGTGGGAGAAGGCGGATCAAGTAGAGGTGGCCGAATACAAATTCTTCTGGGGCACCATGGAACACATATCCAGATAAACCATGACCTGGACCACAAAACAAACCTCGACACACTTTGAAAATGTTGAACTCACAGACTGGGTTCTCCAACTACAAGGGGTCACCGTAGAAATCAGCTCCAATTGTAGTCAAAGCTCTAAATAGCTGCAAACTGATCAGCACACTTCTTTTTTTTTATTATTGTTAAATACTCTTCTTGGGGGCTCTTACATCTCTTTTCACAATCCATACATTCCTCCAATGTGTCAAGTACATTTGCACATCTGCCCATCATCATTTTCAAAGCCTTTTCTTTCCACTTGAGCCCGTGATATCAGCTCCCCATTTTCCCCCTCCCTGCCCTGCCCGCCCTCCCTCATGAAACCTTGATAAATTATAGGTTATTTTTTCCATATCTTACATTGTCCACTGTCACCCCTCACCCACATTTCCATGATTCATCCCCCTGGGAGGGAGTTCTAATTGATCTTTGTGATCAATTCTCTCTTTCTCCCTACACCCTCCGCTAATCCTCCTGGTATCTCTACTCTCCTTGTTGGCCCTGAGGGGTTTATCTACCCTGGATTCCCTGTGTTGCGGGCTCCGATCTGTAGCAGTGTGCATCTTCTGGTCTAATCTGATTTGTAAGGTAGAATTTGAGGTCATGGTAGCGGGGTGAAGGAAGCACCAAAGAGTTAGAGGAAGCACCAAAAAGTTGTGTGTTTCATCAGTGCTATACTGCACCCTGACTGGCTCATCTCTTCCCTGTGACCCCTCTGTGAGGGGGCATCCAGTTGTCTGCAGATGGGCATTGGGTCTCCACTCCATGCCCCCTCATTCACGTTAGGTATGGTCTTAATCTGAGTCTTAGATGCCTGATACCTGATCCCATCAACACCTAATGATTACACAGGCTGCTGTGCTTCTTCCATGTGGGCTTTGTTGCTTCTCAGCTTGATGACTGCTTGTTTATCTTCAGGCCTTTAAGACCCCCGACACTATATCTTGTCATATACAGGAACCATCAGCTTTCTTCACCGCATTTGCTTATGCACCCATTTTATCTTCTGTGATCGTGTCAGGAAGGTGAGCATCGCAGAATGCCGGATTCTTAGAACAAAGTCTTCTTGTATTAAGGGAGTACTTGAGTTGAGGCCCAATGTCCAGCTGCAGCCTTAATTCTTGACATATAGATGAGTACATAGTTCTATTCCCCTCTCATGCATGCCTATATTAGGCCTCTGTAAATGCCCTTTGCCTCCTGGTGCTTTCCTCTATTTTCTTTTTACTTCCCTCTTGTCCCACCATCATGTTCGGCCTTCATTTGGGTTTAGTAATTCTTTGCTGCTACATTGCCCTTGATTGAACCCCACTAGGCATATTATGGCCTTCCTTCCATTGATGTTAGTTCACTTGTTTTCCCCTTGTCCCTGGGTTGGTGTCCCCCCCCCTTTCCTTTCTCCCACCTCCCCTTCTCCCGTATGCCCCCAGAACCATTGGTCCCACTCTTTTCATCTCTGAATGATTTATCCCACATATCTTATCTAGATAGATATTCAGATACATTAATAAGTCGGCACACGTCTAAAGAAGTCTTACAGGGGAAAAAATACACTGAACAGAATGAAATGAAAAGATCAAAATTTGTGCGACTAAAGCAGTGCCCAAAGGCACATTCATAGTACTAAATGCAAACATTACAAAGGATAAGAAATTATAAATCAATAATCAACCCCCCCACCTCAAGAACTTAGAACAAGAACGCTAAAGGAAACAGCAGAGAGTGGTAGTAGAAACAGACAGCACCCAAACAAATAGAATGGGGAAAAAGATGTGGTTCCTTGAACAAATCAATTAAGACAACAGACCTCCAGTCAGATCAACAAACACAAAGACACAGATGACCAATAGTAGGGATGAAACAGGAGATATTACTACATGCATAAAAAAGAATAAGGGAATAATCTGAGTTAATAACTTCAGACTCCATACACATAAATATGACAGCTTACCTGAAACCAATCAGCCACTGCCACCGCCCCCCTTCCCAGCAAATACAAATTAATGCAACTCACACAACATTAATAGGTAATTTGAATATATCCTGTATCTATTAAGGAAGTTTAATTTGTAAATACGTAACTTTTTAAACTCCAGAAATAGAAATCCTGAAGGCCATGTGATATCACTGAAGAGTTCAACCAAGCACTTAAAGTGGTAAATCACATCCATCTAGCCTTTTCCCTAGAAAACAAAAGAAGGGGGAAGAACAACAGCCTGTCTCACACCGGATACACACACAATAACTTAGTGTTAAAGCATAAAGCAATTTTGTTTTCATCAAAACGCTCTTTGGGATCTAGGGAACTAACTTACTGAAGAGAGTGGGAGACTAGACAAAGCATTCTTGGATTGGACACCAAGGGCATGATTCCCCACAGGAAAAGAGGATCAATGGACTGCAGCACACTGTGAGGCTCCCATTGCCGAAACCAAAGTTGGGAGGAAAACCCACAACTACAGATGGGGAGATGCTACGTGGCAACCACCTACCCGGCAACGGACTCCTGTCCAGAATGAAAAGAACTCCCCAAACTCAACAGTGAAAAATAGCAGGCAATCCAACTAGTACATGGCCCAAAGACATCAACAGACATTTCACTGTGAGGGCTGGCAGACTAGCCATTTGCGAAAATGAGCAACACTGTTCACCATCAGGAAAATGCAGGATAAAACCACAGTGAGAGCACTTCCTTTGTGTCCATGATTGAAATACAATAGCAACATGAAATCCTGGTGTCGCTGCAGGGAGCTGCATCATTTTACATTCCTGATGGGAAGGCCAAACTAAATAGGAAACAGCCCTCCCCTCTCCCAACACACGCAGTGCAAAATATTTAGCAGTCTCTTACAAACCTAAACGTGCAACTAAGCATGTCTGACACATAGTGACCCAATAGGACAGGAGAGAATTGTCCCATAGGACTCCCAAGGCAATGTAATAGTCTTTATGGAAGCAGACTGCAATATCATTCTCCAGTGGAGTGGCTGGTGGGTTTGAACCACAGAAGGTCCAGTTCACAATCAAGCACATTAACTATTGCACAACAAGGGTTCCTTGGAACTTACATTAAGATCCAGCCATTGAATCCCCAGTTGTGTGTGTGTGTGTGTGTGTGTGTGTGTGTGTGTGTTGGGGGATGCGGCGGGGATGATGGAAGGAAAAAGGGCAATTAAAAAGGTGGTAAACAAAATCCAAGATCTTTATTTGAAAAGAAAAGACTCCTCATATACTCACTCTTTTATATGTATCTGAAGTTATTAACTCATATTATCCCTTATTCTTTTCTATGCATGTAGTAATAGCTCCTGTTTCATCCCTAACATTGGTCATCTGTGTCTGTGTTTGTCAATCTGACAATATATTTAATAGTAATACTTTTTCCTCCTATCTTACTTTGGGGAAAAAGATGTGGTTCTTTTTGTTTTGTGCTTGCCTACCATGTATTCTGCATGTAAAACTGAGTACTTTGATTCTTTTGTGGATTGTATAAACTATAGTGCTTCTCTTTGTTTTATTAATACTTTCGGCCTTGAACTCCAGTGTAGCTGCTATCAACACTACTATTCCTAATTGCTTTGTTGCTTGCATGTGTCGGACATCGTTTTTCCAGTTCTTTCTATTCAACCTTCCTGTTTCTCTTTGTCTCTTGAAATTCATATACAATTAGATTTTTGATGTTGTTGCTGTTATTGTTGTAACCCCAGGGCATCCAAAAGAGCTTATACTGACCTTTTAAAGGTCAGATCATCTCCCTAGCTTGTTACTTAAAAAACAAACAAACCAATGTAATTTATTAAATAAGTGAAACTTTAGTACAAACTCAGAAAAATAATATACATAAAGTATGAGTTACCTGAAAACTATTTATGGAAAAGGCTTGAACTCCACAGCCTGTAATAAAAAGACATCAAGATGGCCAGGATGAAGTGAGAAAGACGGGGAGATTGAGGAGACTGGGAGGTTCAAAGTCACTGAGGTTTTTCCCTAGAGCTCAATCAGGCAGTAGCATCACCCTTTGAAACTGCCAACTCCGGTGCTCTACTTTCATTGTGCTGAAAGACTGCTCAGGTTTTTCAGTAAGTATATGTGTGGTGTCAACTCTCCACCTTCCTCCTAAAGCAGTGGTTCTCAACCTTCCTTATGCCATGTCGCTTTCATACAGTTCCTCATGTTGTGGTGACCCCCCAACCATAAAATGATTTTCGTTGCTACTTCATAGCTATAATTTTGCTACTGTTGCGAAAGGGGTCCTGGCCCACAGGTTAAGAACCACTGTCCTAAAGGAAGACGTTCAAGCCCACTTCTACTTCTGATGTTTACTCCTTCCTAAGTGTGGAATGTTTCAATGCCAGCGATCCCTAGAATCTTGGTGGTGTTGGGATGAAGGGGATGTGTGAAGGCAAGACAGTTAACCTCCAACACCTGAGTATGTATTTTCTTCCTAAAAACCCAATGTGTCCACTTGGATCAAGTTTTTTTTTTCTTTCTAATCCTTCTACCCCTGTCTGAGACTGAGTTCTCTAGAGAAGTAAATTCAGTGAAGCTTATAGATGTACACGTATAACCGAAACTAAACCCACTGCCACTGAGTTGGTTCTAAATGGCTTCTGAGACTGTAAATCTCCACAGGGCAGACAGCCTCACATTTCTCCCCAGGAGCAGCCAGTGGCTTTGAACTGCCGATCTTGCAGTTAGCAGTTAACCCACAGCCCCACCAGCGCTTCTTTGTGTACAGAGATATATATATTTAATAGTTCACACAGCTGTAGAGGCAGGCAAGTTCCACGTCCATAGTCAGATGTCAGGCTGAAGGCATGGGGTTGACAAAACCAAAATTGTTAGGTCAGACAATAGAGTTCTGACTTTGAAGGTGAATGCATCCAAGATTGGCAGGTAAGATGGCAGATTGCTGATGCCTTGCAGGATCGGCAGGCAATGTGGAAGGCCACTGACTCAAGTCCAAAGAACTAGAGGTCAGATGGCAAGCCAGATGTAGGATCTAGAGCCAGCAAAAGCAACGAAGCTTGTCCACCGCGTTCACATATGGCAGGGGATTCCACTGTGGGAGAGCTCAGCATGGGAGGTGACCATATCTTCATTTCCAAACCACCGAGAATCCTGGCCCAGCCAAGTTGGCACCAAACCCTGACTGTAACAGCCCCTAAGGAGTCTTGGATGTCATTTTATTTTGTAAGTCTTTGACCCAGTTTTCTTCTGCCCGTCCTCTGCAGCAAATCTGAATTCTCCCGGTGATTCACAAGGACACCCCAGGATGACTGCCCCATGTGTCTTGTAATGCATACCCTCCTGGGGGCAGGACACGACGAGGGTAGACGGTCAAAGCACAGAACACCCGTCTTCTGAGTTCTTTTCTGATCGATGTAATGAGACTTCTGCTCACCACGGTCGGTCAAGAACAGTGACTTAGACGCCATAGTAACCATCCCTGTCATCGACCTATGTATTTTTAAGGACCACAAAGAGATAGAGAGAGAGAGACATTGCGGTATGCGGGAGCGCTTCATTTAAAAAACTCACAACTTTACAGAGGTGGGTCCCAGCTGCAGCTCCTGATGATTGCAGTGTGGGATTGATTCTGAAACTCTGTAGCTGTGAAAGGAAAGGTTGCAGTGCCCTCTCGCGGTCACTTCATCACACTACCTCATTTCCTTTGGCGGGAGCACAAGAGCAGAACCAGGAGTTACACAGAACTTTTGGAAGCCTGGCTTCTTGGATTTGACATTCAATTACTTCTAGAAACCGTGAGGTCCACACCGGATATGACATATAAAGATTTAAGTTGCTTAAAATATGATGCTGATGTCGAATACCAGGAGGAAATGAGGAATACCAAGAAGCTATGTATTATGAAATGGACTTCATTTCGTGCTAAGGTAAGTATCCTTGGCATTTCTTGCCAGTTCGCTGAGAAAGATTAAGTTCTGGCAGCAGTGCAGCAGCTAGGAGTGACAATGTCTGAATAGTTAGCGAATTTATTGCCCTATTACACACTGACAGAAAGCTACTAGCTCCTTTTCCCTAACTCACTTCCTCTTCTATTCGCTGGCTAGAACCAACCATCTGGAATGACCAAGAAATAATTCCTTTCAACCCAAAGCCCATGAGTAGGCCACTGGAGATCCCCTTGCTGAGGGGTCTGGGGAGGAGATGAGCCAGTCAGGGTGTGATATAACAACGATGAAAAATACAACTTTCCTCTAGTTCCTAAATGTTTCCTCCCCGCTCCCACTATCATGACATGAATTCTACCTTGCA
>NW_022111339.1:4286137-4291025 GCF_000313985.2 Echinops telfairi
GTGTGTGTGTGTTCTTGTCAACCGCAGAGGACCCTCCCCATCCAACTCCTAAGAAGAAACCAAAATTCAAAGAATCACTCGCACCCAGGTTGAGATGTGGGTCAGGATGCACTCCCAACCCCACAGAGCCTGGTTCTTCGCTCCCCAGCACGAGGAAGCGTAGGGATGGGGGAAAGGAGATCAAATGGCAAGAGGCTCAGACTAAAATGGGTCAAGATGGGTGGTCAGGAGGGGTTCCCTAGAAGAGGAAGGAAAACTACTCAGCTTGGACACCTGGACCCGGAGGGGCGACTCAGAAGAGTAGGCCCATTGACGCCCCGCTAGAGGGCACTCCTCGCTCCGCACCCACAGGGGTGGCTGCTCCGGGTGGATTTCAGCTGCTAGTCACCCTGTAGGACGGAGTGGAACTGCCCCCTAGGAGATCCGAGACTGTGAGAAACTCACAGCGGCAGTTCTAGTCTCCGCTGTGGACTCGCTATGAGTCGGCATGGATTCGATGGCAGCGAGTTTGGTTTTGGGTCATCTTGCCGGGAGCAGATGGCCCCGTCTTTTCTCCCACGGCTTGAACCACTGACCTGTGCGTTAGCCAGTGGCCAGTGGTCACATGCTCAAGCGTTCCACCACCAGAGCCCCTTGTATGGAGAGGGAGGGGGGTGCGTGCCTCATGGAGAGGGGCACGAAGAGAGCACTAGTTTCACTAGAACCCCTCATGTCCCGATGCCTGGGACCATAGTGGCACAGCGGTTAAGAACTCAGCTGTTAATTGAAGGGTGGGCAGTTCAAACCTGCCAGTCACTACTCAGAGGAAACCAGAGGAAATCTGCCAACGCGCCCCGAGGTCGTTCGATTCCATCCTAGGGGTCGCTATGAGCTGATTCCACGGCCCAAAGCTTCCACTCTCACCGCAGAATCCTTTAGGAGCAGACAGGTAAAGCGCTCACCGCACGTGAATAAATCAGCACAAGTCAGCCGGGGCGGCCCTGGCTTACCAGACTCGCGACCTCTGTCGGGGAGGGTGAACCTGAAAAGAGGATTTTGATTCTGTGCGGCTGGGAGACAGACCTGGGAACAGAATCTTGGATGTGGTAGGAAAAATCTGAAATTGTTCCTTACAAATTGGTGACAAGCACAAGGGAGCCTGAGGTTTTTTGGGTTTTTTTGTTTTGCTTACTCGGTAATCTGACACTGTTTGGGAGTGTTTGCAGGAGAAGGGGAAGCCCGCTGCTGCTGGGGTATTACCAGGAGCACTATTACCTGTGGGTGCAGGTACACTTGGGATTGCTAATAATGTGAATCGATCTGTGTGTCATCCATCATTCATGCTTTAGAGCGACTGCACATTTCTTTCTAAAAGCGACATTGAGCCTTTGGCTTTCAGTGTCTGAAAAGGCTCCGAAACTATGCATAAAAATTTCAGCAGCATCTTCCTATGAAATGGGGAACCGAGACTTCCTCTTATGTATTTTGGGCATATTGTCAGGAGAGACCAGTCCCCATAGAAGGACATTCATGTTTGGCAATGAACTAGAGGAAAGCCCTGGATGAGCTGGAGGGACACAGTGGCTGCATCAATGGGCGCCGGCACAGGAGCAATGGTGAGCACGGCACAGGACCCTGCAGTGTTTCGTTCCAGGGTGCATAGCGTCGCTATGGGTCAGAGCCAACTTGATGGCACCTAACAACAAGAGGCCTTTGGCTATGGAAAGAACCCTCTGGTGATTAGATCGTCTCTCCTGGGACTCTAAGGCTTAGAGCCTATCTGTGGTCTCAGCTGGATATGAAGTGCACTCATTCGAAGAGTTTTCAAAGCTCAGATGGTTGCAGGCTACCTTAAGCTGGCTTACGTGTATTGTGATTTTGCTGCATGAACAATTACTTTAAAGGAGCAGCCCATCACTTGGAATGTGGAATTCTTACTTTTGCGCAGTAAGGTTGTGTCAAGCAAGGAATTATGCGTTGCCTTTCTATATGAAGCTACCAACCAGAGACAAGGCAGCTGCCACAGATGAATTTGAGCTCCGAGCCAGATGTACTAGAAGAATCCCACCCCAGCCACTGCACTCGGGTTGACTCTCACTTGTAGCAATCCTACAAGTAGAACTGTCCCTGGGCGTTTCTGAGACTTTACCAGAACAGACAGCCTCATCTTTCTCCTATGGAGTGGTCAGCGGGTTGGAACTGCTGAGCTGTGGACAGCAGCACAATGTGTAACCCACGAAACTACCAGGAGGGCTGCTTGCTAGAAGAATGCGCTCAATCAGATACCCTAGATGTCACAATAGAAGTCTAGTCTGCCTTCAGTTCTCCTTGGAGGTGGTGAAAACAATGTACACACACACACACACACACACACACACACACACACCAAGTTATTGCAACACTCAAAGAAAAATGGGTAGATATGCAAATTTGTAAACATTGAAGTCTGTTGAGGAAGATTTCCTAGAAGGCAGGGCTTTTGTTTGTTGTTGCTATTGTTGTTATTTTTAAGGAGAAGTTGAAAGAGAACCTAGAAATCAATAAAACCCGCCTGGCTTGTTAACATGAGCTGTTTCCAGGGCAACAAGAGGGGAAGAAACCTTTTGGGATTTGAAGGATACAGCCTTCAATGAAAGCAATGAACGAGGTGAGAGCAATAGAGATGGAGACCCAACCTGTGGCAAGATGTAAAAAATAGGAAAAGTATGAGTTAAATCTTCATAGTGTCTTTCTTGAATGCTCCAAACTGCCTGCCCCCATCTCCCAGCCCTTTGCCCTCCTCCCGCTTTTTCCAGCTCACAGGAACTTCATACTTACATCTTCTCTTCATCCTCCAGGAAAGACCATAGAAACCCTAAACCACAAGCAACCAAAAAGCATCCTACTTCTCTCTTTCCTTCATTCTTATTATTTTAATTCACTATTATTTTTGGAATAGCTCATACATGTACATGGTTCAAAAATACAAGCTGTTATTACAATACATATATGCATCCATTGTGTCAGACACATATGTACATTTGTTGCCATCATCATTTTCAAAACATTTTCTTTCTACTTGAGCCCTCGGTATCAACTCCTCATTTTTCCCCTCCCTCCTGACCTTCCCTCCCTCATGAATCCTTGATAATATATAAATTTTTTTTCATGTCCTACACTGTCCGATGTTTCCCTTCACCCACTTTTCTATTGTCCATCCCCTAGGGAGGAGGTTATATGTAGAGTATTGTGATTGGTTCCTCCTTTCTTCCCCCACCTTCCCTTTCCCCTCCTGGTATCACTACTCTCATTATTGGTTGTGAGGGGTTCATCTATCCTGGATTCCTTATGTTTCTAGCTCTTATCTGTACCTGTGTACATGCTCTGGTCTAGCCAGATTTGTTAGGTAGAATTGGGATCATGATAGTTGGGGGAAGGAAGCATTTAAGAACTAGAGGAAAGTTGTATGTTTCATTGGTGGATACTGTACCCTGACTGGCTCATCTCCTCCCTGACATGCTTCTGTAAGGGGATGCCCAATTGTGTAAAGATGGGCTTTGGATCTCCACCCTGCACTCCCCCTAATTCACATCGGTATGATTTCTTGTTCTGGCTCTTTTATGCCTAATGCTTGATTCCATTGACACCTCATGATCACACAGGCTGGTGTGCTTCTTCCATGTGGGCTTTCTTGCTTCTCAGCTAGACGGCACTTTTTTACCTTCAAGCCTTTAAGGCCCCAGACGCTATCTCTTTTGATCAGCTTTCTTCACCACATTTGTTTATGCACCTGCTTTGTCTTCAGTGATCGTGTTGGGAAGGTGAGCATCATGGGATGCCAGTTTAATAGATCAAAGTGTTCTTGCATTGAGGGAGTACTTGAGTAGAAGCCCAATGTCCATCTGCTACCTTAATACTAAACCTATAAATATATGCACATGGATCTATTTCCCCATCATCATATATAAATATATTTACATATGTACATGCCTGTATTTAGACCTCTATAACTAGTTCTTTCCTTTATTTCCTTTTACTTTCTTCTTGTCCCACTCTCATGTTCAGCCTTCATTTAGTTCTTTCCTCTATTTGCCTCCTAGTTCTTTCCTCTATTTCCTTTTACTTTCCTCTTGTCCCACTATCATGTTCGGCCTTCATTCAGGTTTCAATAATTCCTCTCAGTTACATTGCCCTTGATCAAACCCTACCAGGCATCCTATGCCCTCCTTGCCATCAATTTTGGATCACTTGTTGTTCCCTTGTTCCTGGGTTTGTTAACACCCACTTCCTTTGCCCCTGCCTCTCCCTCTCCCATGTCCCTCCCTAGAACCACCAGTCCCATTGTTTTCTCCCCTGGATTGTTTATCCTGCCTATCATATCTAGATAGACATACAGAGACAACAATAAGCACAAAAACAAGACTGAGCAAAAGAAAACAACAAAAAAAACCAAAGTGACAAAAACAACAAAAAACAAATGACCAAAAAAAAACCCTATAAATAATTCCACGTCTGTTTGTTGACCTTAAGGAGTATTTTCCAGTCTGCTCTGATGGCAGCTGCAATTGGGGTACCACGCCCTGACCCCAAAGTCTATTTTTGGTATTCCCCGGGGACTTCACTGCTTTGCTCCCCTTGCGGCTCTGTTGCACGCCCTTAGCGTTTCTTCCTGGGGTGGTAGGGTCATATCAGGCACAATTCCCACACTGTGCCTCCAGTGTTGTCCCTCATAGTGATATGGCTCAGGGAGGGACATCCTGTCTTGTAGTGGGGCCAGCCCTATGGTCCTCTCTGTACTTTGGCAAGCATCCAACTTCTCAGAGACATTGACCTTAGACTTCTTTGAGGCTGGCGAATGCTTCTCCCCATGGGCCTGGTTAGTGAAACAGAGAAAGAGTGAAATTAACCTGAAAATCCATATGTAATCTTT
>NW_022111339.1:4301164-4303697 GCF_000313985.2 Echinops telfairi
CCCAACTATCATGATTCCAATTCTACCTTACATATCAGGCTAGACCAGAGGATGTACACTGGTACAGATCAGAGCTGGAAACACAGGGAATCCAGGGCTGATAACCCTTTCATGATCAACAATGAGAGTAGCGATACCAGGAGGGTAAAAGGTAAGGTGGGGGAGAAAGGGAGAACAAATCACAAGGATCTACATATAAACCCTTCCCTGGGGGACAGACAACAGAGAAGCGGGTGAAGGGAGACATTGGCCAGTGTAAGACATGGAAAAATAATAATTTACAAATTAGTAAGGGCTCGTGAGGGAGGAGGGTGGAGGATGGTGGGTGGGTGGGTGGGGAATGAGGAGCTGATACCAAGGGCTCAGGTAGAAAGAAAATGTTTTGAGAAAGATGATGGCAACAAATGTACAAATGTGCTTGACACAATGGATGTTATGTATGGATTGTGATAAGAGCTGTATAAGCCCCCCCCAAATGATTTATTTTAAATAAATAAATAAAACAATTGCCTTTCTGTATGCATGCAAAATATGTTTTAAAAAGATAAACATCTAGTAAGTTTCAATTATGAATTTTTCAATAGCTAGGACTTTCATAGGGTTTAAATTCCGAAATGATATTTTAAAAACCTCACTCTGTTCTTTCGTCCGATCTACGTTTCTCAACACGATTGCCTCATAGGTGAATATTTTATTAGTGATTTGCTACGTTTTGATTTAATGTAACTTAATTACCATTGTCAGGAGAAAGATGAAGTTGTTCACTCTGATAAAGACTTAAAGCCTCAGAAACCCAGAAGCACAGCTCTACCCTCCCCTGTAGGGTCGCTATCAGTTGACATTGACTTTCTGACAATGAGTTGTTGAGTTCATTGTTGTGATTTAGCAAGAGATTTGATTTCTTTAGATGCATTGTCATTACTGATCTGCCTTAGATTTTTTTCAGACTGTGATGTTTTGTCTTTGGAGTCTGCTATTCTTTTCCCTTTTATGAACAAAAAATTGTTAATACATGTTATTTTTGCTTCTCTGTTTCTCATAAATAGCATACGGTACAGATTGCTTTTGCATCTCTTTTTAGTTATGAGTTATTTTTTTAAGTAGCTATGAAAAGTTTAGAGATAAATCTCCAGCTTCTGCACACATAGGAAAGAAAAGGGAGGTGGGAAGAGGAAGGGAAAGAGCCTAGATTTTTCAGTCCAAAAGGAAAAATTGAAAATAACAACAGAAGGAAAGGATGAAGAAAGGGATTGCGAACACACACACACACACACACACACACAATATGACCAAAACACTTCCAATATACATGAGTAGTAATAATATTTAAGTAGATGAAAGAAAGATATAATCATGTTCAAAAACAAACAATAAAATCTGTCCTATTGTACTCACTGGAAACTACTATAAAAGAAAACTGTACCAAAAAGGGGTGATAAAAATATATCAATCAATGCTAATTTTAAATTTTTGAGTTAAGAACATTAATATCTGATGAGAGAGAAACTAAAGCGAATGGCAGTAGAGAAGATAAAATTAGAGAAGATAACTACAGAATATTACAGAAATACACCACCACAATAAAAATAACTAATGTAATACCTAAACAATAGCTCCAAAGATGTTCAATAACAACTGACAGAACTATAGCTCAAAATTGAACTTTCTAATCAAAGGAAGAAATTTTGAGATATTTCTATCAGAAAACAGCATTAAAAGATAAAGTATGTATAGTGGGAAAAAGTTTGAACCCACCACATTTGTGTGTGTGCTTTATCATTTTATTGAGGGCTCTTGCGGCTATTCTGACAATCCAGACATCAATTGTTCCAGCCACACTTGGGCATATGTTGCCATGATCATTTTCAAAACATTTTCTTTCTGCTTGAGCCCTTGGTATCAGCTTCTCATTTTTCCCTCTCCCCCCCACCCATCCTCCTACCCTTGTGAACCCTTGATAAATTATAAATTATTATTATTTTCATATCTTACACCAGCCACTGTCTCCCCTCACTTGCCCAATACTTCCTTTTTAAGGTACAAATATTGACCTAGTATTAAGTCAAAGGGAAATTTCAAGAACATCTTTCAGAATTATTCAAAGAAAAGCACATTTTCTAATGGTTTTCAATGAAAAGAGGATCAACAGTAAAAGGGTGAACTTTCTTTTTAAAGATCTGTGTGCTTAGAAACTGGAACGCAATGTGCCCCCTGGTGGTTCCCATATTAGAGAAGAAATCATGTTAGAATTTAGAAATATTTAGGGTTAAACCACAAAGTGACAAAAGGCATTTTTAAAGGTAAACTCCCATGCAACTATACAGTGAACACTAATCAAAATCCTTATTTACTGCATGCATTAATGAGAAAACCAGCAAGATGCTACTTCTACTTCAAAGAATGACACGCAAATAAGTCATAAGAATGGCTAAGATGAATTTACAGATACAAGTGTGTGTTGCTTGATGTCTGTTCGAACAATGTTGGACAGAATAGTAACAGGGGTCCCTATGAATTTCAGTTTTCATTTTTT
>NW_022111339.1:4304124-4311688 GCF_000313985.2 Echinops telfairi
TGGGGTCCTGGTAGTTAGGGGGAGGAAGCGTTCAAGAACTAGAGGAAGGCTGTGGGTTTCATTATTGCTACACTGTACCCTAAGTGACTCATCTCCCCACTACCCCTCTGCAAGGTATGTCCAGTTGTCTAGAGATGGGCATTGGGTCTAAAGGGAAGGCAGCGCTGTTTTTAATCGGTTAGTTTATCTAATGGTTTTAAAGACCTCACATCCAGATCCCTGCAGCCCTGGACCATGGGTGAGAGAAAGGCAGTGAGGCAGAGGTTTTGACTGGGGGCAAAGGTGCTTGGGCTTTGTTTAGCACATATGCAAGCCCAGCAGGAGAGGTTGAGAGGCAGACCCAGATCTGCTTCCTCCCTCCTCACTTCCTCTTGTTCCAGGGCCAACGTCACAGCGACAGCAGCACCCGTTGCCGGGGCAACAAGGTTGGCCAGCAGCAGGATCCCATAAGGTTTCAATATGGGGTTCACACCGTGTCCAAATCATATAACGCCCTATTTCCCAGAGGTATTGTGGATGTTAAGTCATCCATACCTATAGACGTAAAGAAGTCTGTCTTCAGGGCTATAATCAATTGCATTCCACCTGACACAACTCATTGGTATTATGGTGACAGGAATCATTTGCATTGTTATCAGTTTTCTACTTCATATAGTATGGCTAGCTGCCATTTAATCAGCCCTGACCTGTGGTGACCTCATGCACAACTGACCCCTGAGTCATAGATTATTCCTTGGCTGGTTTGAGGAAGCAGATGGGACTTTTTCCCCAGTGCATCTTAGTCTGGAAGGAAGCGCTGCTGAAACCTGTGCAGCCTTACAGCTTATATTCTTCTGACAGATGTATGGTGGCTGTACATAAGGTGTGCAGGCCAGCATCAAACGTGGGTCTCTGAGGAAATGGTGTGGGGGCCACATCTGATCTCCTCCAATGATATGAGGGAAGGATGATTCCTATGGGGCAGAGATCAGACATGCCTCCCCTCTCCATCCTTCCTTCTCCTATTCTGATAGCAGCCGTTCTTCCCCTGACACTCTACTTCACTGGTGGGTTCCCCAACCTGTTGCAATGGCAATACAGAACTCACAGACAATGCGCATGACTGTGAGAATGTCTTAGGGAAGTGAAGGAGCCTGGTGGTGTTGTGGGTTATGTGTTCAGCTAGTAACAAAAAGGTGAGCAGTTTGAACCCACCAGTTGCTAGCTAAGACACAGTATGAGGCTTTCTCTACCACTACCATCACCCTGAGGATTTACAGCTCTGGAAGCCCACAGAGGGCAGTTCGGCTCTGTCCTATCAGGTCACTATGAATCAGAGTGGACTCAATGGCAGCAGGGTTGGGTTTTTTGGTCTTAGGGAAGTTAAGAGGCTACTACAAGTCAAGATCAGAAAACGTTTCAGATATAGTCCTTTTGCCTACAGCACTTCTTCTTAGCCATGCCAGCAGGCACACCTCTCTCTGATCCTCAGCCTCTCAGACACAAAACCCCTTGGCCTCTGCCCTGCTTGGTCAAGGGTTACAAAGCTCCTTCAGTGCTGGCAAATGTTCAAAGTGCACCCTATTCTGCAAACCTTCAGCTCAGAGTGGGGCGCTTCATCACTTGCCCCTCCCAGGCAGCAGTTTCAAAAGATAAGAAAGCAATTATAAATTTCAGGGTAAAGTTTTCGGCTCAATAAGGGAATGCTCATGGAGAGAAGAAATCAGTTCAATTTCAAGGTTGTCATGGAAAAGCATGAATGGAAGACTTGGCAACATGCATTTCTAAGTGAAGACTGGGAATTACTCACTCCAGTGACAATGATAGTGCTAGTTCAATGTCAGGCCCTGAATCTTTAGACCTCAGCCTTCTATCTTAACAAGAGGTCTCAAAAAGAAGGCTGAACTCAGCAGAGATCTCTGCGAGAGTCCAAGGTTGGTGGCAGTTCCCTCTCTGCCGTCTCTCAGTGAGTGAGCAGTAGATCTTGTTGTGGGGAACAAGATGACAAATTCACACATATACCTTCAACTTCTGTTTACTTACTACCAGACTAGAAAGTAGCTGAATGATTTACCTTCTCTTCAAGCTTAAAGATTAGAGAAGTTGTTTCGATTATGTTATTTTCTTGTGTCAGCACATGCTGGGTCAAAGTGAACCTCAGGCTGTTTAAGTTCTTTGATTCACATGGAACTTCTCAGCTTGTCCAGCTCCCTCAAATTCCTAGTACTGTGGGGGGGAAGGGGGAGAATGCATGGTCTTTCATGGAGAAGTCTAAATACAGCCAGATAGACATAGATAATGAATGAAGGTTAAAATATTTGGTTTTGTACATTATATTAAGACCAACATCAGTTTAAGTGAATAATAGAAATTGATGAAAGTTCATTTAACACATGATTTGCAAATCAAGGAGTGTGAGAGTGCCAAGCTTGGGGTATATGTTAGGCAGGGATCTACAGCGAAGCAAAACTATTAATGTATGAATGTGTGTTACTATCAATAGTGCATTTTATATCAAGGAAATGGCTCGCAAAATTGTAGAAGCATTCAGGTTCAAGTGCATGTGTTCAACTGAATGTTACGCTTCTCCTGAATCAAGCGTCTGTGAGGGTTGAAGGACCAGGAAGCAGGAAAACAAACCAGGAAGACCACAGGCTAGTCACTAGCGGATGAGAGGTTAATGAATCCAACGTCGGCAGGTCAGATAGCAGATGGCTCCCAGGCAATATGGCAGGCTGTTGGTTCAAGTCCAAAGAACTGGAAGGCAATGAGCCAGATGCAAGATCCAGACCTTCTAAAAGCAAACAAGCTTACCACAGAGTCCACTTACATAGGAATCAGGCCACACCTCCAAGGAGACTCCCTTTCAATTGCATCAGGGCTGTGACCTGACTCTATCTTAACTTTTGCTAATTTCCCTTGAAAGCATCAAACCTTTAGCTAGATTTAGGTACATAACATAGGAAACATTTTTCCCCCCACTGTGGTGAATTAAACGAAAGATACAGAAAGAATGTTTTTAAGAATGTTTTACCAGCCATCCCCTCAGCAGCCCTCAAAACCTAACGCATTGCCATGGAGCCAATGGGGACTGATGGTGACCCTGTCAGGACAGGCGAGAACTTCTCCCGGGCTTTGCCGAGATGTCACCCTTATGGCACTAGAAAGCCCCATCTTTCTTCCACGGAGTGGCTGGTGACCTTCTGGTTAGCGGCCCAACACTTAACCCACTATGTTACCAGGGCTCCCTCAGCAGCCCTCAGTAGATGTGTTGAAATAGTGATCTTAGGATAACTCCCTGTCAAACCCCTCTTAGCCATATATTCAAACTGACCAACCGTAATTGCCCAGAAGTGTGTTTCCAACCAAGCCCTCTGAAACTTGCCACAGTGAGTTGTTCTATTGTCCCACCTGCGATCAGAATGATAAACCTTTAGTTCGTGACTTTACCTCAAATATGCTGTTTTGGAGCATTTAATTTCACCAGGGAGATCAGACATGTACCCCATTCAAACTCCTTTGACCTTTAGCAGACCACGACTCTTAACCACGGACACGTGTAACCTTTCAAGTTACATTTGTGAAAATGTGAAAAAGGTACAAGGATAAGAGAGCCTTCAGGTTCTGTTACCTCGTCTTCCTGGCATTGCCACAAAAAGGGGGCCAGAATAGTGTTTACAGAATAGCAATTTACCTTAAAACATGGCTCTAGTCAGACCTGGGGATTTCTGTATCCCAACCCTGTCTGCTCATAGATGCTTCTTCTCACGATCTCAATGCCTAAGGAAAAATGGTCTAAGCTACTTACTTCGGCTGTCGTTTATTTAAGGAAGCTTTAGGAAACCAGTTTTCTCAAAGCTTAACATTCAAAAGACTCTCTCTGGGCAAGTGCCTAGGTGAGTCACCCCAACTTCCATGGACCTCCTCCACCCCAAAAATCTGGGTTCCAGGAGAAGTAAACAGCATTCCTCAGCCCACAGAGTGTGGAATGATGGGATTATTAGTCCCATACTCCCACCATAATAGAAATAAATAACACTGCCATCCTTCTGCAAATTTAAAAACCCTGGATTCATGTGGTACTTTTCTTTCCTTTCAAAGATGCATCTGAATCTCTTCTTAGGGGTATATTCTAAATTTTTTAATTCCAAAAGGAATATTTAAATCTCTTTTCAAATGAATGTTTGACTTTGGTTTTCAAATGCATTCTTTCCTTGCCGTTCCAGTGCACACCGGAAGTCTGTTAAAGGGGCCTTGGACGTTCTGCACGAAAACAGATGTCCCGTCCAAGTCAGTCAAGACACACAGCCTTGGAAACCCTGTGGGGCAGGTTGTGGGTCTTGCTGTCTCCTGCATTCCCTAAACAATTTCTAGAAGGTGTGTGTGTGTGTGTGTGTGTGTGTGTGTGTGTAGGCATGGTGAGGAGTTTAGTGTGTTTCTCTAGTGCACAAGAGAAGTCCAAGATTAACATGTTAATAACTGAGGTGAAACAGCCAGTTGGATGCTCCTCTCACTTCTTCCCGTTTAAAGATGTGTGTTTGGCTGGTTGGTTTTGGAGACAGAAGGGAAAGCACAAGACTCCCAACTTAGGGTTCCCTCGTGTGTTTCAGAGCAGAACTGTCAAAACATTTAAAAATATACTCCAACAGGCTGCTAATGCCCAACCCAATACTTCATGGAATTGAACTCATTTGTCTCACGCTCTTGGTTCTGCTGCCTCAACTTCTGTGCTGTCTCTCACTGTCTCTGTGCCACAGTGGTCTGTCTCCTTGATCAAGGAAGTTCAAAGCAGAGATCTCCGGTCTTAAGGATGTGCTCCATTCCTGGTTTTTGATGGTAGTGAGATTCCCTCTTCTGCTTCCAAGACAATTCATTTTAAACCCAGTTGGTTGGCAAAATTGTCCAATCTTCACATTATGATTCCATACACCTTATTTACATGGTCTTGCCTCAAAGATGCCACCATGTACCTCATTTCCATTATTAGAAAGCTATGTTATCCCCTGGGTGGACTGCAAACACCTTGCATTTGTATACTCCTATCTAGTAATTTGAGGGGAGCTACAAAATCAATGCGCAGAAGAACCCTATCAAATAATTTATCGTCCCACAAACACTTGGACAGAATGAGAAGATACTTAACATCATCAATAAGGAGAAAACCTCAGTGTGCCTCCTGATATGATAGAACATAGTGGAACGAGAGGCACAGGGAATGGCCTGTGGTTCTTGTTGTCGTTCAGTGCGGTCGAGCTGGTTCCAACGCAGGGTGTCCCAGTGCACACGAGATTGCCTCTATAGTGCAGAGAGGAAGAAACAAACAACCATTACTGCCATCAAGCCGATGATGACTCATAACGACCCTATAGGGCAGGGTAGTATTGGCCCTGTGGGTTTCCTGGGCTGTAACTCTTTTTTATTTTTAAAATAACTTTATTTAGAGTTTTTACCGATATTATAGCAACCCATAATTCAATTAGATCAAGCACAATTGTACAATTGCTGCTACCATTATTTCCAAACAGTTTGATGCATGAAATCCAAGATAGATAAACCCTTCAGAAATAGTAATGGGAGTAATGACTCCCTGAGGGTATGGGAAGAGAGAGGGAAAGGGGAACAATTAGCAATAATGACTGTTTAACTCCACTCGAGGGGAATAAAAGACAGAATTGTAAGTGAACGAATGCATTGGATGGTATAATGTACAGCTGTAACTATAGGATTAGAAAGACCCGTCTTTTTCCCATAAGACCACTAGAAAGAGAATATAAACACATATGTACGTATCTCAGGGTTTTTCCACTTGTTCACTCTGCATGGAAAGCTTTTCCTCCAGGGATGCACAAAGGTGCACCCATAGTTCATTCAGATGCCACTCAAAGGTCACATCATCAGAGAAGCATACCATGCTATCTAAAATAACACACATTCCCTGTCACTCGCAACTCCTTAAGATGCTTTATTTTCCTTTATAGCCCTATTAAACTCCAATATTTTATCAAGAGTTTAATTTTTAGGTTAGGTGTGTTTCCATCCATAAGAATGTTCCAAATAGACAATGAAACATACTGCAAAGTCCAGAAACGTATTTGGAACATGCTCGGCTACTGTAACCTGAAGGTCAATGGGTCAAACGTTTGCTTCCATAAAGACTTAAAGACTCAGAAACCGAATGGAGGGCTACTATGAGCAGAATTGACTCAATGGTAGTGGATATCTTTGGGTTGTAATAGAGATACGACATTATAATCCAATGAAGGATATATTCAATATATGCTATAATTCAATTGAATAATCATAAAAAAAATTATCAAGCATCTCTACATCAAGCTGTGTGCAAAATATACTCCATTATTTTAGGATGAAAGACCTAATGATGAGAAGTTTTGCTTTCTTGAGGGAAACTTTTACAAGATCTTGGAAAAGGATGTTTTTGTTTTTTTCCAAAAGACACAAGAGGTTCAAATCATAATGAAGATTTATAATTTGCTTTAGGAAAATATATTTAAACCACTTCCATATAATAAAAAGTAGGAAAAACCAATGTATGAAAACGACGTTGTACATGGGTACCACCTCTGAAGACGGTCAAGTGGACAGTAGCTAATCAAAACACTAGCTTCACAACAAAAAGATTCCCACGTGGCAGCTAGTGTCCCCAGATGGCTCCAAAGGAATAATCCCTCCCAGCACGTCCACCTTTGTGTGGTCCTTCGCCAAACTGAACCGAACCGAAGCTGGGTCTCTGATTCATCAAAACAAGAGAAGGTCATGGAAGTGATACTCTGCAGAGGGCATCTAAGCCCAGAATTGTGCGTAAGGGTGACAGCAAAACAAGCCCTGAATCTCTCTTTATAACAGAATGGATGCACTGACCTCTTTTCATACAATGGGATATTATTATTTTTTAATGGACATCAAGTCCAGTCCAACTCACCATAAAAGACTATAAAGGACAGTGGAAAACTAACGTTATGGAAGCAGCTTGCCACTTGCTGTCCCCACGTACCTGGTAGGCAGGTCCGGGGTGTCACTAGGGTTTGTGTCTTGGTTCCTATACCTCTGGTGGCACCCACATCCTAGACCTCCTTCCCTACCTGGCCCTATGCAATTCTTAGCACCGTTCACTATCTATTTTAATCATAGTATATAATATGTGATAAATACAGTTGCAAATTGCTTCAAAGTAAAATCTATTAGATTATATGAAGACCAGCAACACTGTCCGGTATAATCTTTCTACACTGATTTATAACATTATGATTAACTGAGCGGGAGTCTTTTAAAGTTTTTCTCATTTCTTTTTAATAACTACTTCCTTTATAAAACGCTTTAGAAATGGGTTCACAGATATTAATTATCACAACCTTGTAACTAAAATATCAGAAAATTTGATGAAATCAGCAATGGACAGAGCTTAGAGGGCACGCAGGTGAGACCACGTGACTTGAAGCACCGTTGTTAATTGGGTTACAATGATAGCATGGTAGAAGGTTCAAGAAACAAATTAACTGGCTAGACCAGAGGATGTACGTTGGTACAGATAGCAACTTGAAACACAGGGAATCCAGGATAGATGACT
>NW_022111339.1:4312093-4325844 GCF_000313985.2 Echinops telfairi
AAAAAAAGAGTAATGAGGGTAACAAATGTAGAAATGTACAAATGTGCTTTATAAAATTGATTTATGTATGGATTGTGATGAGTTGTATGAACCTCCAATAAAATGACTTTATTAAAAAAATTTTTTAAAGAAGCAAATTAACATAAAATTTTAGCCTTGTAGGATATTGATACTTATCACCTGGGCTTACAAAACATATTTTGGTTGTTAGAAACACAGGCATCTTTTTATTAAGAAATAGTAAATTTCTGCTGAAATACTGCACACCAAAATGTGTCATTCTGGGGTCACCTCCTCAGATAGTGTCTATTGATATGCTTCTACATTCTTCCCTGGCCAATGGTTGAGTTTGAATTGCTGGCCTTTAAGTTAACCCCTGATCACTTAATCACTTCACACCACCATGGTTAAAAAGCATGATCTAGAAATAGGCTGTCCAATATGGCAGAGCTTACCCACATTGGCCCTTGAACGCTTGAATGTAGATCATCTGAATAGAGATGTGTTGGTGGCACTGTGGATGAATCATTGGGTTACTAACCACAAGGCTAGCAGATTGAATTCACCATCTTCTCTGAGCAAGGGAGAACTGTCCAAATTGTCTGAAAAGCTACATTGGGTCTCTATGACTTGGAACCAACTTAAACACAGTGAGTTTAAGAGTTTATGTAAAATATACACAATTTTTAAATTTAGGAAATATAATACGATATCTCCTAAGCACTTTTTGTATTGAGTGTATGCTCAAGTGACAACATTTTAGCTATATAAGATAAAATGAAATAGATTATTAAAATTAATTTTATCCATTTCTCTTTATTTAGTTTTTAATGAGTCTACTAGATATTTAAAATTACATATGTGACTAGCCTTTGTAGTCTGGGTAGTATTTCTATTGAAGAGGGCTATGTCAATAGGATACATTGTGAAAACACAGTGTTCTTAACTGAAAAGGCAAGAAGCAATGTATTGTATGATACTGTAAACACTGTATGGTGCCATTTGTTTAAGACTCTGCTCTGTGGGTACATACGTAAAACTAATACACACACTTGAACCTCAGAACAGTGGCTGCCTCTGAGGAAGAAGGAAAGGATGGAGATGATTGGAGTGAGTTGGGTTTTGTAATTCTTTATTTAGGGGAGTGGAAAGCCTCATCCTTCTGAAGAACACCTGGTGGTTTTGATCTGCTGACCTTGTGGTTAGTAGTCCATGTGTAACCCATTGCATATGTTAAATAGGAACTTTTGGTCCTCTGACAGATAATGTTTGGTCAAAAATCTGGCCAACAGATATTTTAGTTTGTTTTGTTTGTTTGTTTTTAAATTCTTTTTTTTATTAAATACTTTTATTGGGGGCTCTTGCAGATCTTATCACAAGCCATACTTCCATGTACTGTGTGAAGCACATTTGTACATATGTTGCCATCATCATTTACAGAGCATTTTCTTTCTACTTGAGCTCTTGGTATCAGCTCCGCATTTCCCCCCTCCCTCCCCCACCCTCCCTCCCTCATGAACCATTGATAAATGATAGATTATTATGTTCATATCTTACATCTTCCTCTGTCTCCCTTCACCCACTTTTCTGTTGTTTGTCCTCCTGGGAGGAGGTTATATATCGATCCTTGTGATCCATTTCCCCTTCCTCCCCCACCTTCCCCTTATTCTCCTGGTATCTCTATTCTCATTATTGGTCCTGAGGGGTTTATCTGTCCTGGATTCCCTGTGTTGTGGGCTCATATCTGTAGCAGTGTGCATGTTCTGGCCTAGTCAGATTTGTAAGGTAGAATTGAGGTCATGATAGTGGGTAGGTGGGGGGGAAGCATTAAAGAACTAGAGGAAAGTTTTATTATGTTTTATCGGTGGTATACTGCATCCTAACTTGCTCATCTCTTCCTTGTGACCCTTCTGTCAGGGAATGTCCAATTGTCTACAGATGGGCTTTGGGTCTCCACTCCATATTCCTCACTCCCCCCGCCCCCCAACCACACCCAATTCACATTGGTATGATTTTGTTCTGGGTCTTAGATGCCTGATACCTGATCCCATTAACACCACAGGCTGGTGTGCTTCTTCCATGTGGGCTTGTTGCTTCTCTGATGAATGGCTCCTTGTGTAACTTTAAGCCTTTAAGACCCCAGATGCTATATCTTTTGATAGCCGGCACCATCTGCCTTCTTCACCACATTTGCATACGCACCCATTTGTCTTCAGCGGTTGCGTCGGGTGGGTGAGCTTTATTGAATGCCAGATTATTAGAACGCAGTGTTCTTGTGTTGAGGGAGTACTTAAGTTGAGGCCCAATGTCCATCTGCTACCTTAAACTTAACATATAAATATAAGTACATAGATCTATTTCCCTATAGTTATACATAAATATGTTTACATATGTATATGCCTGTATTTAGAACTCTATAAATATCCTTTGCCTCCTGGTTATTTCCTCTATTTCCTTTTACTTTCCTCTTGTCTCACTATCATGTTCAGCCTTCATTCCGGTTTCAGTAATTCCTCACTATTACATTGCCCTTGATTAAGCCCCACTAGGCCTCCTATGCCCTTCTCTCCATTGATTTGAGTTCACTTGTTGTTCCCTTGTCCCTGGGCTGGTTGACCACCCCCTTCCTTTCTCCTATCTTCCCTTCTCCTGTGAGCCCCCAGAACTATTGGTCCCATTGTTTTCTTCTCCAAATTGTTTATCCCACCTATTTTATTTAGATAGATGTGCAGAGACATTAATAAGTGCAAAAGCCAAGCAAAGCCAAGCAAATCAACAAAGGAAGACAAAAACAACAAAACAACAACAACACCCCCCCCCAAACAAAATAACAACAAAAAGAAATCCAATGACAAAAAAGGAAAAGCCTAAAAATAGTTCTGGGTCTGTTTTTGACCTTTAGGAGTATTTTCCAGTTGAGTCTGATGGGGTGCCACACTCTGTCCCCAAAGTCTATTTTTAGTATTCCCAGGGGACTTCATTGCTCTGCTCCCCTTGCTGCTCTGTTGCATGCCTTTAGTGTTTTGCCCCAGTGTGATGGGTTCAGATCTGGTGCAATTCCTGCACCGGGTCTACAGTGTTGTCCCCCACAGCACTATAGTCAGTGAAGGACGTCGTGTCTCATGGGTATCTTAGTTTTTTCATTTTTAAAACTACTATTAATTAAAAGTATACATTTAAAAAAATATTTCTTTGTAAAGGTTACATAATGGACTTTAAAACCTTTTATCATTTAAAACCTTAAGTTTAGCAAGTTTCAACAATCACCTCTAAAGAACTCTGGATAATAATTGGTTTGATTTGTACATTTTCAAGTATTGAAGACAACATTCACAAGCATAATAAATTAAACTTTGTTTACAAATAATCAACTTCCGGTTCATTTGCTGAACTCTGGGTTCATTTTTAGCACGTGTTAAAGATGCAAAACCTCAGGCCCCAACCAAGACCAAGTGCAGTGGAGTCTGTGTTCTGACAAGGAGACCAAGAGATTGGGTTGAACGGAAAGCACGACACAAAGCTTTCCAAAGCAATTTGCTAACTTTGATAAGTATCTGAAACTTAACCCATTTGCCATCAAGCTGATTCTGACTCATGGCCACCCCAAGCGTTGCAGAGTTAAGCTGCTCTGCAGAGTGTGTTTTTTTAAGTGTAACTGAATGAAAGCGGATTAAGTTCTCATAAATGTTAGACCTATACAACTTAGTAAATGTCACCTTACATTCATATGATGAATTCAACTCCTCAAATATACATTTTAAGTTGATGTTACAAAGTTGTTTTGTTACTCCAATGAGACAAATTTTCTCAAATACATCAAGCTTACAAATCCCAAGCCATGGTATTTTCAACCACCTCATATGTGTGTGAAAAGTGGACATTGAATAACAAAGACCAAATAAGAATCCTTGTGTTGGCATTGTGGCACTGGACTGCTAAAAGGACAAGCTGATCTGTCTTGGAAGAAATATAGCTAGAATGCTTCTTTGAGACAAGGATGATAAAATCTTGTCTTACATATTTTGGACATGTCAGGAGAGACCAGGCCCTGGAGAAGGATATTATGCTTAGTAGCATGGCAGTGAGAAAGAAAGCCCTCAAGGAGATGGATGGACACAATGGCTACAACAATGGGCTCAAGCATAGGAACAATTGTGAGGATGGAGTGGGACCCGGCAGTGTTTCATTCTGTTGTGCCTAAAGTTGCTATGGGTTAGAACCAACTCAGTGGCACCTGTGACAGGTAGGTTTATTGTGCCAACAAGGACATGTGGATTGTAGGGCAGTTTGATTGGAGGGCAAAAAGGTAATTTGTTCCTTGAGCCCTGCCTCTCTCTCTCTCTCTCTCTCTCTGGTGATCAGACCAGTGTGTGGTTACCTTAGCAAGTTGTCTGCCTCAACTTGTGAGTTACACTACCTGTGGGACACCCAACCCTTGGATGGTGTTGCTAGAGCTTGAGGTTCCTTCGAGACCTGCTTTGCCACACTGCTGATGTATACATCATTTGAGCTTGGGGTTGTTTGATTCTGTCATCTGGCTGACTGTTGGTGACCCACCCTGATATTTGCTGCTTGTAGCCAGACTGCCTGCATTGCTCTACACTACAGAAGACTCAGCTATCTGATTCCTTGACCTTGGACCAAGCATCCCTCATGCATTGAAAGACTTCCAGTATATTAATTGTTTCATGGAAGGGAGGTGAACTGAGCCCCCTGTATCACTGTGTGGACTACTTAGCTGTTGTATTCCTTCATGCTGTATATAGCTAGCTAGCAATATATATATATAAAATCATATATATATATAAAATCATATATATATATAAAATCATATATATATATAAAATCATATATATCCTGGTTTTTTCTCTCTAGAGAACCCTGTCTAACACAGCACCTAACTACAACAACAATACAAAACATCATATATATATATAAAATCATAAGTGTCCTGGTTTTTTCTCTCTAGAGAACCCTGTCTAACACAGCACCTAACTACAACAACAATACAAAACATCAACGATGCATAGAATCTTTCTAATTCCTAGAATACTAAAACTATAAATGTGAATTACCTTGAACTTTTTAATTTGAATATATATTTTTATTTAGAATGTAGCACTAACAACATAATGATAAACTGTCACAAATTTGTACCCAGAAGAATATATCCCTAAAATGTGCTTGTTGCCCCCTACAAGTAATTTAAGTATATTATTATTATTATTAATATTATTATTTGGTGCTAGAGTCAAAGACAGCATTTCAATTCTTCAGGCTTGGGGTATTTAGTAACATTATGATGATTGTCTAGTCAGGCAAAGGCAAGACATTCGAAAGCACTTTTGTCTTCTTCTGTCAGTTCCTTTGCAGTAAGCTCCATCTTCTCACGTGAGAAATCATTAATCGAGAGGCCCTCAACAGTCTTCCAGGTCTTATTCTGGATTACAGCAGGGAATGAGTAGAGCACAGTGTGGGGAGCACCAGAGGAATTTCCATCAGACATGATGCCCCTGGACACAAATTCTCCCACTGGGATTCCAAGCCAGCTCCCTGATGTGGTCATCAATGGCTTTCCCAGCTGCTCATGCTGGACAGCTTTTGATCCTTGATGATAGTGGTGCCGAGCTGCTGCCAGGTCAAAGACAAAGTCTCCTTTGAGCCAGCTGTCCTTTGTCAGAGCTTCATAAATTCCAACCTCCTTTCCTTGTCATTTATCCTCGGCATGGGTGACATCTGGATACTGAGTTGAAGAATGGTTGCCCGGATGATGACATTCGTTACGTCTCTAGAAGTTGCACCAAGTTTAAGAGCGAGCTGAGCCATAGGTTGGTTATGATCCAGATGACTCAAGCAACTGAAGTTCTCCTTGGGGATAGAGGGTGCCAACTTCCTGGCAGTCACACAGTTGGTATTGGATGGGTTTCCCACATTGGTAACCTTAGCTGATTTCTTGGCATACTTATTCAAGGCTGTCCCGTGGGATTTGAAGATTGTCATATTTGCTTTCAGCACATCTTTCCTCTCCATTTTTTCCCTTCTTGACATGGAACCCAGGAGAATGGCCACATCCAGGTCTTTGATGGCAACCTCTTCCTTATCCATTACAATGTCATCTTTCAGGAAGGGAAGCACACCGCCTTGCTGCTCCCTCTGAACAGCCTGCAGGACACCCGTCACTGGGTGATATCCAGCAGCTGGGGAATCAGGGGCCACTCTTTCCCCACAAATAGTGCCATTTCCAATGCTGTCCAGCAGTGAGTAGGCAATCTGACCCAAAGCTCCAGTCACCAGGACTCTGATTGATTCAGACGTGATTGTGGACAGAGAGGACAATTCCTCCACCTGCACCATCAGCCCCAGGAAGCCAGGTCGCCTCTGCCGTGGGACCAGCTGGGGGCTTGTGAGCGGTGTTCAGGGAGGAGAGGCTCAGCTCAAACTTTTTAAGATTTAAATTTAGATCATTTCAGGCTTTTCAGAGATGCTTATATACTCTGACAAACATTATTCTGTAACCCCAAATAATTTTATTTCACCGATTCATTGTAGAGAGTATTTAAAGAACCAATACTAAATGCTATTGAAGCTCCATCTGAAAATCAAGCAAGGAACATTTCCAGTGTATCAGACGGATGTCACAAATCTTTCCCAAAGCATCAGCGACCTGAGGGCTGACACAGAGAAGGATTATGGGTTATGACAAAGTGGGATTTACCTTCCCTCATTTTCAAGCTTATTTTACCACTGCATTTCTGGGACCACCTTCCCCCAAGGTAATTCAATGCTATCAGGCTGAATTCTGGGTAGCTCTCGTGGCTTTGGCTAACTTGGGAACACTACCTTTCCCACCATTGTATTAAAGGTAACTGCTATCATTAATATGACTACAATGAGAAGGAAGGCGGGAATATGCAAAGGTGCCATGGCAATTTAAAGAGACCTAGAATGAATGGAAAGTAAGCCTGGTTGCGCAGTGGTTACGCACTAGATGGCTAATCTAAAAGTGCAGCATTTCAAACCAGCAGCCACATATTTTAGGAGAAAGATGCTCCCAGCAAAGTTTATAGCCTTGGCAACCCCAAGCAGCAGTTCCACTTTGTTCCCCAGGTTCACTGTGAGTCGGAATCGACTAGATGGCCACCAGTTAGGTGGGTGTGGAGGCGTCACAGGCATCCAGAGGTTCTTCTACAAAGAACCAGTGAACTGCTTCTGAAAGAGCCGCTCTTTTCCACACACCGGGTCGCTATGCATTGGAATCGGTTTGATGACAACCAAAACAACAACAAAAGGTTCCACTGGAAGAATCAAGGATCCTTTAAGTAGCACAATGTTTTTCCTGGGAAGAGGCAAGATATGGTGGAACATTCCAGGAGAGGAAAGAATGCGTTAAGTAAACTTGAACTCTATTCCACTTGAAAGGCTTTGATGAGAAATCGAGAGATACTATCTCGGGGGGGTGGGGGTGGGGAAGCAAGGTCAAACTCAGCAGGTTATTTTGTTTATTTTAGGACAAAATATGTAACCAAGTAATAATGTAGATTAAGCCCCACCCAGCACTGTGGTGGACATTAGGCAGATACTTAACATTAGTTGTTGCTGTTGCTTTTCCTCTTGGGGGGAAGGTGTTAGATTGGGCTCTCTGGAGAAGCAAAACCCGTGGACTTGTTGTATACGGAGTCTATCCAGAAAATGCTTGCACAGCTGTAGAAATAGCTACATCCAGTCCAGTTCCAGGCAGCTTCTCCCGACTCGTGGAAGCAGAGGAACAGGAGCAGGATGACGAAGCAAAGATGGCAGAGGCACGATCAGGTGGATGAAGAGGTCTGAAGGGGGCCGAATGAATCCACTGTCAGTGCTCCTGGGATGCAAAATCCAGCCCTGGTTCGACTCTGCTCGGTCTTTCTCTTTTGTACAAAAAGGCTTATGACACCAGGGAGGTGTCATCAGGCTGCAATCCAATTGACACCCCTACCTTTTCTCAGGAGTGTCTGGTTGGCATCATCTCTAACCATCAGAGGGAATCATTTTGAAACAACCATATCATATCCTGGTAGTGGTTACATGTCAGACTTAGGTCTGCAAGGTCAGTGGTTCAAAACCACTAGCCACTCCTCTGGAGAAATATGGGGCTTTCTATTTTCAGAAAACTGACAGGAGCAATTCTACCCTGTCCTACAGGGTCACTGTGAGTCAGCCTGTCTCAGTGGCAGGGAGTTTTCGTTGTTGTTGTAATGATATTTTACTTATTTTTTTCTTCTAATCAGAAACACAAGATCAGAATTAAGTTCACTACTGGTAGTTTTCAACCAACCAAATACCTCATTGACTGGATGAAGTGTGGTTACTTTCATTCTCCCCCACCCCCACCACCACCCGATAGCGTTCATTTCCTTCCATGAAACTTCATGAATTTCCTGTGGGGCACAGATGATTAGAGCGAGCGGGATGGGCTAAGGCTTTTCCTCCTTGGCAGACATCTATGGTTAAGGGAATATAGGGAAGCATTTTGACAGTCAGCTGTACCAAATAGTTCATTGAGAACCTCCATCTTTGGCGGCAGAGAATTGAGGCCAAGGTGGTTCCTACCTTAAGAGCTAGTTTGGAGATATAAAAAACACGGCGTACGTCATGAATGTACTGTGTGTCTTAGTGGAAAGCAAAGACTGACGCGTCATTAGAAAACAAGACAAAGAACTGTACAGAGGGAGTCATTTCATCTCATGAAAGGAGTTCACGCGGCGTTCAAAGAGCACTGAACTACCCTATGGGTGGAGATGCAAACATCTTTAATAAGATATTAGCAAAGTGAGTGCGTGGCACAGAGAAAAGGTAGAGTGCCCTCCCTCGTGGGAGAAACAGCAGCCCATGCCTACTCGGAAAAGGAAGCAAAGGAAAGGGGTCTTGTCTCCAAGACGTGCCAGGGAATGGAGGAAAGTTTACACACAGGCGGCAAACCAAAACAGCATTTCCAGAAAGTGCACGATGTGGACATCCTGCTGCGGCAGTCACGTGTCTGAATGCAGATGGGGTCAATTCTAACTGAAGTGCAGTAATTCATTTGGTTAAAATAAGAGAAGGTTCAAATCACTTCTAACTTGAAGCCTTTGGAATGTCGCGCTTTGTTTATGCTTTCCAAGTAAGTGGGAGTGACAACTGCTTAGGTGGCTCGCTCACTGGATTCCGACTCAGCCACCCTAGCTGTCTTAGATTGGGCAGCCACCCTAGATGTGTCAGACCAGGTTGACTAGAGAAACAAATCCAGAGACACTCATACGTGTAGAAAAACGAGCTCTATGGCAAAGAGCAATTGAATATTGAGAAAACATCCCAGCCCAGTCCAGATCAAGTCCATAAGTCTGATATTAGCCCATATGACAGATACCAATCTATAAATTCTTCTTCAGACTCACGCAGCACATGCAATGATGCCAAATGTAGGAAGGGCACAGGCCAGTG
The DNA here is from genome assembly GCF_000313985.2 of Echinops telfairi. NCBI lineage: Eukaryota > Metazoa > Chordata > Mammalia > Afrosoricida > Tenrecidae > Echinops > Echinops telfairi. The sequence goes on from NW_022111339.1 coordinate 4,321,550, forward strand.
GGTGGAACGTCTTGTGGATCCAGTGGCAGTGGAAGCATCTCCGGGGTTCTAGGTGCCATCAGCGTGGTTCCCTGTGGCTTGTCAACAGGAATGTGTAGCAGAGAGTGTGTCCTGCCTCTAGAGAGGTAGAGAAGCTGTGACCTGATTGATAGGCTAGACTCCACCTCTCCATTCTAGCTATCAAGTTGACATGAAATTGTGTTAACTACCACACTAGAGGACAGGGTAGAACTGCCGCTGAGGGTTTCCCACACTGTAACTCTTTCCAGGAGTAGAAAGCCTCATCTTTCCCCTGCAGGGTGACTGGTGGTTTGGAAGTGCTGACGTTGCAGTTTCCAGCCCCATCATCCTGACTACTTGACTCTGTTGCAGGTCAGAATCCACTCCAGGGCAACTAATGACAACAAAACCCAAATAAGTAGCCCCCAGATAAGTAGTGACTCAGCAGTATCTGTGGGACACACATATTGTGGGTGTGGGCTTGCACATACACACACACACACACACACACACACACACACAGCCTCAACAAAACACAGAACACCTGGGGTTTCTCACTCACTGCCATCCAGTCAATTCTGATTCATAGCGACCTGTAAGGTAGGATGGAACTGTCCCTGTGGGTTTCAAAGACTGGATTCCTTACAGGAGTAGAACGCCTTGTCTTTCTCCCAGGGAGCCACTGGTGGTTTTGAATTGCAGACCTTGTAATTTGCTGTTCAATGCATAATCCACTGCACCACCAGTGCTGCACCAGGGAGCTGGGAGCTATCCACGTATCTATCTATCTATCTATCTATCTATCTATCTATCTATCTATCTATCTATCCATCCATCCATCCATCTTCCTCCCTTCTCTTTTTTTAAACTACGGGAAAATTAAAGTGGCTCCCTCAAACTGGTAAAGCCAGCTTGCACTCATGAATAGAGTTCTCAGGACAAAAAAAGCATCAAGGGAAGGGCTTCAGTTAAGTTCTAAGGACTAGGAGACTCATATCTAACTTTTCTGCAACCGTGGGCAAGTTATTTCATTCCCATGAGCCTCATTGTACTCATCTGCAAAAATGGCTCCTTCAACATGATGTGGTGAAAGCGAATGACTGTGATCAAGCACTCTTACCCAGTTATTGTGTATAAAGGCTCCATAAGGTCATGAATTAATTATGAACAAAGGGACTGAGATGGAAGGAAACATAGGGAACCTCCTAAAAGAGCGGTAACATTGTTAGGGTGGCAAACCTGGAAGGAAGCCAACAGGGCAGCCAGCAGCATAGCATTAAGCCAGAAGGGGCCCAGTGGCAGCAACGCCAGCGGGGCCAAGAGGAGCATGTCCTGAGGGATCTCAAAGGAGACCTGCATGGCCAGGCGGAGTCCAGCAAGCTTCCTATACTGAAGAAGGGGGACTCTACCTGCATGCTTCCTGATCCTGAGTTATAGCCCATTGATCCTGATCTCACTTTGTACCCTGCTCCTTACTGAACCACTTAACTCTAAAAAACCAAACCAAACAAAAAAGAGACATCCCTGAGAACCCTCAGAGCAGACTCAAGCCCACCATACCTGAAGATCTGCATTGATTATCACAGTCCAACAACAAGCACAAGAATTTTCTTTTCTTCGTTTTAATGCCTGTTCCTGTGGCTATTTGAGTGCTGATACAGAAAATTGCATCGGATAGACTGCATCAACTCTACGTTTGTAGATGTTCTATTAAACATCTTTAAAATGTGTTTCTATAAAACATGTTTTGTAGGTGTTCAATATTTTCAACTATTAAGCTGTAGTAATTTATTGATTTTCATCCTAGTTTTACATATGATAAGAATTCAGACCTGCCAATTACAGGGTAAGACAAAAAAATGTAAGAAATATTTGGAAAAAAAATTAAGCATTAAGGGACTTCCAAGGTAAGGTGTATATGGATGGACCCATCCTGGCTAGTTGGTCTTGCCCTGAGTTAACAATCATAAGGTCATTGGTTCAAACCCACCAGTCATTCTGCAGCCTTTAAAATATGTAAAGGTTTGGAAACCCAGAGGGGCAGTTCTTCTCTGTTTTATAGTGCCACCATGAGTTTCCATCAGATGGCAGCGGGTTTTCCCGAGGTATGGGAAGCTGGGCAATATCTACTGAGAGGACAATTTGGATGCCACAAAGCCAGGACACAGCTTAAGAAGAGTGGGAAATTGAAAGGCACCTATATGGAAGGTGTGAGGGCCATTTACTATGTCGAATATGTAAGACTTCATAGCAATTTTCATCAATATTTTGAAGAACTAAATTTGTCTTCTTCAAATATTGCAATACACATTTCAGAACACATTTTAATATCTAAATGTCAATGGGTTATGCATGTTACATGTTTCAGCAATGAGGTTGACAGTGAGCTTCTTTCTGTGAAAATTTCTAACTTTTCTTTTAAGAGTTTCTGTGCACAGATGAGTAAGTGGTGCCATCTTATAACAAGAGTGGAACATTTTAAATTTCAGAAAGGCATACGAACTCGACAGACCCTTTTTGGGTTTCAGAACATTTGAATCTCATGGGGGCTTGGCACCAAACGTGCTACCAGCTAGTTCCTCGTTGTGACCCCTAGGGCAGGATGGAATGTCTCCTGTGGGTTTCTTAGGCTGTAATCTTTTCAGGAGCAGAAAACCTCATCTTTCATTTGCAGAGGGGCTGGTGGGCTTGTGGTTAACAGTCAAGCACATAAGCCACTCCATCATCGGGGCTCGTTATTTATTGTACAGTAACTCTTTCTTCTGGTCCCCTTTTAAGATTACAAATTAGAACTGCCTGCTAGTCAGTTCCTAAATACGGTGTCATGAGCAAATACTTGGAGAAAAGTCCAAGTTCATGTTCAAATACATCTTTGGACCACAGGAAACCATGTGAAGTCTAACCTGACATAAATATTTAGTACCACACAAACTACTTTAAAAAGAATCAGAGTGCATGTCCTCTCTCGCAGGCTAACTCATACTAGAGTAAAATATCCTGTGTGTTTATGGGCGAGCTGAGTGAAGAGTGGTGTGTGGCATGTGTTCTGAATCTCAGAAACGAGAGCCAATGGGGAAACGGCTGCCGTTATTGGTCTCACTGCTTTTATGAAATACAAACAGAATTTTAAAAATTACTTCAACACTTCCAGGGCTAAGAAACAAGAGCTCCTTGTCACACCCTTTTCTTCAGAAATTCTACCAGCCTCCTGGGTTAGTCTGGGTAGACTAGAGAAACAAATTCATTGACATGTTTATGTGTATAAGAAAAAGGTTTGTATACAAGAGCAATTGAATATTGAGAAAACATCCAAGCCCAGTCCAGATCAAGTCCATAAATCCAATATTAACCCACATGTCGATGATACCAATCTATAAAGGCCTCTTCAGACTCAAAAAATACATGCAATGATGCCGAATGCAGAAGGATCACAGGCCGGTGGGTTGGAAGTCTTGTGGATCCAGTGGCTTTGTAAGCATCTCAGCATTGACAGTGGCTTCTCGGGCTCCTGAGGTCTGGTTGCATCAGGGTAGGGCCATGTGGCTTCTCCAGTTCCCAGGACATAGTGCCATGTGTCTTGTCAGTAGAGCCCATGTGTCTTGTCAGTAGAGCGTCTCCCAGGGAGTAAGTAAAGAGAGAAAAGTATCTCCCTGCCTCCAAGGAGGAAAATATAGGAGTTCCCAGAATCTTCAGGGGAAGGCCATGCCCACACAGAGGCTACAATGGCTGTAACCCCATTGACAGACTAGGCTCCACCCCTTCACTCTTAATCCTCTCCAGTCCCAAATGGAGACCAGATTATGTAACTACCACACTGCCTAAAGAGCCCTGGTAGCGCAGCGGTTAAGTGCTTAATCTGCAACCTGAAAGGTCAATAGGTTCCAAACAGTTCCATGGGAGAAAGATGTGGCTTGTTCAGATTCAAACTCTATCTAACCCTACGACTCATAGCGACCCTATAGAACCCGGGTAGAACTGTCCCAGTGAGTTTCTTCTGCCCAACAGTTTCGAACTGCCGACCTCATGGTTGGCAGCCCCATGCGTAACCACCATGCCACCGCACACCTTTCTTCCAAGATCACAGCCTGGGAAACCCTGTGGGGGCCGTTCCCTGCCCTCCACAGTTCACTAATAGTTGGAATCCACTCCTAAGGAAATGAGATTGGTCTGGGGGCTTGGTTTGGACCTGACTCAGCACTTCGTGGACACACTTAGAGAAAGAAGCCAGACCTCGCAAGGAGTGGCCTCTTCTAAGGAGGTCAGTCCCTTGGGAACATTTCTCTCCATAAAGACTG
>NW_022111339.1:4326290-4342131 GCF_000313985.2 Echinops telfairi
CTGGACTTCAAGGATGTTTTGCTGCGACCCAAGCGAAGCAGTCTCAAGAGCCGATCGGAGGTGGGGCCGTTCGAAAGCCGCGTGGGGGGGTGATTTCTTGGGAGGAGGGGGGAGAGATTGGGGCGCTGTCAGCGTTCGACTTTGGTGGTCACCCTCCCTCGAGGCCGGGGGGCGGCACCTGGACCCTGTCCGAGCCGGCTAGCGCCCAAAGGAGCCTGGCTCAGGCCTAGCATTCTCACCCTACTCGACCAGGGTGGCCGAGGAAGGCGACTTTGAAGTGGAAGAAGGAGAGCAAGGAGCCAGGACTTGGCCAGGGGATTTGCCACCGGGCTGCGGGCGAGGAGCGGGAGATCGGTGGAATCCGAACCGAGGGGCACAAACAAGCCGGGGACCCTGGCGACATTGGCGGAGTGCCAGTGTCGAGCGCTGCTGCTTTCCATGTGCCCTGCGGCACTGCGCTTTCTTTACGCTGGGGAAAAATAGGGAGCCTCGCTGGGAGAAAGTTCGGGGGTCACTTCTGGAGTCAGGTGGCCTTACTGGGAGGGAGGCGTGGGGACCCGTTCCGCGTGTCAGCCCCAGGCCGGTCCGACAGCAGACTGCCACGGGGTTGTGGGGGTCGTGGGGACAGTAGCGGAACTGGGAGCGGCGTGGTGCCCTTTCTGCCTGGAGGAGATCCAGCCAGAGGAACAGGTGGAGAAGGCCCTGAAAATAGCCGGGAGAGAGGGGAGGGATCCCCCTGCTGGGAAGGAGAAAGGGCAAACCCGAAGGGACCTTCTAGGACTGGGAGGAGCAGTGTCGACCGACCTGCAGAAGTGTGTGCTGGTGCCCGGCGAGAGACCGAGAGGAAAGGGAGGAAATTGGACTTATCTGCCGCCGCAGCAATAAACAGCTGGCGGCGGAGCCAGCGCGCTGGGCTCCACTGCCGCCTCCACCAGCAAGCCCTTAAATAACCCCTTGGCACCAGTGCCCCGCGTGCCTGCAGGGGCTAGTGGTGCCTCGTGCTGCTAGCGCAGGGCCTGCTTGAGTTAGGCAAGTCGCGCTACAGTCACAGACCAGAACCAAGCCAGCTCCTCTTATCAGTGGGGTTGGCAGGCTGGAGCCTGGGGATAGGAAGGAGAAGGAATGATTAACCCATTGCACCACTTTTAAAAATAGAGTTGTGCCGCTCCATTAGCACCTGGCAGGGCTTGAGTACAACCATGATGCTGCACGACTCTACTTTCAAACACTTTTTAATGTGAATTGGGTGACGGTGTGCGAGCAGATCCGTTTTTCCATCCAACATTTTCATACACGTTTTCATCATGTTCCCTGCTACTCTCCCCGCAGGATAATATCACTACACTCATCTCACCACCTGTGTTTCCCTGTTGGGGCTCTTCTTCCTTTCTTCCTCCTTCCTGGTTTCTGAACCTGGACCCAGCTGCCCTCTTGATCTCCCGTGGTGGATTATTCTAAGGAGTTATTGTTCACTTGTAGATCTGCCTGTTTGGCTGAACATGGTGCCATGGTGGTGGTGAGTTCAGTTCCAGGCTGGAAGGGTGACGGAGGGCCACGGCATACTCTTGGAGGAAAAAGAAACAGTTTGGGTGGTAGGCTGGGACCTCCCGAAAAATAATCTGTAGCTAGCACTCAAGGCCAGACTAAAGGAGGCATGGGCCAGTCAACTCTTACCATGTTTGCCAGAGTAGAACTGTGCTTCTTAGGGTTGGCAGTGCCTGATCTTCTAGAAGTAGTTCACCAGGCTTTTCTTGCTGCCTCTGGTTGGGTTCAAACCATCAGCTCTTTAGTTAGTCACCCACTGCTAAGCGTTTGGGGCCACTCAGACTAAGTCACGGGGACTCTGGGTGACTTAATTTGATGCCCTCAAATGGACACTCTTAAGTATTGGCTCAATGTGTATTTCTCTCACTGTCATTGAGTCGATGCTGACCATATGGACCCGTAGAACAGGACAGAACTGCCCCTGTGAGTTTCCGAGACTGCAATTATTTACGGGAGTCAAAAGCCTGGGAGAAGCTGGTGGTTTCAAACCACAGACCTTGAGGATCACAGGCCATTGTTCAAACCACTCCACCACCAGGGCTCTTCAATACTTATTTAGTAGAGAGAACTTTAGTCAAAGTGACATATTGAAAACAAGGATTTCTTATATATATATATATAATTTTTTTTTCAGTACCAGGCAGTATCTTGAGAGAACATAAAAAAGCAAACAAACAAAAACAGTTGCTATTGAGTTGATGGCAACCCACAGTGACCAAGCCCATGTGTCTGAGAGTACCCTGGCACCGGGTTTTTTTCAGAGATTGCTTGTTTTGTTTTATTTTGCTTCCGAAGTAGGACAGCAGGCCTTCCCTCTGAAGTGCCTCTGGTTGGTCTTGAACCACCAAACTTTTGGCTAGCAGCCAAATTTGTTGACTGTTTGCAACCCCCAGGGAAAGCCTGGAGAGAGTTGACATAACATTTACGTAGTTTGGAATTTTTTTTCCCGGATTGATTGGTTCTTTCCCCGTTTTTTTTTCTTTGGTTTTCTTATTTTGGGTTTGTTTGCGGTTTTTATATCGGTGGCCTGGCTGGCGATTGCACCTTACCGTCTTCACATACTGCAGTAAGTGCTCTGGGCCCTGGAGAAACGTTTTCCCATTCCCACTCTGGTGGGAGTTTGCCCACTAGGTGCCGGCGAACCTGAGTGCACGGGCAGTGCCGCTCTCGTGAGGGTGAAGCTTCCTGGTGCACCACTCCCATGGTGGGATGCAGCTCCCTAGTCAACGCCTGTCATCATATCTGACTTTGCCTCCCTCTACAGGGTCAGCGATCTAGCCAAGCTTTTTTAATCCCTTCTGGTTTGCTTGTGGATACGGATATTTCTCTCTCCCTCCCCTTCTTCCTTTCTCTTTCCTTCCTTCCTTTCTCCTCTCTGCCTCTCCCTCCCCCTCTCTCCCCCCTCCTCTCTTTTCTCCCTCTCTCTTTCTCTTTTCTCCTTTTGTAGCCACTCGGGCCAGGGTGCAGAACTGACGGGGAAGAAGGAAGTTGGAAGGTCTCAAGGCTGTGACCGTTCTCCTCCCCCACCCCCATCCCACCCCCCTTTCGCATGTGGAGTATGACCCACACCGGGAAAACATCACACAACATAGGGCCATTGCCCATCTCATCAGAACAGTGACAGTACCTCAGTAAGCAGCACCAGCTGCCACCATGTAGCCCTTTCTTTTCTTTTCTTTTTTTAAAAGAACTTTCCCCTCCTGCCCTCATTCCTTCCCTGAAATCTCTTGGAAGCGGATAAAAAGTTTCATTCCACAATCTGATGGAAGTGTAACATGTGTGTCCCTGGCAGGAAGAAGCCCCAGTAGTGCATCAGTGAAGCAGGCAAGTGCTCTCGATTGCTAACTGAAAAGCTCTTGGCTCTAACACACCCAGTGGCTTGGGGCCAACAGCCTGGCCAGGTGCTGCCAGCAAACTGAAACCAAGTTCACTGCCATCGAGTCAATTCTGGCTCATCCCGTAGCACCCTGGAAAGCCCCTGGGGCAGCTCTGCTCTCTCCCCTGGGGTCACTACATACGTGTCAGGATAGATGCAGGGACACCCCACAATGACATCTCTGCCAGGAGAAGAAGTTGGATGCGGATCTGAATCTAGAGTCTGTGACCAGCATTTACCTACCGGTCATTCATTGGCGTCAGCAGAGTGGAGTGGACTTGAGTAGAGAGAGAGAGGTGAGAGGGCCTTCCACCTGACTGCTGAGTCTGGCTGGGAGGGGACAGTCTGGATTGTTGACAGGCTTTGACACTGGGCAGTTTTGCTTGCGGCATGGAGAACAGAAAACAGAACCTGAAAGCTCAGAACTTTTAGGTCTTGTAGGGGTGATCACGAAGCTGTAAATAAAAATCTGAGGGCAATTTCATCAGAGTATTAGAGCTGAGAGTGTAATACACCCAGGCAGGCATGACCTCGGTGCACCAGGGGGGCCATCTCTCAACTGCTCATGCTCTGCTTAATGAACCATCTTCCCATGAGCCCATGGTACTGGGCAGGACCCAGGGCTGCAGATACTGCTGCCCCCGGGAGCGTTCCCTGTAGTACAGTGATCATAGAAGAGCCCAGCCTCATGGGACTGTATGTGCTGCTGGATTCGCACTTGCTGTTGACGGGCTCAGACATAAGAACAATGGCAAGGCTGGCACAGGGCGTGTTATACATAGGGTGGCTGTGAGTTCAAACTAACTCAAAGGCATCAAACACCAAGGCCACAAAAGGAACCCTGGTGGCACTGTGAGTTAAGTATCGGGATGCTAACTGCAAGGTCTGTGGTTCAAACCAAGAAAGATGAGCTCCCATAAAGATTGAGTCTCAGAAACCCTTGTCTATAGCACTGAAAGGTATTGGAATCAACTTGATGGTAGTGAGTTTGGTTTGGGCTTTGGACTGCAAAGATGACAAACTTTGTCCCCACCCTCAGAAAGGCCATCTTCAGGTGTGACAGGTAAGGGTCAGTTTGCGCAACAAAAGAATTACTTTAATCAGGAGCCTAGATGGCATAGTGTTTGTGAGTCGGACTGCTAACCACAAGGTCAGCAGTTCAAAACCACCAGCTACTACACAGGAGAAACACGGGCTTTCCACTCCCGTAAAGAGTTACAGTCTTAGAAACTCACGAGGGCCAGTCGACTGACCCTGCCCTACAGGGTTGCTATGAGTCAGAGTTGACCCGAGGGCACCAAGTTTGTTCGTTTTTATACTCAACCCAGTTGCTGATGAATCAGTCCTGACCCAGTGACAACCATGTGCGTGTCAGCGCAGAACTGTGCCTCATAGGGTATTCAACGACTGTGGTCTTTTGGAAGTAAATTGGCAGGCCTTTCTTCTGAGGCACCTTTGGGCCAACAGCTGAACTTGTTAGTTGCATGACCCAGGGACATCATATCATCCTTAGACCAAGAAGAAGAAGGAGAAGAAGAAGGGCCCTGTTATCTGACCTCTCCCATCTTCTCTGCGCAGGGTCTGCAGGGCTGTGTTTTTCCCCCCAACTATGTCTGGGTAATCAGGATCTTGGATGTCCCTCCTCAAATGACCTTGAGCAGATTAGAAGGCCTCATGGGCTTCTTCTCCTGGTCTTTCCTCCCAAGAGCAACCCATGCCACTGGTGTCTGACCTCTAACTTCAAGGAGGGATCAAATGCCAGTTTCTTTTGGTCACGAGGGCATGTGTGGGATTTGACTTGCAGATTGGCATGTCTGTGTGCACGTAGGGATCTGGCTGTGCTCTGAGGGCCAGGGCTGGCTCCTGTGCCACCGTGTTCTGATGCAGAACTCTAAGCAGTGCCAGCCTTCTACCCTTAAACCTGGCCTTGCAGGCCATGAATGCAGCTGTGCTTGCCACTCTCCATTTATAGTCTGAGCCGCAGAACTATGTTGTAGACCTGGCTTGTATGGAGGTTCCAGGGGACTTCAAAAAGTTCATGGAGAAATTCTACTGTCTCTTAATTCCATTCTTCCACCACGTTTTGGAAGCCTCCCCTCCTATGTGTAGAGACCAGCAGGGCACGTGTGTTTGTGGAGGGTGGTCTTTCGGGACTTCGTGTTTCCTGTCCATCAGGCTGAGCGGAACAGGACTCTAGAGCTGCTACATTTGGTGCATTGATCTTAGGAGACTATTTTTTTTTAATCACTAAAAAAAAATCATTTTATTGGGTGCTTTTACAGCTCTTATCACAATCCATGCATACATACATTATGTCAAGCACATTTGTACATGTTTCCATCATCATTTTCAAAGAATTTTCTTTCTACTTGAGCCCTTCATATCAATTCCTCATATTTTCCCTTCCCCTCTCCCTCCCTCATGAACTCTTGATAATTTACAAATTTATAATCCCTCCCATGTCTTACACCGACCTCTGTCTTCCTTCACCCACTTTTCTGAGTCCATCCCCCTAGGAAGGGTTGATATGTAGATCAATGTGATTTGGTCCCCCCTTCTCTTCTCCCACCTTCTCCTTCCCCTCCTGGTATCTCTATTCTCATTATTGGTCCTGAGGGGTTTATCTGTCTTGGATTCCCTGTGTTGCATGCTCTTATCTGTAGCAGTGTATATGTTCTGGTCTAGTCAGATTTGTAAGGTAGAATTGGGATCATGAGAGTCGGGGGGGAGGAAGCATTAAAGAACTAGAGGAAAGTTGTATGTTTCATCAGTGTTATACTGCACCCTGACTGGCTCATCTCTTCCTTGTGACCCTTCTGTAAGGGGATGTCCAATTGTCTACAGATGGGCTTTGGGTCTCCATTCCACGCACCCCTCTCATTCTCATGGATATGATTTTTGTTCTGGGTCTTTGATGCCTGATTCCTGATCCCATAGATAACTCGTGATCACACAGGGTGGTGTGCTTCCTCCATGTGGGCTTTGTTGCTTCTCAGCTAGATAGGCCCTTATTTACCTTCCAGCTTTAAGACCACAGATGCTATATTTTTTGATAGCCAGGTACCATCAGCTTTCTTCACCACATTTGCATATGCACCCATTTTGGCTACAGGGATCGTGTCAGGGAAAGTGAGCATCCCAGAATGCTGGATTATTAGAACAAAGTGTTCTTGCATTGAGGGAGTACTTGAGTTGAGGCCCAATGTCCATCTGCAACCTTAATACTTAACATATAAATACATGAACATAGATCTATTTCCCCACTATCCTATATAAATATATTCATATATGTACATGCCTATATTTAGACCTCTATATAAGTCCTTTGTTTCCTAGTTCTTTTCTGTATTTCCTTTTACTTTCCTCTTGTCCCCCTATCATGTTCGGCCTTCATTAGGGTTTCAGTAATTCCTCACAGTAATGTTGCCGTTGATTAAGCTCCACCATGCATCCTACCCCCTTTTCTCCATCAATTTTAGTTCACTTGTTGTTCCCTTGTCCCTGGGTTGGTTGACGCCCCTCTTCCTTTTCCCACCACCCCCTCTCCTGTGTTGGCCCGGAACCGTCAGTCTGGGTGTTGTTTTCTCCTCCAAATTATTTATCCCTCCTATCTTATCTAGATAGACATGCAGAGACAATAATAAGCACAAAAACAAGACCAAGCCAAACAAGACAACAAAGGAAGACAAAACAAAATAACAACAATAACAATAAGGAAGCCAATGACAAAAAAGTTTCAGGTCTGTATTTTGACCTTTAGGAGTGGTTTCCAGTTGAGTCTGATGGGGTGCTACACTGTCTCTAAAGTCTATTTTTGGTATTCTCCAGGGACTTCATAGCTTTGCTCCCCTTGCTGCTCTGTTGCTTGCCCTTCGTGTTTTGCCCCAGTGTGATGGGTTCAGATCAGGTACAATTCACGCACTGTGTCTCCAGTGTTGTCCCCCATAGGACTGTGGTTCTGTGAGGGATGTCGTGTCTCGTTGGGGCTGGCCCTATGGTCCTCTCCGTGCATTGGCTGCTTTGAGCAGGAATATCATCTTCAGGGCTTGGTGGGCCAGGATGTGTTCCACTCAACCTCCTTCCTCTTTGTTTGTTCCTGTGTGCTCTGATCAGACGTGCCCTTCTTCCCAAACTGTGGCTTCAGTGCTGTCCTCGAAAGGACATTCTTCTGGGGGAGGGGGCGCAGGGGGGGGTCCACATAGTTAGGGCTGGCCCCGAGGAGACTCTATTTTTGTCTTCAGCAAACAACTGGTCTATTCCAGGGGCTGATGGTGTGTGTGTGTGTGTGTGTGTGTGTGTGTGTGTGTGTGTGTCTGTGTCTAGGTGGGTGAAGTTGGTGAAGAGAACTTTACATCTGATTCATAGAATTAAGAATTGTGGAATCCAGATTGGATGATCCCTTCAGGACCAGTGGTGCGAGTGGTGATACCGGGAGGGTGGAGGGAGGGTGGATTGGAAAGGGGGAACTGATTACAATGATCTACATATAACCTCCTCCCTGGGGACAGACAACAGAAAAGTGGGTGAAAGGAGACATCGGACAGTGCAAGATATGACAAAATAATAATTTATACATTATCAAGGGTTCATGAGGAAGGGGGAAGCAGGGAGGGAGGGGGAAAATGAGGAGCTGATGCCAGGGGCTTAGGTAGAGAGCAAATGTTTTGAGAATGATGAGGGCGATGAATGTACAAATGTGCTTTACACAATTGATGTATGTATGGATTGTGATAAGAGTTGTATGAGCCCCTAATAAAATGATTAAAAAAAAAAGAGCTCCCAATAAAATGATTAGAAAAAACACAAAAAAAAAAAAAAAAGGATTGTGAAGGCTCTCTTCTATGGGGAAGACTATGCAAATGGGGGGCGGGGGGAGGGCTCACTGTCAAAGTTGGTCTTTTCCTTGGCTGGTGGATGGCTTTGGGAGAGCTAAGAGAAGCTCATTGTCATCTCCACTGGATGCACAGCATAGCATGTTGGGAGGAGTCCTTTGAGACCAATGGATACTGATTCTTGTAAGGCCGTGTCAAGTCCAAGTGGCAGAGGCACATTAACATCAGAGAAGGCTTCTGCTAATAAACCCCATTAACCATCCTTTTTCAGAAGAGAGTCAGAACTTGGTTCACCAAAGCAGAACCAAGAATCATCTTGAGAGAAGTCAAGAGAGGATGACCAGGTGCTCATGCCATTAAAGCTACTCATTTCCTCTCACATGATTGCTGCTGACGGTCCCAAACAAGACAAAGCAAACTCACTGCCATAGAGTCCACTTTGACACATAGCAACCCTACAGGGCAAAATCGAGCTGCCCCCATGGGCTGTACATCTTTAGAAAAACAGACTTCTGCAGCTTTCTTCTGTGGAGGGGCTGATGGGGTAGAAGTGCTGCCCTAACTCTTGCACCCCCAGGACCCTTGTGTAAGGCCAGCGTTCACATGGTCAGTCATCAGTCACCCAGGCCATGGGGTCCATTCTGACTCACGGGGTTTCCAAGGCTGGCCATCGTTATGGGAGCAGAACGGTCCCTTGTTCTCCCCCAGAGCCAACAGTTAGCAGCCTGACTTGCACCCCGCTCTGCCACCGGGGCTCCAGGTAGCCTGTGAACCGAACCAGTCACTCCCGTCGAGTCGATGCCTCCCCAAAGAGACCCCATAGGGCAGCGCTGAACTGCGCCTCTGGGTTCCTGAGGCTGTAATTCTCTCTGGTGTTAAGATGCCTCGTCTTTCTCCCAAACCGCAGCTGGTGGTTTTGAATTGCTTACCTTGCAGTTAGCAGCCCAACCTGAAACCACCACGGCAGCCACCAGGGCTCCCAGATAGCCTCCAACTATCAGAGTCCAAACCCGAGCCCTTCATCCCAAGTCACTCCTTTTGCCCCATCATGCCTCTGCTTTTGTTACAGGGAGGATGCCCCCTGTAGACTGTTTCCAAGGTTAGATTTTGGCTGCATTGGGCCAATGGGAGACAGTGGGTGGGAAACTGGAAGACAACGAGGGTGTTGAATCCTAACACCTGTATTTTGTAGGTGGCAAATGCAGTTTGCCATTATCTGCTAACCTAAAGCTTGGTGGTTCAAATCCAACCACTGGTACCACAGAAGAAATGCCTGGCAAGCTACTTTGGTAAAGATGTGTTGTTGGTAGGTGCCCTTAAGTCAATTCCACACGGTCTGTGGTTCAAGCCCACTATCCACTCCTCGGGAGAAAGAGGAGGCTGTCTCTTCTCATAAGGACTGGTAATCTCGGGAACCACATATAGGGTCCCTGAGTCAGAATCAGCTCCATGGCAGTGGGGTTTGGGGTTAGTCTTTATGGGACCAGACTGCCAGCTCTTCCTCCAGCAGAGCCCTTGGGTGGGTTCAAAGCATTGACCTTTGAGGATTGACTCCACAGCAGCTGGTGTTTTGCACATTCATCCCAGCTTCATGAGCATAGCAACCATAGTTCTTGTCTGTGTTGATCTAGATCCTTCTTGACTACCCCCAGTTAAGACAATTTTCACTGTGCAGGGAGCACCCTGCCAGTCTCTTAGCCTTTTCATCCCTCTTGCTTCTCCACCCAGGATTCCATGTCCTGAAGGCTTCCTGGGAGGCTGATGGCATAACCATGTGAACATTGGCTTTACACAAGGAATCCCTGGTGGTGCAGTAGTTATGCGCTGCAGTTCGAACCCACCAGCCCCATCCATAGAATAAAGATGCGGTAGTCTGTTCTCCTAAAGATTGACAGCCTAGGGGGCAGAGAAGAACTGTTTCATTGGGGTTTCAAGGCTGTAAATCAGCCTGGAAATGGGAGAAAAAGTGTTAGCAGTCTACTTCTGTAAAGATGTACAGCCTTGGAAACCCCGTGGAGCAGTTCTTCTCTGCCCTGGAGAGTTGCTTCTTGTCTGAATGGACTTGACAGTGTATCCACCACCACGACTGTACCCTGGTGGTTAGCACCTGGCCTTTGCTCCCTGCCTCTGCGCAGGCCCCATCCTGGCTGGGCTAGGACCCTGGATTCCTGATAGCAGAGTTAGTTATAAACACCCAGAACCTGGAGCTAAAACAGAGTGAGAGGGCTCTCCCACCAGCTGTTTGCAGGTCCAAGCACAGGTGTTTGTGTGGGTGAGCACAAGGTTTCCAGGCACGGCTCCCCGGCAACGTGAGCGATGCTCCTAATCAGACAACAGCAGCGGAGCTGGAAAGGTTAGGGATGCATGGGTGGTGCTCAGCGCAGCCAGGTGAACTTAAAAGTGCCTGCTTCTAGGTGGAAGGTGCGCATTGACAAGATTTGAAAAATGGGAAGGGCCTAAGTGGAGCAGAATTGGCAGGAGAGTGGAACGGGTTTCCTGCAGGGAATGGAGCTCCCAGGACTTGGAAGCAGAGAAAAGCTAACAGGGATGGCGGTTTTCAGGGCTTGAAGGCCCTAGGCTCGGGAGCAGAGGGTGGAGAAGGAGCAGAGGAAACATTCAATCCAGAGAGTCTGCTTAAATGGGCAACTATCCTGGACCTGCAGGATTTGAACTGGATTGTGACCCTCTGGCCTCCTCAGGACTGTCCTAGGTAGCTGGTTACTGCTGCGGTAACCCGAGGAGCCAGAAGTAGATGACTCTGGAGAGCAGAAAATGTATGAGAAAATGTTTCGCACAGTCCTGGGGCCTAAAAGTCCAAATGAGGGTCTTCGTCATATTGATTCCTTCCCTTGTTTGGAGACATCCTCACAAGGAGCCCAGGAACCGCTGGGGCCACTGAAGCTTACCCATGGCCCTTGAGGACGATGAGGATCCTGTTTCAGCAGGTGCACTGGAACTGGGCCTTCTGCTTTCCTTGAGACTCCCCTGCCTTTGAAACACCCCCGTCAACTCCTCAGAGAACCCCGGGAGCCAGGGTCATGCACCAACTTGGGGTCTGGGCATCCAGCTCAGAGCAGTGCATTTACTTTCCCTCCTACCTTATTTCCCCCACTCCACAGGTTGATCTTGAGCGCACCTTCACATTTCGCAACTCAAGGCAGACCTACTCAGGGATTCCCATCATTGTGGCCAACATGGACACCGTGGGGACGTTTGAGATGGCGGTGGCGATGTCCCAGGTGAGATGGCTGCCTTTTTATCCTGCTTGGCTGTTCACGGGCGCTGTGCGTCAGAACCCACTGGACGGCAGCTCACCACAGCTGCGTGTGGACTGCCAGGCTGCTGGCAGCCCACAGGAGGTGTTCAGCTACAGGGAGGCGAGGATACGTGAGACGCATTGGGCCATTCTCTATGGCTGAAACAGAGAACTCTGGACCCAACGGTTCCCTCCTCCCTTTATTTCAAGCCAGCAATCGGGTGGTCCCCAGGCTAGTGAGAGGACCTGGGTGAGCCTGCATTTCTCCCTTGAACATGCCTATTGAGAAACGGCAGGTCGACATCAAGAGGAGTACCAGACTGTAGAGAGGTGGTGGCGGCTGTATCAGGAAGACAGGGCTGCCTTGTGAGGTGTTGGTGGTGGATAGGCGCCATCGAGTCAGTTCCGTCCCCTCGCAACCCTCTGCGCCACAGCAGGAAACACGACCCTGTCCTGCGCCAACCTCACAATTGTTCCCGGGCCTGAGCCCACTGTGCCAATCCATCTCGTTGAGGGTCTTCCTCTTTTCACTGCCCCCCACTTTTCCAAGCATGATGCTTTTCTCAAGGGACGGTCTCTCCTGACAATATATCCAAGGATAGAAGACAGAGTCTTGCCATCCTTGCCTCCCAGGAGCACTCTGACCGTCCTTCTTCCAAGACAGACTTGTCTGTCCTTTTCGCAGTCCGTGGTACTTTCGGTCTTCTTCTCCAACGCCATCATTCAGCTGCATGGATTCTGCTTTGGTCTTCCATGTTGAATGTTCAACTCTCACATGCATATGATGCAATTGGAAATATCATGGTGTGGGTCAGGCACACGTGAGCCCTCAAAGTACCATCCTGGCTTCTCAATGCTCTAAAGAGGTCTTCTGCAGCAGATTCACCTAGTGCAACACATCCTTTGATCTCATCACTGCATATCCAAGCGAGATTGTGAACATTTTATTGCACGGCATTTAGTGCTTACTTGGTAGCTTCAGACCTCGACTCATGGTGATCTCATGCCCCCCAGAATGAAATACTGCTTGCTCTTGTACTCTCTGAGATCCTTTGCAGTTCAGACTACAATGATCCACAGGGTTTGCATTGACTGATTTGAGGAAGTAGGTCACCAGGTCTTTCATCCTCACGCATCGTAGTTGGGAAGCTCTGCTGAAAACTTCTCAGCGTCACAGCAATACCGGAGCCTCCCTTCGCTGATTGAGGGGTGGTTGGTTGCGAGTTCAGTGCACTGGCCATGAATTGAACTCGAGGCTTAGGCTTGGAAGGCAATAATTCTACTGCCAGTGTTCTCATTCATAATTATTTAGAAACCATTTTTGAGCACCCAGGTGCCAGACACCATGTACAATTTAGCTCTTAACTCTTATCACAACTCCATAAGATAGGTTCCTTTAACACAGCGATTTTGAACCTGTGGGTTGAGACCCCTTTGGGGGGGGCGGCGAACGACCCTTTCATAAGGGTCGCCTGATCCATAACAGTAGCAAATTGACAGTTAGGAAGTAGCAATGAAAATAATTTTATGGTTGGGAGGTCACCACAACATGAGGAACTGTACTAAAGGGTCACAGCATGAGGAAGGTTGAGCACCACTGCTTTAACAGATGAGGCTCAGAGAGAGACCTGACTTGCCCCGAGTCAGGAGCCAAGCGTGGACTGCCTAACTCCAGCATCTACGGGATTTGCTTCTCACCGTGTACTGACCGAGAACAACCTTGAGGTTGAAGAGTGCTCCTGCTATTCAATGCCCAGAGTTGTTTCCTACTGAGGGAAGCTGCTGGTATCCTGGCCTTGGACCAAAAAAAGGAGAAGCCCTTTGTCTGCAGGGCCCTCACTCGGCAGAGGCACCGTGTCTGGGGCACACAGCATAGTATATGCATCATAGACACAGTTTGCTGTGATGTGCACAGGGCCACATGCACTCTGTGCTGATCAGGCCTGCCAAGTGAAAGGATAAATCTAATTAGTCGCAAGAGCTTCTCACTGTGTGAGCAGCAAGTCTAACCACGGGAGGCACTGGGGCTCTCCAGTACCCAGGGATTTCAAGGGAAAGAGTGTCAGGCAAGTGATGTACTCTAACATGGAGCTCTGAGGTGGTCAATCTCATAGGCTCCCTACTCTATTTGACCTAATGCCCGTTTTTCAAGAGAAAAAAAATTACTCAGCGCCCCCTGGCCATTAAAAATGTTGGTATATATTCAGGATATAGAATACCAGGATATAGATGTAGGGTATAGAATATATATAGGATCCAGGCTATAGAATACCAGAAAGCAGAGACTAGCAGAAAGATGTTTACTTGTGTTTCATTGTCTATGCAAAGACAGTAGACAGTAGGGACCATAATAAACTATGGATAACCTTGAGAATGATGGGAATTCCAGAACACTTCTTTGTGCTCACACTGAACGTGTACGTGGATCCAGAGGCAGTTGTGAGAACAGATCCGGGGAATATTGCATGATTTAGAATCAGAAAAGATGTGCGACAGGGTTGTATCCTCTCACCATACTTATTCAATCTGTATGCTGAGCAAATTATCAGAGCAGCTGGATTCTGTGAAGAAGAATGTGGAGTCAGGATTGGAGGAAGGCTTATTAACAACCTGCGGTATGCAGATGACACCACCTTGCTGGCTGACAGTGAGGAAGACGTGGGCACTGGCAGCCTTCAGTATGAATTACAACTCAATGTGAAGAAGGCCCAAATCCTCACAATGAGACCCATAGGTTGCATCATGATAAATGGAGAAAAGTTTGAAGTTGTCAAGGATTTTATCTTGCTTGGCTCCTCAATCAATGCTCTTGGAAGCAGCAGTCAAGAGATCAAAAAATGCGGTTGCAGTGCATTAGGCAAACATACCGCACAGACCTCTTTAAGAGCATTGAAAAGCAAGGATGTTACTTTGAGGACTAAGGTGCGCCTGACCCCAGTCATGGCAGTCTCTATTGCCTCATATGCATGTGAAAGTTGGACATTGGATAGGAAGGCAGCAGAAGAATGGATGTATGTGAATTGTGGTGTTGGAGAAGACTATAAAAAGTACCACGGGCTGCTAACAGGACAAATGAATCTGTCTTGGAAGAAGTAGGCCAGAGTGCACTTTGGAGGCCAGGATGGCAAGACCTCGTTATACATACTTTAGACATATTGTCAGGAGAGACCTGTCCCTTGAGAAGGACATCGTGCTTGGTGAAGTGGAAGGGCAGCGGAAAAAGAGGAAGTCTGTCAAGAAGACAGATTGACACAGTGGCTGCATCGATAGGCTCAGGCACAGTGAGGGTGGTGTAGAGTTGCGCAGTGTTTCCTTCTGTTGTGCATGGTGTCGTTGTGTGTCGGAACCAACTCAGAGGCACCTAACAACAACATAGCCGGGATAAAGTGTAGGTATCTGCTTTTATGAGCCCCCTCTCCCCGCCCCCATTGTTGATAATGCCCCACCCCTCAGGGGCATTATCACCCAATTATCACCCACTTTGGGAAACTGCTCTGATTGCTAGGTCAGTTATATTGTCTGTCAGCAATACGATCCCCACTCAACTTTGGGCCAGAGACGTAAATTGAATAAGGAACTGGGTTTCCTTGCCATTTCCCCCTCCTCCTCTCTCCCTAGCTCTGCTCTGTGATCATCCATCACCACTAATGAGTTGTTTACTACTGTACAAGCAGGTGGACTCAGGGAACAATGAGTAGCCTGGTTAATTAAAATATCAGATTGTCAGACTATCAATCGGTTGTGAGCGAGTTGACGCCAACTCCTAGGAGGCTGTGTGTGTTGGAGTAGGGCTTTCTTCAGTGCCCCAGGTGGACTCCAGGCGCTCTATCTTTTGGGTAGTCACCGGCTGCTTAGCTGTTTGTCCCCCAGGGATTCCGGGACTGGCTACACCGTTCTCGTTCATTTTCACAGGCATGTCTTGCTATTAATGAGAGAGTGTGCCCGGACCTAACTGTGAGGAAGTGCTCGGCCCTTCCTGCTTCCAGGATTCGCAATGAGCAGAAGGTAGTCCAGTCCTAGAATTCTAGAGTGGGGGGGGGCTTCCACGAGGAGTGAGGTCCTGGTAGCGAGGTGTTTCACGTTGGGTTGCGATCAGAGAGGTCAGCACTTTGAAACCACCAGCCACTCCATGAGAGAAAGATGGGGCTTTCTACTCCTGCAAACAGGTTCAGTCTCAGAAACTCACAGGGCAGATCGACCCTGCCCCATATGAGTTGGCATCGACTCCATGACAGGGAGGAGATGAGGATTAGGACAGGCCCAGAGAAGCTGGGGAAGCTGGTGCGGGGGAACGTCCCTGAACCCAGCAGGGGAGTCTTCCTTTTGCCAGTC
>NW_022111339.1:4342231-4343031 GCF_000313985.2 Echinops telfairi
AGGAAATTAATCTTTCTTACGCTCCATTTCTGTCCAATAAAGCTGAGAGTGAAAGAAACATGAGAGGGCTTCAGAAAGTTTATGGGAAAGTGGAATGACTCCCTCTCACTGCCATTGAGTCAAAGATAGGGCCACGATGAGTGGAATGACAAGACAATGCGATTTTTTTTTGTCCCATGAAAAGAAGACATTCTTTGGGCAGGGTTGATCTGTGAATGCCGGTGACGAACATAAGAACAGGGCTTTGGGTGAAAGTAGAGGTTCTTCTGGGTTAGTTAAGCAGACATATGTCTCAGTGCAGCCCCTTCTTCTGAGTAGGGAACCTCTTATCACCATCAGGGCTGCCTTTGCCCTAACTCAAGTGTGGGTGGGAGCTGGGCTGGGGTGGGTGGGGCCGTGAGATCTCTCCTTTTTCCCTTCCTGCCTCTTGACAGAGCCTTGAGGTGCTGGCTGCAGTTTCATCTAGTCAGATTAGGGTGGCCAGCCAGCACAGTGCGAATTTTATGATTGCACTGGACACACCTTGGCCAGGTTTGGGGTGCTAGGAGCCCATTCAAAGCAGGTGAAGCAAGAAAGGCAGGGACCCACCAATGCTTTTATCCTGTTGGATCATAACCACTCTCGTCTCTCCTGGTCCCTCGCCCTAATGCTGCTGTTCTGTTTCCTGTAGCACTGCATGTTTACAGCCATTCACAAGCATTACACCCTGGACGACTGGAAGCTCTTTGCAGAGAAGCACCCAGAATGCCTGCAGGTACGACTACTGTTGAGGTTGAAGAGTGCTCCTGCTATTCAATGCC
>NW_022111339.1:4343131-4345056 GCF_000313985.2 Echinops telfairi
TTTTCAGGACTAGCCTAAACCTTTGCAGCCACCTTGATTTTAACCCATAGCGGCTCGGTAGGGTAGAGTAGAACTGTCTCATGGGATTTGCCAAGGCTGTAAATCTGTACCTCTCCAGGGAAGCAGACTGCCCCAGCTGTCTCCTATGGAGTGGCTGCGGGTTCAACCCTTTGGTTAGCAGCCGAGCACTTGAACCATCATGCCACCACGGAGCCTCTTGGGAACATTTCTCATCTCTGGCAAAGGATTTAAAGATGAGGGTTAGAATGTAGATGTGGTCATGAAAGGTGAGCTGCTGGCCCTGGGCACCGTTCCATTACACAGTTTCACTGGAGGTGAACCATTACTGAGAACAGATCCCTTCTAGAAGGGTGGATTTTCAGGGAAGGCGGAGGGCAGGACTCCAGGCCCTGGCGCTGTGGCAGTTGGTGGGAAGGAGGCACCATGGAAGAGACTTCAGATTTGAATGCACACGGTGCAGTTTAAGATAAGTGTAGGTTTGTCTGTTCTTATGCACTGGAAAATGTGCTACCTTTCACGAGAAAACGAGATTTGGAGCTCTTGTTTCGGGGTAAGGTCTGCCTCTCACGTCAGTATTCTGTTGGAAATAACATTGAAACAGGAAGGAGTTTCTCAGAAGCATCTTTGGCATCTCCTTCTCCCTGTCTCCCCAAGCAAGGTGCTCAAGGTGAAGACCACCGTTTTGGTGGAAGCGGCCGGAGTTGGCTGGCATCAACCTTGTTCTTCTTGCTTATCTTCTATGCCCATCTTCTCTCCATTGCCTTTCTTGAATTTAGTTGATTTCACACAGTTATACCAGCAGTTCCCCAGGGAATTCCCACATGGAGACGTAAAGAAAAATCCATAAAAGCCAAGAACCAGACGGTGGTAGTCATATATTAAGTGTGTCAAGGAGACACTCTTGGCTAGGGGAGGAGTTCAACCTGTCAATGAAGTAGTGGCTCGATGATGCCTCGTTGGGGGTGTGACCTGTTTATAAGAGTGAAAGAAACAGAAGCCTACCCCCCCACACACACACTCTGCCACGCTGGCTTCCTGCCTGTGGGAACCCTGCCTGCCTCCAAGGACCGCCCCAAGTGGGCTGCGTGGCCCTGAGAGCCATCGTCACGATAGGCTGAGGAGAGCTGCCACATGGGGTGTCTGAGACTCAAGCTTTTTGGAAGCAGGCTGCCTCATCTCCCTCCCACAGAGGGGATGATGCTGGATTTTGATCAGCTTTGACTCATATACCACTGCACCACCAGGGCTCCTGGGTTCTATATAGTGTTCTGAAAACCCGCCCGGTTCCCAGGGAGAAATGTTTATGTTTTCCTGTAAAAGATGGGCGCCCTCCTGACGTGCTAAGCACAAGGTCAACAGGTGGGGAGCACCAGCCCATCCTCAGGACAGAAACAAGGCTTCCATCCCATAAAGTGCTACGGTCTCGGAAACCCACAGAGGCAGTTCCACGCTGCCCTATGGGGTCATCGGGGTCAGAATCGACTCCATGGCAGTGAGTTTGGTTTTTGAAAAAATGAAGTGTTATTTCATGATTGTCTAGAAGGAAGACTGGCTTTCTGCCAGGTATTTTAGGGTGAATCCAGGCTGGAAATGCCTTTGGGGTGTACGGGGAAAACAACAAAAAGCAAAACTTTTTTTTTTAAGTTGAAGGAAACCGTATACGGCCCACGCTGGGTCCAATAAAAGGACGAGTGCTGACAGGTGCTGAGGGCGCAGAGGTTTGAAGCCCTCTGTTCTGTTGGTGGATGTGTGACACGGGGCAGCTGCTTTTGGACAGCAGCGCGCGGTTCCTTAAAAGATGGAGCCCCAGTAAGTTGCATGACTCAGCACTCCCGATCGGAGCCCTGCACCCTAGAGGAAGGGGGACATCCTGAGCCCTGCACCCTAGAGGAAGGGGGACATCC
>NW_022111339.1:4346280-4357684 GCF_000313985.2 Echinops telfairi
TTTTCAGGACTAGCCTAAACCTTTGCAGCCACCTTGATTTTAACCCATAGCGGCTCGGTAGGGTAGAGTAGAACTGTCTCATGGGATTTGCCAAGGCTGTAAATCTGTACCTCTCCAGGGAAGCAGACTGCCCCAGCTGTCTCCTGTGGAGTGGCTGCGGGTTCAACCCTTTGGTTAGCAGCCGAGCACTTGAACCATCATGCCACCAGGGAGCCTCTTGGGAACATTTCTCATCTCTGGCAAAGGATTTAAAGATGAGGGTTAGAATGTAGATGTGGTCATGAAAGGTGAGCTGCTGGCCCTGGGCACCGTTCCATTACACAGTTTCACTGGAGGTGAACCATTACTGAGAACAGATCCCTTCTAGAAGGGTGGATTTTCAGGGAAGGCGGAGGGCAGGACTCCAGGCCCTGGCGCTGTGGCAGTTGGTGGGAAGGAGGCACCATGGAAGAGACTTCAGATTTGAATGCACACGGTGCAGTTTAAGATAAGTGTAGGTTTGTCTGTTCTTATGCACTGGAAAATGTGCTACCTTTCACGAGAAAACGAGATTTGGAGCTCTTGTTTCGGGGTAAGGTCTGCCTCTCACGTCAGTATTCTGTTGGAAATAACATTGAAACAGGAAGGAGTTTCTCAGAAGCATCTTTGGCATCTCCTTCTCCCTGTCTCCCCAAGCAAGGTGCTCAAGGTGAAGACCACCGTTTTGGTGGAAGCGGCCGGAGTTGGCTGGCATCAACCTTGTTCTTCTTGCTTATCTTCTATGCCCATCTTCTCTCCATTGCCTTTCTTGAATTTAGTTGATTTCACACAGTTATACCAGCAGTTCCCCAGGGAATTCCCACATGGAGACGTAAAGAAAAATCCATAAAAGCCAAGAACCAGACGGTGGTAGTCATATATTAAGTGTGTCAAGGAGACACTCTTGGCTAGGGGAGGAGTTCAACCTGTCAATGAAGTAGTGGCTCGATGATGCCTCGTTGGGGGTGTGACCTGTTTATAAGAGTGAAAGAAACAGAAGCCTACCCCCCCACACACACACTCTGCCACGCTGGCTTCCTGCCTGTGGGAACCCTGCCTGCCTCCAAGGACCGCCCCAAGTGGGCTGCGTGGCCCTGAGAGCCATCGTCACGCGGCCATATTTCTGTGGATCCACAAGACTGTACTCACCAGCCTGTGATCTCCCCACTGCCTGCTTCACTTTCCTGCATTACTGGCCTGCGGCTGCATGAATCTGAAGACGGATGTATGGACTAGCATGGGACTTGCGGGCTTGAGCTTGACTGGGTTGAGATGCCTTCCTGATTTATAATTTCTTCTTGATAAAAAACTCTTTCATAAACATGGATGAGTTTTACTGCATTTATTTCTCTAGATAACAGCCTAACATACCAGTTTTCCAGAATATTGAGAAATATGTTTACAGCAAAGAAACTGTGGCTGAACTCCAGGACTAAGGATGCATGCCGTTTAATGATGGGTAACATACCAGAGTCAACCTTTAGATGACTGAATGAGTGAATTGCTTGGCCTTGCTTTTATAGGTTTCTAGCGTTAATTCCAAGCCTATGTGATCATGGTAAAGCTCAAAGGGTCATTGTCACTGGGTTAGGGAGTGGATGGAGGAAGGTCTGACTTGTGGGTACTGCCAATGATGCCTGTCCTTGGTTTATTTTGGTACAGCGCGTCGCGGTGAGTTCGGGCAGCGGGCAGAATGATCTGGAAAAGATGAGCGACGTCCTGGAGGCTGTGCCGCAGGTTAAGTTTATCTGCCTGGATGTGGCCAATGGGTATTCGGAACATTTTGTGGAGTTCGTGAAACTTGTCCGGGCCAGATTTCCAGAGCACACCATTATGGTAGGTATGAGGGAACATTGTTTACAGGGAGACACACAGAGGGCGTTTCAGTGCATGGGGATGGGCCGCATTTCCTGCAGAGCTTCTGGGGATCTTCTTATTTGAGGACAGCTGCCACAGAAATTGGGAACCCTGGTGGTGTAGTGGTTACGTGTTGGGCTGTGATCGGCATGATTGGCAGTTCAAAACCACCAGCAGCAACTCAGGATCAAGACTTGGCTTTCTACTCCCATCAGCAGAGGTGGGGGTGGGGTCACTATAAGTCAGCATTGACTGGATGGCAGTGAGTTTTGGTTTGGTCATAGAAGATGGGGGTCATGTGCATTCCTCTGTTAGAAAAAATGAAAAATTCTGGTCATAGGGTGTTGGCACCGAATCTTTGTGAAATGTCATCAACCTTTCCTACCATGTGGCTCAGTGTCACCCCTCTTACAAAGAGTGTATTTTAAAAAATGAAAAGGCATAACTGGGTTTCCCTGTGGCCTGTGGATGCGTTCTATGCTCCCACTTCCATTTGGGAGTAGAAAACTCTGCTCTCAAGTGTTGTAATCCGCAGTGTGGAGGATTCACCGTAGTCAGTGAGTGGTTGCAAAGCACTTCCTGGGTTGCCTTATCCAAGGCCTTGTGTCTCGGCCCTATAGTTCCCTCATTGTTAGCATCTTCACTGTGAGAAGGTGGATCTGTTGCTAAGGGGGTGGGGGAGGAGGAAAAGGTAGATTCACAGAAAAAGGAAGTAGAAACATTGGGGTTAATTTTTTTTACAAAGCCTATGTTGTAACTGTATGCACCTTGATTGTTAATTAACACACGGAATGACCGCTGCACCTGTTACCCAACCCTCTCTTGGAATTAAGTACCTTATTTCTCTTGGCATTTTACCATCGTAAGGAAATGGCGCTGTTTGGGTTGCTCTTCTTAAATCTTCTGCCAAAGGGCTTCCACGTGTTTTAAGGAAAGGATTTTGATGCTTTCCTATGACGTGGGGAGAGAGAATCCAGCGTTGTCCCAGGTCAACCAGCTATGCCAGCTCACAAGATTAGGGCGAGGGTGGGGAAGACCGGAGAATCCATCTTACCATCTGCAATAGTGCTGCCAGCTTCCTTGGTTTTCAGTACCTCTATTGGGGTCCCACTGTGTTTCAGGAGGTTTTCATCTCCCTCCTGCCCAACGTCTCTGTCGAGAATAGGAACCATGGGTGGAAAACCCAAGGCCCACTTCTCTGATACCAAAGAGAGGTCAATCCAAATACATGCATTAGCCATTCTGCTGCCCTCGGCCGGCCGCACGTCTGCTCCGACTTGGGCTGGACACGCAGCTCTTCCTCCTCGGACACTGACCACCTGGGTAGATCTGGGTCAGAGCCCTCAAGGTAAAGGGTACAGTTCCCCACGCTGCCAGGTCAGCCCGAGTCCTGAGAGACTTAATTTAAGGGGCCCCATTGGAAAGCCCCCTCAGCCCATAGCTTCTTTGCCTCAACTTCTATCCCATGACTTAACCTCTCGAAGCCTCGCTTCCTCATCTGTGCAGTGGAAATAGAAACACGCATTGCACCCGCTGGTTATACATTTGAGGTTCTTCAACTGCTTACTTAGGAGGCCAACCATGTTGACCGTCTGGATACACATTTGGGAGTTTCCTCTACTACCTAAGGATATCAACTGTGAGCTCAAGGGTCCTCTGTCCCCTTGACGTCTGACCCATTGACTCCCACTACTTCCGTGGGTTTGGTAATTCACTAGGACAACACAGAAGCCATAAAAGCTCGAATTACAATTCCAAAGCCAGACTCACTGCCATTGAGTCAATGCTACTCGGAGTGACCCCCTGACTACAGTTTCCGAGACTGTAACTGTTTACAGGAGTAGAAAGCCCAGTCTTTTCAAACTGCCTACCATGCGGATCACAGCCCAACACATAAACACTACACCACCAGGGCCCCTTCATTACCACGACTGTTTCATTAAAGCAAGAAGAATACAAAGGAAGAGTTATGGGCTTCCCAACACGGAACATCCATGTCCCAAAGAACGCTCTCCTGTGTACTACATGGTCTTTCACCAACCAGGAAGCTCGTGGAACGCCCACGCTTAGAACCGTCTTGGGAGGCTTCATTGTGGAGGCTTGATTCAGTAATGGTGGCTTCTTTCTGCCCTCCTCGGCCCCACACCTGAGTCACCTCATTCGCATAAAATTCCTGGTGTGGTCTAGAGCCTTCTTGGATAACAGAGACATTTCAATTACTGGGGAAATCTTAAGGTTTTAGAAGTGATCTGCCAGGGACCAACGATAAGGACCAAATTCTTTGTGTAAAATTGCTTTTAATCCACAAAGGAAGGATCTTGCATTCTCATTTGTTCCTAGATTTTAAAAATTTTCAGAAGGTCACCAACATGATAGCCAAACTTGGATATGAAGCTAGGTTGGTTTATATCCAAAGTTGTAGCTCAGCCCATTAGCCCATACTGCCCACTGTGATTTGTTAGCATGCCTATATTAGTTAGCAATCACCATAAATTATGCATCTGAAAACAACAGAAATTTAGCCCTGGTGGCGTAGTGGTTACACATTTGGCTGCTAACCAGAAGGTCAGCAGTTCAAATCACTAGCCACTCTGTGGGAGAAAGAAGACGTTTTCTACTCCCCTAAAGAGGTAAGGATCTTAGACACCCATGGGAGTAGTTCTACTTAGTGTCCTAGAGGGTGACTATGAGTTGGCAGTGACCCGATGGCAGGGAGTTGGGCGTGAGTTTGGTAGCGTTCGGGAGGCTAGATGTCCAGTTCGGGATATCAGGACGGCAGTGCTCGCTCTACAGGGTCTCAGATCTACTCCTGTCTCTGTCAGCTTCTGCAGCCCCGGATGTTTCTTAGTTTATGGCCGCATCACTCTTCTTGCTCATCTCCATATGGTGATCTTCCCTGTATTCCTCTTTGTCCCCCTGTCTACCCACTTACTTTAGGAGGCCAGTAGTCACTGGGTCAGTGAAAAAGAGGAAGACTGTCACCAAGATGGATTGACACCGTGGTTGCAACAACAGGCTCCAACCCAACCATTGTGAGGATGGGGCAGCGCTAGGCCGTGTGTCATTCAGTTGTTTGCAGGGTTGTTGTAACGTACCATCTCCACAGTCCCGAACACAACTGTCAGATTGGATCAGGGCACCTTTATTCCTGTATGAGCTGAGGTTAGTTTAACTAATTACAGCTGCAGAGATGCTATTGTCCGCTACGGTCACATTCGGAGCATGGGGACGGGAACACCTCATTTTGGGGGACACAGTGCCATCCGTAAGAAGGCCCTTTTCCTCGTTAACCTTTGTGGTCACCCTTTATTCTTCCAGCAGGCAACACACGTGCCACCATCCCCAGCTTTCAGCATGGAGGTGAAGGAGCCCGTCTCCTTTGGGCTTGCAGTGGGAGGTGGTGAAGTTCCCCCCATCTTGACCCAATATTGTGGGTGCATTCTAGTTGGGGTGACCATCCCTCTTCTGGCTCTCCAAGCCCAGATACTCTCTTAGCACATAAAAGAGAGAACCCAAAGCTGGGGCCTGGGGAGTCGAAGCCCCCAGCTGGGGACCTGGGGGCCCACGAGCAGCCATTGCAACCGTTATTCGGTTTAAATAAACTCACAAAAAGTTGGGTGAGCAGTACCTAAAAGCATGGAAAATATTTGTTGCCTTGGTGTGGAATCCATTGTTTATTCCTCCCTGAGTTCAGGCGATAAAACTTAGCTGGAGGCCATGGGCGTTCTGACTAAGGGTTGACCAAGCAACTGGACGCCTCAGCTGAGCCAAGTCCCACGGACAGGAATCCCCACGGAGCCACAGCTGACCCAGCTGGGAGCCCAGGCCCGCCAACATCTGCAGTACAGCCCCACCCTGAGCGCTGTGTTCCCTGGGGCAGAAGGAGGGGCTCTTGGGAGCTTCTGGGACAGGGCAGCTGTCTGTGTGGAAGTGGCCAATTGGAGGGGAAGCTGGTCGCAGAATTCTCCACAGCCCCCTAGCTGGCCCCGAGTGCCTGTCCTTGGCTCTCGTCGGTTTCCCCAGTAATGAACAGGAGACGTTGGCCAGGCAGGTGTTTATTCCAAAGCCATTCTTTGCCTGCGCTGACCCTTGAAATCGGTGATTCATTAGGAAAACACCAACATTCCTGCGCCCTTGGTGATGGGCGGTTTGGAAGCATCAGAGGCACTGGGAGAGTGAATGGACAGTGGGCCCTGTGTTCGGGCATGAGTAAGTGCCCTCTGAGTGCCCAGGGTTGTTACGGCCAGCCCGACGCTGTGAACTGGCTGAGGTTGGCCATGGCAGACCTGCCTCGGAGCCGTCTGGATGTACACATCCACCTCTTTCCCTTGTCTGCCATGCAAAGCAAGCAGTGCCTCTTGGGGGTCAGGGAAAGTAGGGATCTGAGGAGTGCACGCTGGGCGGGAAAGGGTCCCGCAGAAGTGCTGACAGATACAGGAGTGTGCGGGCCATGTGGCCAGTTGCCTGGTGGCATTGGGAGAAGAAAGAGTCCTTTTGGTTTTTTAAATTTTTTTTCTGCTGTTGAGACTATACACAGCAAACCATACACGAGTTCAGCAGGATCTGCATGCACCATTCAGTGGCATCTGCGGCCCCATTCTTTGAGTTGTGTAACTATATTTGCCTCCCTTTTCTGAGTCATTTCTCATCCATTAAACAAATCCACTGGCCCCTAAGGTTCTGCCGAGCTAGGCTTTGAGTTGCTGCTGTTGACAAGGTCCGTAACTAGTTCTTTTAAGAGCATAATGCTCAAAGGAGACATTTTGTACTAATTAAGCTATTCAACTACTACCTTTTGGTTTGGAGGAGACATCAGGGGATACATTTGGTTTGAGGTTTAAAGATTGATTGTCTCAGGGAAACAGTTCATCCAGCCACCGTGGCTCTAGGTGTTGAGAGTGGATGAAGATTTGAGATCTATTTTACATGCCCCCCCATGATCTGTATTCTTCTGTAAAATCTTTGCTCATGCAGTTTGGTAATGGTAGCGGGGCACTATGGGAAAGGTGGTAGTTGCACATGGAGACAAATTGTCAGAGAGGATAATGCATTTTTCAGGGCCTGCAGTCTACACCAGGGCCCTTGCAACCCCCATGCTGCCCAGCTCAGGGGCTCTCAGGTCCTCATGTTGGCCGCAGGAAGTGATTTTGGACCGGTAGCCCTTTCTGACCTGGTTCTGGCAAGTAGGTCTATGAGACTGAATGTCTTCTAATGTGATTAAAAGTCCAGGTCTGACACCTTGGGCAATGGCAGTCAGCTACTGTTGGCCTGTCCCCCCAGGCAGCGATAGGCATAGCTTTGGACTTTTCTGGTATTCATATGGCTCTGTTACCTGCCTGCCTGCCTTCTTTCTCCAGCAGCCCTGGTCAGACTGGGTTCCAAGCCCCACTGACAAAACCCCTGCTCTAGAGCTCACCCCAGCGAGCCAAACACTGCGGTGATATTGTGTGCAGGTATGTGGCCCTGGGCTGCTTGGTCAGGGTCAGCAGAGCTTCCTCTCCTAATGACGCCCACCTCTCAGGCTGCATCCCTGAGGGGTTTGCCGTTCCCCTCCCCTTTTCTGGAAGTGGTGTGGATTAGAACTGTGCTGGAGAGTAGGGAATGGCCGCAGAGAGTCAGAGGCTGTTTGGCCCCCAGAGTCACACGGTAAATTTAATGTGCCATAAAAGGTGCTTTTGCCTGGACAGTGATGACCACTCCGTGGGTCCTGTAGAAACAGCCAGGAAGAGGGACGTTTCCATCACTATGTGCTGTGAGCTGCTGGCAGGTGGGCCCTCGATGCCTGCCCACCCCACCCCCAACAGGGAGAATACCTGCCTGCCTGCCCTGAGCCACCCGCATGGTCCTTGTGCTCTATAGGCTTTCAGAACTAGCTCACCAGGCCTTTCTTCCTACTCCACTTCAGCCTGGCATTCTTAGTTCACCTCCACTGAAACATGCTCAGCATCCCAACGTGTCCTGTGGGTGGGGTGGAGGTGGGGGTACATTGGCTGGAATTGAAAGCAGGGGAACATTCCATGAGTGAACCACCCATCACCTCACCCCCAGAGTCTGTCTGAGGCCAGCCCCAGGGTTGAACGTGAGCCTGATGTTCTCCTGCGAGAGGCCACATTCTGACAAACTTGTTCTCATCCCACCAGAGGGGTGCTTCCTTCCAAGATAAAGTGAACGCCTTCCTTAATCACCCCTGACAACCCCCTCCTGCCCCCACGATATCATATCCCAGGCTCAGTGGGTAGGCTCTGAGTTCATGAGAATACACTTATATCCTTGTCAGTTATATTTCTTTCTGATTTTAAGAAACCAAAACCACTTTTCCTTGTATTTTGGCTTTCTTGGTTCCAATCGTATACACCATGTTTTGCTCCTGAGAGTGGAAATTTACCGGGCTCTCCCCTGCAGGACCCAGCGTTCTTGCTGAATTGTACCTCACCCTGAGCCACTTCCAGGCCTGTCTGGGGTTTTTCCACAGCACAGCCTCCCCCGCAGTGACCTCGGCCCCATCACGGTGCCACACAGGGAGCTGAGCGGAGCCAGAGACCCCTGTCATCGACCTCTTGGTGCTTAAATTCTGTCGCTTTCTCATGCTTTACTTCTCCCTTTGAGCTTCTAGAAATCTAGTATATTCTAACACTTCGTGAGCTGACTGGACTCAGTCCTTTTTTCCAAGAGCAGGCCTGCTGCTGCCGAGAGAAATAAAACAATTCATTGGCAGCACCAGCTTCTTCGGGGGGTAGGGTTGGGAATCCACATCAGCAATGAAATTGTGTAGAGAGCTGAGCATGTGGCTTCTCTCGGTCTGCATTTTGCCAGTCAACAAGTGAGAGAGAATAAGCCTTTGGGGTCTTGTGTCTCGGGTTCCTGTTAGATTCTGAGTTGGGGCTTGCACTTAACAAACCAACCCACTTCCTATCCCCACATTACATGGTAACAGTTGTGCCGGGGGAAGGGAGGAGAGAGGGGAGACGTGTCTGATGCTGGCGGGGAATGACTTGGCGATGGAACTGTGGTGACGGGGCCACACCATGAAGGGCCACCGAGTTGAACATGTGAAAGTTGTCAAATTGGCAAATGTTTAGTTTTATGTATTTTTATGGCCAAAAAAACCCCCAAAAACAAGTAAAGTAGGTTCATAGTAGAAATGATAAGATCCAGAAAGGTGTAAAGAAAATCCATAAAAATCAGGTAAGAACCAAAAAAAAAAAAAAAATCAGGTAAGACCCCCTCCTCCGTGGAATGTTTTAAGCATGTTCATATATATTTTTCCATATATGCTTAGACGCTTTTTACAAATTTTCAATTGTGGCTTTATTTCCTTTAATTTCCTTTAATATTGCCCTAAAAGCATTTAAGCATGTTCCCAGAGCATTAAACAAGAATATATATATATATATACACATGATTTAATTATCAGGAGCTCTGGGGTGCTACACTTAAGGCTGGGGGTCCAAACCATCCGCAGGAGAGAGGAAGCTGTCTGCTCCTATAAAGATGTACAACCCAGACGTCCTGTACAGGGTCCCAATGGACTCAGGGGCAGTGGGGTTCTATGTTGAACCACTCCCCTGTGGGAGAAAGTGTTTGTGGCTGTGCACTGTTCAAAGCAGTCCATCTTTGCACATACATCTTTGCCCCTATCCAGGATTATTTATTTGGAATGGAATCATGAAAGAATTGCTGGAACAATGGACACTCACATTGCTACTTTATGTTTTCTCCTTTATGAACTCACAACTTGCTTTCCAGGTAAGCTAGACAAAACAGACATTCAATCAGTGGAGAGAGATATTTTTTTAAAAGCAGGAAAGACTAAAGGGAGACTAAAGAGGCCCTTTCTGATATTCTCCTCAGCATTTAGTGTTGACATTGTTACACTTTGCTAAGTGAAAACAAGTACTTTAAATTGGATTAATTGTGAGGCTGAACACTGTACCCATTTTTATTGGCTACTTCCATTTTCTGGACTATCTTGTTCCTATTCTTTGACAGCTATTTTTTGAGGTGCTAGATTTCCCTATAAATTTGCAGGGCATTATTATGTTAAAGCATATAACCCTTTGTTATCACTGAACATATTTTCCACATATATATTTACATTAATTATTCCTGATGCTTACTTTTAAAAGCAACATTAAAAACCTTTTATTATAAATTGGGTTAAAGTTTTACGGAGCAGATCAGTTTTCCATTTAATAGTTCATACACATTTTGCTTCACATCATTGACTACAGGCCCCAGAAGTACGTATCATCACTAACCCCTTTCCTCCCTGTTTCCCGATGCCATGTCTCCTGACCCTTCTGAACTTGGTTCTTGGGCAATTGTTGCCTTTGGATTTCCACTGTGGTTATTCTCAGGAGTGTGTGCTCATATTTGTGCCCATGTTCCCCGTAGAGGCCTGTCAATCATTGGGCTGAAAATGGAGCCACGGAGGCAGGTTCATTTCAGTCTGAAAAGGATGAGCAAGGGCCACCGACTGGAGGCTATCTCTGGTCTTTATCCAGCCAGTAAATCTGTTATATTTTTATGACTGAGTTTTCTACTTTTTTCTCCTGCTCTATCCTATACCTTCTACTGTAATCTAGCCGTTCAATCAGGGTCAGCTGTGCCAGCCAGGCACCATACAGTTCCCAAGAGTAGTGAAGGCTGAGGTCCGTGTGGTCCCTGAATCCTTTGGGACTAATTGTGCCCTTGTCTCTTTGATGCTGTTCACTCTCCTGTTCTCTGGATATACCATAGTACTTTGACCAAAACTATTTCTATTAATTATTGTTAAATTTTAAATTTAACTCAATTTAATTGCAGATTGACAAAGATGATTTTGTTGATTGTGTGTAAATGTGTTCAAGCATACATGAGCTATGTCAATACCTGCTTTTTTGGTTTTATTTTTATGGCGGTATTCCATGGTATCTTCTAAATTTGGGTGGGCAGGGGGGTGCCTAAGTTTTCACTTTAACTGTTCAATCCATTTGGAACGTATTCTAGTGAAAAGTATGAATGATAATGTATATTTTGTTTCCAAAAGATTTTTCTCAGCACTATGCATGGAAACATCATTCCTTTCCACACTGGTTTGCAATGGCCCTTTCATCAGAGATCAGTCTCATATGGTCTACCCCATCACTATCCCTTGTCAAATACTACTTTCTGATTAAAGTAGCTGTGAGCTCCTCTTATTACCTTTCCCCAAGGTTCTTTTGTAAGATCGTAAAAGTCATTTTGTCTAGATCAGACAAGAAAAATTCCCTCTGGGAATCAATTTAGGGAGGGGGGTGGGGAAGAGCACTTGTGTTTTGAGGCAAAATTGAGTATGAGTGCATTATCTAAAACGTGACCTTGCCCCATTAAGAGAAGCCAGCCAGGGCACCCTGCCAGGCATCCTTCGTAGCAGCTGAAGAATCCACAGGGCAGTGAGCTTTAATAAAAAGGGCTGGTTTTGCTCTCTGATGTTCCTGCAGTGAAAGCTCTTTCCAATCCAGGTGCTTCTCTTTGGCTTACATAATTCATACTTCCTGCCTTATGTCGG
>NW_022111339.1:4360863-4369212 GCF_000313985.2 Echinops telfairi
AAATTCCAAATTGACACCAGATTATATAACTACCACAGTGTTCATGGATTGGAAGACTTCATATTATGAAAATGTCAATACTACCCAAAGTGATCTACAGATTCAATGAGATCCTGACCAAAATTCCAGCACCCTTCTTTACAGCAATAGAAAAACCAATTCTCAACTTTATGTAAAAATGGCAAGAAGGCACCTGATTTTAAAACATGCTGTACAGCTATACTATTTAAACCAAGCTACTGGTATAACAATAGACAGACCAAAGGAATAGAATTGAGAGTCTAAAAATGAAGTCATATATCTGTAGTCAGCTGAGTTCTGACAAGGGTGATAAGTCCATTCAGTGGGGGAAAGAAGAGTCTCTTCAATAAATAGTGCTAAGAAAATTTGGTTTCTATGTGCAGAAAAAGGAAAGGAGATCCCTACCTTGCACTCTGCACATAAGGAAATTTAAAATGGTTTAGAGTCTTAAATGTGCAAACTTAAACCATAAACTTCTTAGAGGAACAGAGAGAGGCAGCACGGTGATTCTAGCTTCCAACAATGGATTCAGTATCACCCAATGCAAATTTCGATGAGACTGAGGTTAAACATGCCCCTCCCTACCAATTCTCCCACCAGGCTGACCCTCACTTGGCATGTTTTACTTTTTAGCTGGGTTTGATAGTTCATGACAATGGCCACACAGAACTCACAGACAATTTTCATGATTATCGAGTTTATCAAGGAAGTTAACAAAATGCAGAGGACACGGTTATGCTGATAAGGCTGCTTCTTCAAAGCCAAACCCACAAGCAGGCATCTCTCTGGGCTTTGGCCTCTCAGCTACATGGCCGGTTGGTCGCTGCCCTTCTGGTGCAATGTTACACAGCTCATTTAGGGTTGCCAATAACTGCCCAAAGGGCATGCCATCTGCCATAAGTCTTACACAAAGGCACTCAGCTCTGGCTTCATACACATCTAGCTTTCCCAATTAAGTGCCTAGAAACACCCCACTCCACAAACCAGCCTCCTCTCCTGCCGGAAGGCACCCAGCTGTACTAGCTCTGCGGGCTGGGAAGTTCACCACTCTGACCTATCCTCTGGTTCTACTGCTGCTGCTGCACCTCTTCTTTCACTTCTCTAGTGCTAAAGATGTCTCCTGGACCAGGGAAGTCCAGTATGCAGGAGTCTCAGGGTCTGAAGGACTCGCTCCACTGTGGGCTCTTCTCTCTCGCTAGTAGTGAGATCGCCCTTCCTGCGTCTGGGTTGGCTCATTTTATACCCGGCAAGATAGTCATCACAATTACCCTTAACAGTCATTCACAGCTGAATAATCCTATCAGTGCCTTTCTCTTCCTTCTCTTACCCAGTCCCATCAGGAAAAGGTTGCTTGGTTGGAGTAACAAAGACTCTGGCTCTCAACACACTGTCATCGAGCAGGTTCTGTCTCATAATGACCCTCTTGCTAAAAGATCCCTATCAGATAATTCAATGTTACTTCAGAACTCATGAAAATTAAGAAATTTTGTTCATTACAAAGACTTTACCAAAAGAATGAAAAGGTAAACTACTAGCAGGGAGAATATCATTGGAAACTACATATCTGACAAGAATCTAATAACCAATATATATGTAAAACTTTAACAACTTAACAAGAAGATAGATACCCCAGTCCTAAAATGGGCAAAAGACTGACTTGCGTAGATAGTTCACCCAGGGGACATTCAAATGGTCACCAAACACAAAAGATGCTCCATGTCATTAGTCATGGGAGAGATGATGCACATGAAAACTACAGCCACCTATCACTTACCTCCCACTTGGATGTTTACGATGGAGAAAATGAGCAAAACCCAAGAACTAATGTTGAAGAGGAGGTGGAGAAATGGAAGCCTTCCCCACTGCTGGTGGAAGCACACAATGGCGCAGCCCCCATAGAATACACTGTGGCTCTTCCCCCAGAAACTAAACTAGATCTTCTCGTCCTCGGTCTGAACTGCACAGGCCTGCCGACGTGCGGATCCTCCCCTGCGGCTACTGCACTGTGCTCCGGTGGTGCAATGACGGGGTGACACGGGTCCTCTCCATGTGAGGTGTTCACCAAAGAATCCGTCTGTATGGTTCAGGGGTCAACTGTACGTTCCAGGGGATTTTTCACTGGGAGGGAGGTCCACACTCTTCACCCCCTCTCTGTACTTTCAAAAGACTTGAATGCAGAGACTCAGAGTGCATCCCTGTTCCCGGCAGTGCTCTCTGCAACAGCCCAAAGGTAGAACAGAAGCCCTGGAGGCGTAGTGGGTTGCGCCTGGGGCTGCTAACTGCAAGGTCAGCAGTTTGAACCGATCAGCCGCTTCTCAGGAGAAAGGTGAGACTTGTTGCTCCTAAGAAATTGATAACCACAGAAACCTACCGAAGCAGTTCTCCTGTCTATAGCGTCACTACGAGTCAGAAACGACTTGATGGCAGTGAATTTGGTTTTGGTTTGAAACCTGATATGGCCACTGGATGGCACAAATGGTAACCCCAAGGCAGTCACGGTGAACGCACCCAACAGTCCTGGCAAATGGGCAAAAGACTTCCTTGCATCGGTGATCTGTGTGTTTAAAGATTACAGTCAAGAACACCCTGGAGCAGATACACTCTGTAACACGGTGTTGCCATGTTTTGGAATTGGCTTAATGGCTGCAGGTGTTCGGTTTTGGTGCCTTCTAATACCATTGCTCACCTAGGAATGGCTCTTAAAAGTAACCTGCCGGGATCAAAGTGGTACAACCCTCGAAAGGTTGGCTCTTTTTTTTTTTTTTGGTGCCCCTTGACTCACCTGTTTGAAAGGTTGGCATTTCTAATCCACCCAGCAACTCCATGAGGGAAGCTTTGGTGGTCTGATCCTGTAAAGAGTGTAGGCAAGATGGCAGTCAGTTTGATTTTTATGCCTATGGGGCAGTTCTTATCTGGAGTTACCGTGATCCCTGCAGCAGCACCCAAGCACGACAGCGCATTGAGTAGAGGAGGAACAGAAAAGCTCTCTTGGGCAGCATGCCCTGGTTCCCTCTTGTCAGACTTAAAATAAACCCGGGAACTGTGCCCAGAGTTTATCTCAGTTTTCTAGTCTCACAGGTTATCTGGTGGCTCCAGGACCTACATGCATAACATGTTTGGATGCGACATTTTTCACTCATTCTTGTGATTGTAAGCTGCATTCTCTCTGTCGCAGGCAGGAAACGTGGTGACAGGCGAGATGGTGGAAGAGCTGATCCTTTCTGGAGCAGATATAATCAAAGTGGGAGTTGGGCCAGGTAAGGCTTTGGGGTCACACAGCAGAGGACAATGTGGGGCCTGGGCTTGGGGAGCCTAGAGATGGTGAGAAATACACGAACCACATGCTCAAAGTCTTTCTTCTGGAAACATCACTGAGCTTGCAATTTGAAATTTCATTGACCTTCTTGCTGATGACCCTCCGGAGCTTCTAAATGAGCGTGGCTGTGGTTAGAATGCGAAGCCTTGGTTCAGGACATGCAGCTGTAAGAAGAGAATGCAGATGTCACCAATGAGCTCACATACCTTGAAGGAGGAGCCCCTAGTGGCTTTGTAGTGGGTTTCACTTTGGATCTCTAACCACAAGGTCAGTGATTTGAACCCACCAGCCAGCCATTCCTTGGGAGACAGATGAGACTTTCTACTCCCTTAAAGATTACAGCCTTGGAAGCCCACAGGGCCAGTTCTACGCTGTCCTATAGGGTTGCTGTGAGTCAGCCTTGACCCGATGGCAGTGAGTGTGGTTTTTATGACTGACAGAAGAAGGGGAAAGGATAAGGAGAGACGGCCTCAGGGAACTCAGAGAGGGAGTGGGCCAAACGCCGATGCATTGTGTGGACTGCAGCCAAGGTCACTAAACAAAGCGTATTTGAATAATTGGATGGAAAACCAGTTTGCTCTGCCCACTTTGACCCAAGTCACAATAAAATTAAAACAAAACTAAATAAAACCCATGGGAACAGTTATGGGACATGAATGGCTCAAGGGACTGTCGATGTTGGAGGGGTTGTCAACAGTGCAGATGGGCTTGCAGCCCTGAGGGGTCTAAAGACCCCAAGTCTGGGCTCCTCCGGGGATAAACCAGTCACAAATTCTTGCCCGGGTCTCCTCTCTCAGGAATCTCTTCTAGGAGGACCTATTGGGAATTGTGAGTGGAGGGCAGAGATGGAGTTTTCATCCTCGTACTAATAATGAGAACAACAACAACAACATAGAAAAGACAGCCAAAGCCAGTGTCAACTCATAGTGACACTGCAGGACAGAGCAGAACGGCTCCCTGGGGTTGCTCTTCTCGGGCGGAGCGGCTGATGGGTTCGAACCGCTGACTCTGCAGTAAGCCTTCCCATGCAGCCTCTTCTTAGGTAGTGTCACGTCTCTCTTGGTGGGTCCTGGGGCTTTCTCCTTCCTCAGTGACAGCTCCAGAAGGGTCTGCCATGGTCCCAGGTTTCAGGTCTTGCTTGCACACCCCTGATGAACCAAATGCTAACATTGGCGAAACAGAAGGGAGGAAGCTCCGATGACTCCTAGCAACATGGTTTATTATTACTTGAAACAATTCTCCTGCCCCAAAGGAAAAAGGTGGCAACCTCTAAACCGAGGAGCTGGGGGGAAACTGCTGAGAAGCCGAGGACCTGGGGCTGTGGTGAGAAATCACAGCTGTCAACTGTGAGGAGGAGGACGTAAGAGAAGAGATTCACGAAGAGCCTTCTAGGCACCTCCCAAGGCCCAGCGTTTAACATCTGGGGAGATTTCCAAAAGTGGGCTGTTTCTTGCTGCTCAGCTTTGCCAACGAATAACGTGTCCCGAGCAAGAGAAGACTGGCTGCCTGGGTAGTACATCTGGTTTGCACGGGGGCCCCGAACCGATGGGGTGGTCATTAGAGTAAGAGGGAGACAAGGCCGGTCCCTTTCTGTGCACTGTCCTTGACGTCAAAGAGAGGACCAAGCCTGTTCCATGCTTGCAAGGAGCTCATCGCTTAGGATGGGCTGTAATAGACCAGGCTGCTGAGAGTCTAGACCAGGCGTCCGCCAACTTTTGAGACAGAAGAGCCAACCCTGTCCCTCACAACAATTTAAAAATTATCCGAGGACCATGAATACCTATTTTACAAACAAATGAAATCACTGCTATCTGAAGACTAGCCTTTGGAGATCACCTTTCACAGCTACCTCTTACCCAAACCTTTGAAGATTTCCCATTGGACTTCTGCGTGCCATCCAAGTACGGAAAGAGCGGCATGTGGCTTGAGGGCCAAAGCTTGCCGAGTGGGCCCGTCTAGCCTAGGCAGAGATCAGGACGGCGCTGCTTCCAAAGGCAGGTGACACAGCATGTAAAAGGATGTCGTGGTTGTCTTGGCACTCAGAGAGTTTTCCCTGGCGTGGTTGTGAGCATCCAATGACAGGCTTTGGCTTATGCACATCCTCTCTGGAGCTGCACGTACTCAGTTTCTCTAGAGGAGACAGTCCTTCCCCTGCCATCCCCCATCACCCCCACCCCCAGCAGATGGGACACAAGAGAGTAATGGGGCTTTCTTTGTGCCTGTTGTATAGAGCCACTCCTGTGCATTGGCTGGAGACAACATTTCAGCTTCACAGAGATCTTTAAGGTAGCAACACTGGAGTTGGTGTTTGCACACAAGGACTGGGTTAAAAATAGGACTGAGAACCAGCACTTCTACCCCCTAGACTTGAAAACAGGGGCTCAAAACAGATCCCTGTATTACTCCTGTGCCCACGGTGGTGCTATTCATAATAGCCCAATGGGAGAAGCAGCCAAAGTATCCATTAGTCAATGAAATGGATAAAAAAATGTACTATCCATACAACGGAATAGTATTCAACCTTAAAAGAAAAATGGAAGTTCTGAGACATGCCATGATAGAGATGAACCAGGGAACATGATGGTGAGGGAAATAATTCGGACACAAAAGAAGATTGCTACTCATGAAATATCTATATTAGGTAAATACGTGGAGCCCAAAGTGTACTGGTAATTAGCAAGGGCCAGAGGAAGAAGGCAGTGAGGATATAGTGCTTGTGGGGACTGAGTTTGTGTGTGCTGATGAAATTATCATTGAGTGGAATGCCCTTGAATTGTGTACCTCAGAGCTGTGGGACAGCACCTGCTCTGTTGTATGTACTTGATTGACTCCTCCTAGGGACGTTGGGAAAATATTAAAAAATGAATTCCCTTGCTCCTCTACTTGGGAGGAAAGAGATGCTGAAATTCTCCCTTTCCACCTGGGTCTTCATCAGGACCACTCCCGCGACTTGTTGGAAACGTCTTCCTTGGGTCTTTCCAATCAAGGTCATTGACCTAAGGTTTTGGCAGTGCCTCTTCTCCTTGTGCAAGGCCTTGGGCTGGCTGCCCTTGAGATGCCCGCTAGTCCTCAGGACTCGGTACCATTGTAGAGCTCTCGCTCTGCCTTCACCAGTGCATTGGGACCAGGAGCATTGTGGGCACTGGGACAAAGAAAGGCCTCTGAGGAAAGAAGGTCGTTGACTCCAAGAACATCATTGACGCATGGAAGCAGACAAGGGGGCTCCTGGGACATAAAGACATGGATTCTGTTCTGCAGTGGGACGCAGGAGAGAGGGCTGGCTCCCTGCCTTCTCACTGGCTTCTATGCTGAAGTTAGGCCTGAGGAGGGGAAACACCATTCTGGTCTGAGCCTATCCGTAAGTGACCCCTGAGAGAAACTAGTGGCAGCTCTGGTACCACTTGTGGCTGCTAGGAGCGGGAGAGGAGGCCAGGGGCTGGGAGTGGCTTCTCCCAGGGCTGCTGTGGGCTGGGGAGATGGTCACAGCCACCTCTCCCACCAGATTTCAAACAAAAGAAACCATCAAGTTGATTCCAAGTCATGGCAACTCCATGTGTGGTGAGTAGAACTGTGTGCACCACAGTGTTTTCAAGGCTGGGGTTCTCTGGAAGCAGATCACCAGATTTGTCTTCTGAGGGGCCTCTGGCTAGGTCTGGACAGACAACTTGTTGATTGGTAATGGGGTATTTAACCATTAGAACCACCCACGGACTCTTACAGGAGTCTCGGGGCAACCAGAACCTATACTGCCAGATAGTCTGGCTCATTCATTCATTCTCTAGCTCATTCATCTTTCCGGAGCAATTTATCTTGCCCTGATTAAGCACCAAAGAGCCCTGATGGCCTAGTGACTTATTAACTGCAAGGCTGGTGGTTCTAGTCCACCGTCTGCTGTGAGAGAAAAAGATGAGGCTTTCTGCTCCTGTAAAGATTTACAGCTTTGGAACCGCCCCCACCCCTTACCCCCACCCAGGGCAGTTCCACTTTGTCCTCTAGGGGTGCTGTGAGTGAGAAGTGACTGAAGGCAGTGAGGTTTTGATGATGCACCAGTCTCTCTTCGGAGCTTCGGACGCACAACAACAAATACCCACTGTTTTGGCTCTCTCCGAGCTCATCATCCATCAGAGAAAACTGACCCGCATCCCGCTGGAACACATCGTTATTTAAATACCTCTTTTTAAAATGAGTGCTAGGAAGAAACTCTTTCCCGAGGCTGGGAGAGCCTAAAAGATAACAAAGGGTTGACTGATGAGGTGTGGGTCCAGCGGGAAGCTTCCAGGCGGTGGGAACAGGATGCACAGAGGCCCAGCCGTGGGAAGACTCTGTTGGAAGGTGGAAAGGTCAGCATGTCAGGGGAAGCTCAGGTGGAGCAGAAGGAAGGCGGGAGAGCAGGGAAGCAGGTGGCTGAAGAGGCCAAGCATTTTTTTTTCCTATTACTGCATTATGACAGAATCTATACATCATCTGAATACATTGGCCACTGTAACCTTTTCTCTCTCTGAGATTCGATGGCATTGATCGCCGCGCGGTGGTGCAGCCATCGTCACTGAGCAGACATGAGGAGGAGGGCGGGTCTGTGGGGGACTTGGGGGTCCACAGGAGCTTGAGTTGAGCGGTCTCCGTAAAGCAAGGCGTGCTTGTTTGCTCGTTGGGAGTGAAGGCTGAGACTAGGGGGAAGGAAACTTGGGATTGATTGAGGTGCTGGGCCTTCCAGTGCAACCTGGCCTGGGTGTGATTGGGACTGTACAGAGCAGACGGGCACAGCCAGGACCAGAGTTGGCAGTGGAGTCAGCAGGAGGTCAAGGGCAGAAGCTGTGAGGCGCTAGAGCATGAGAGGCCTTGGCATGCTGAGTTAAGTGACAAGGGAGTTGGATAAGAGTGAGGTGTAGCAATGATGCTAGTGTTGGCTCTTTTCTAGAGGGCTTCCTGTATGCCTGTGGTCCCTGGGTGGTGCCAATCATTAACACACTCAGCTGCTAACTGGAAGAGTCCACCTAGAGGTGGCTCAGAAG
>NW_022111339.1:4369312-4398054 GCF_000313985.2 Echinops telfairi
GCCCCCACCCCTT
This sequence comes from Echinops telfairi, assembly GCF_000313985.2. Taxonomy (NCBI): domain Eukaryota; kingdom Metazoa; phylum Chordata; class Mammalia; order Afrosoricida; family Tenrecidae; genus Echinops; species Echinops telfairi. The sequence continues at coordinate 4,369,326 of NW_022111339.1, forward strand.
ACCCCCACCCAGGGCAGTTCCACTTTGTCCTCTAGGGGTGCTGTGAGTGAGAAGTGACTGAAGGCAGTGAGGTTTTGATGATGCACCAGTCTCTCTTCGGAGCTTCGGACGCACAACAACAAATACCCACTGTTTTGGCTCTCTCCGAGCTCATCATCCATCAGAGAAAACTGACCCGCATCCCGCTGGAACACATCGTTATTTAAATACCTCTTTTTAAAATGAGTGCTAGGAAGAAACTCTTTCCCGAGGCTGGGAGAGCCTAAAAGATAACAAAGGGTTGACTGATGAGGTGTGGGTCCAGCGGGAAGCTTCCAGGCGGTGGGAACAGGATGCACAGAGGCCCAGCCGTGGGAAGACTCTGTTGGAAGGTGGAAAGGTCAGCATGTCAGGGGAAGCTCAGGTGGAGCAGAAGGAAGGCGGGAGAGCAGGGAAGCAGGTGGCTGAAGAGGCCAAGCATTTTTTTTTCCTATTACTGCATTATGACAGAATCTATACATCATCTGAATACATTGGCCACTGTAACCTTTTCTCTCTCTGAGATTCGATGGCATTGATCGCCGCGCGGTGGTGCAGCCATCGTCACTGAGCAGACATGAGGAGGAGGGCGGGTCTGTGGGGGACTTGGGGGTCCACAGGAGCTTGAGTTGAGCGGTCTCCGTAAAGCAAGGCGTGCTTGTTTGCTCGTTGGGAGTGAAGGCTGAGACTAGGGGGAAGGAAACTTGGGATTGATTGAGGTGCTGGGCCTTCCAGTGCAACCTGGCCTGGGTGTGATTGGGACTGTACAGAGCAGACGGGCACAGCCAGGACCAGAGTTGGCAGTGGAGTCAGCAGGAGGTCAAGGGCAGAAGCTGTGAGGCGCTAGAGCATGAGAGGCCTTGGCATGCTGAGTTAAGTGACAAGGGAGTTGGATAAGAGTGAGGTGTAGCAATGATGCTAGTGTTGGCTCTTTTCTAGAGGGCTTCCTGTATGCCTGTGGTCCCTGGGTGGTGCCAATCATTAACACACTCAGCTGCTAACTGGAAGAGTCCACCTAGAGGTGGCTCAGAAGAAAAACCTGGTGATCTACTTGATGAGGGCAATGAATGTACAAATGTGCTTTACACAATTGATGTATGTATGTATTGTGATAAGAGTTGTATGAGCTCCTCATAAAACGATTAAAAAAAAATAAGTGTCGCTGCCTGGCCAATGAAAGGTGGAGAGGCCAGTGTGGAGGCTGATGTTGCCGGTGGTCAGTGACAGTAAGGTGGAGGGGAAGGGTGCATCTTGAACATCAGCAGGTAGAGGTGACTCCAGAGAGCCTGAAGGGGTGGTGTGTGGGTTATCATGACGGTCACCGAGGGGGCTGGGCAGCCTCTCTCCGGCTCCAGCATGTTTCCCCTGCCAGGGCATGGGGGTAGGTTTGGGTGGCTGCGAAGGATGCTCATTTTATCCCACTTGCTGCGTGTTCACAACCATCTCACTCTTGGGCTTCTACGTTTTCTTCCATGCCAGGGTCTGTGTGCACCACCCGCACAAAGACTGGCGTGGGCTACCCGCAGCTGAGCGCAGTGATTGAGTGTGCTGACTCTGCCCACGGCTTGAAGGGCCACATCATCTCGGTGAGTCTGCACGCAGGGCCTGAGCGGGGCTACTGCTGGCTGGGGATGGGGGGAAGGGGAACGGGGCGGGGTTGGGGAAGGCACGTGGGCAGAACGGGGAGACAGGGCATCTTAGGCTGCTGGGCCCAGTTCCTGGCTGCCATTCGCCTGACTGTCATTTTGTGGACTTGAACACGTGAGCACTAGGTGCGCAGCTCCTGCGCGCCGGGTTGCTGTAGGGGAGCCGCACACTCTCAGAACAAGAGTGGCAGGTAGCGTGGTGAGAAGAATGCCGTGGGAGCTTTAAGACAAGGAAGAGGAGAGGACCACGGATCCTAGATTTGGGGAAGGGACGCGATCAAGAAAGGCTTTTTGGCGTAAGGGTTATGGAGACCTGATGCAGAAAGGCGTTCACCAGGTAAAGCGGGGAAGAAGGGCAGAGAAAGAGCTTTGTAAACAAGAATGGCACTGTGAGTGGGACTGGACAGGGGGTGGGGTGAGCCGGAAGTGGGGCAGGAGTACGAGATGTGGCAGAGTGAGTCACAGAAGTGGACACGAACCTGGGAAGCGTGTGGAAGCGTGTGACTTTATCCCAGAGGCACTGAAAAGGGACAGGTGGGATTGAGCAGAATGACTAATGGGGTGATTTATCTTAGCAAGGCAGACAAGGGGCCGAATGGGTGTAAGACAGTCACATGGGGAATCACACTGGGCAGGAACGCCAACATGGTGGCGCTTCCACACAGCAGAGCGGAGGGCAGGACGGTCATGCAGAGCAAACAGACCTTCAAACTGGACTGGACATACTGATTAGATGTTTAGGGAGGTGTGGGCCAGAGAGGAGGCAGAGCCAAGGAGGGGGCAGCCCCGGGGGGAAAAAGAATAGGAACCCAGGGTCGGGTTTGGGGTGGGGAGCTGGGGAATTCTATTGCCTTCCTCAGTTCAAGGGGCATCTTCAAGAACCCTGCTGACGCAGTGGTTAAAGCAATTGGTTGCTCATCCAGATTGTTGGCAGGGTGAACCCCCCAGCCACTCTAGGGGAGATGGAGGAGACCATCTGCCTCTGGATCCTTGGAAACCCTTGGGAGCAGCCCTATTTTGCCCTGTAGCATCGCGATGCGTCAGAAGCAAATTGATGGCAATGGGTTTTGGAGAGGCATTCCTCCCAGAGGCACCTCAGAAGAAAGGCCTGGTGATCCACCTCTGAAAAACCAGCCATGGAAACCCCATGGAATGCCGTTTGGCTCTACCATCCAGCAGGGTGCTTCCTGAGTCGGAATCAAGTCCACGGCAACTGGTTCTCCAAGGGGCATCTATCGGGAACTCCACTGGGTATTTGGATTCTTCGGATGGAAACCCAAGACTTGTGTGTGGGTGAGGGGACCTAGGGAGAATGTGAGAGTGAGAAGTGACGTTGGCCTGGGGTGACCCTGGATGAACTCCAGTGTAGGTCCAGAGGTGCACCTGTGGGACGGAGAAGCGAGGAGGTGAGACCTGGAGTCTGGCGTCAGAGATGGCCAGGCGAGCGAGCTGCAAGTGGGGAGGCCATGGGCAGCAGGGTCAGATTCTCTCACAGGGAACTTTTGTTTCTGAAGGTGGAGGCTACAATGATTAATTTTTGCATCATGTTTCTTTTTTTATTAATAATTTTATTGGAGAGGCTCTTACAAATCTTATAACAATTCATTCAATTGTATTCAGCACACTTGCCATCAACATTTGCAAAACATTTTCTTTCTACTTGAGCCCTTGTTATCAGCTCCCCTTTTTCTCTTCCCTCCCCCACCCTCCCACTCTCCTGAATCCTTGATCAATTAAGTGTTATTATTGTTCTTTCATGTGATCACTTTTCTAATACATGCATTTGATGAGATACATTTTCATCTCGGCCGTGCTTCTGATGTGGTCCACATGTTTTCATAAGTAGGATTTTCCTTTTCATTTCATCCAAAATACATTTTAAATCTCTCTTGAGACATTTCCCTGGGCCCGTGTGTGCCGGGTGTCATCGAGAAGCATGCCGTCTGATGTCCAAGTGCATTAGGGTTCTGCAGTCATCTTTCTGTGATTCAGTTCTACTTTGGGTCCACTGTGGTCTGCAAGTATCCTCGGAATGGCCTTGGCTCTTACATATTTGTTAGGGTGCATTGGCTGCTGGCCCAGGACGTGGCCTTTCTTGGTGGCTGGTCCATTCAAAGCTAGGTAAAAGACTTCAGGTCAGAATGGAAAGCCAGCTTTTGCCTTGTGTCTCCCAAAGTCCAGCCAATGGACTTCTCAGCAGGTTGTGGAAGCGAGAAAACTTTGGCGTCTCCTTTCAGGCCATGGAAGAGATTCCTGGTTAGGCTGGGAAGCGAGGCTTGGCCCAGTGTCTCCCAGCAAGACAGGCATTGAACTTCCGGGAAGGCTGGCTCTCCTGGGCTGCCCTTCTTATTTGTTAGCTTATCATCCCATATCCTAATGAATATGGGACATTGTAATGCGTGTTGACCACTGTAATATTCAGTTCTGTGAGGACTCTTGAAATGACAAACATAACCACAGGTGAGGCAAATAAGAAGGGCAGCCCAGTAAAGCCAGCCTTCCCAGAAGTTCAAACCCTCCAAGTGCTCCAAGGGAGAACGATACGGCAGGTCGTCAGCGTCTGGGAAGATTACAACGTTGAAACCATATGCAGATGTCCTACAATGTCCTACAGGGTCACGATGAATCCAAATGGACTCTGCAGCCACAACTTTGGTTAGGTCACTGGTCACAGGCAGTGGGCAGGGTACCTCCATGGTAGAATTCCCGCCTTCCGTGCTGAAGACTCAGGTTCAATTCCTGGCCAGCACACCTCATCTACAGTTCCCACTCATCTGTTAAGGAGACTTGCATGCAGCCGTGAGGCTAAACAGGTTTCAGGAGAGTTTCCATGCTAATAGAGACTCGGAAGAAAGGGCTGGGAAATGATTCTGAAATTAGCGCTTGAAAACTCTGTGGATCCCAAAGGCTGACTGGATGGCAGTGACACTGCTAACTTTTGTGAGAACATTTGCCATCCTGGGGGGGGGGGGGCAGAATGTACGTTTGGGTGGGTTGAAAAATGAGGGGAAATAGATGAGAAGGGGCAAAGATTGAGGTGTTGGCAACAACACTTACATGAAGTTTCCGGAAGAATGGCCTCCCAGCGATCAGCTGCTAACCATCGATTAAGGATTGAATGAATGCCAGGCTAAGTCCGCCCCCAGTGTATCCATGCATCTAATCCCTCTTTATCCACATGGCAGCGATTCACACAGTTGGAGATAGGGATTACAGCTCTCCCACACGGTTCCTCTCAGGACCCACACAGTGACTTCCTCCGACACGAATGGTGTTGTTACAGGTTCTCATCAGACACATACTGTGGTACAATGGTGACTTCCACTTCTCTGGATGTGAGGGCTTTTGGGGGGTGGGGGTGGGGGTTTAAGTAATTTTAGAAGTGCTGGGATGTTTTCAGTAGTCTTACAACAATGTTGATTCATATCGAACAGATTACGCTAAGCCTTCAGACCTTTTTATAATTGCTAAGCCAGGCACCCACACTATATAATTGCTGGTTGATATTTTTTTCTTCTTCTTTTAAACCTGAAGGAAGGAAATTACATATACCCTTGTAGGGATGTAGCTTATGATTAGTACTCAGTCTTTGACTCTATTGAGGTTTGCTCTCTAGACCTGGTTTTAGGATATAACTACAGCAGAAATATTAAGGACAAAGCTTTATAAGAGGCGTTGAAAACTACTTTAAAAATGCACTAATCCCATTTGAGTCTTAGGGCAACATTTGGTCACTGTCACTGTCCCTTTTATTTAATATCAGTTGATTTTTCAGTAATCACTGAAGCTAGAATCCAGGTCCTTGCTCTTTACATATTATTCCACTTATTTCATGAGTTCCATCTAATTCTTTATCTTTTCACTGTCCTGGGCTGGGTTTTCTAGAATAGCACATCCAGTGACGCATGCAGATGTATACAGAGGGAGACCTTTTATCAAGAAAGTGGTTCACACAGTAGAAGCAGGCAAGTACATGTCCAGGCAGGTTCCAAATCCTGGGGTCAGATGATAGGCTGGAGGTGTTCCCAGACTCCAGTAGTTTCCAGGGCTGATGAACCCAAGATCAGCAGACGAGCTATCGACTGGTGGCTGCAGAGGCAAATGAATCCAAAGATCACAGGTCAGATGGCAAGCCACTGGTAGACTCCCAGGATTAGTAGGCAATATGGCTGGCCTTTGGCTCAATTTCAAAGAACCAGTGGTCATTGAGCTAGGAGCAGGCTCCAGAGCCAGGACAAACGAAGCGGCCTTTTCCACACTGTCCATTTATATTGGAAGTAGGTCACAGCCCTGAGGAACTTTCCTTAAAATTAAAAGATCAGGACTTTGACCTGAGTCAGAGTGCTGCCTCCCACCCTAATCTTACAACTGATTGGCTGCTCATAGCAGATTCCATTAAGGAATTGATTCCATTGTGTTAGGTCACATCACTGGGGATTACTAGCTCCTAACTGCTGAGCCACTGAGAACCCTGGCTCAGCCAAGTTGACATAAATGGTCATCCATTCATCCATTCATTCAGTATTAATTGAGAATCTACAACATGCTGCAAGCTAGAACATTAAACACAGATCTATTGACTGATGACAGTTGTAAGGCCCTCTACTGAGTACCTCCGCTCAGTAGCCCAGTGAACAAATGAACATGCATTTATTGAACAACTAATATTTAAGAGGTTCTATTCTGGGTTGACAGAGAACCACCCGTCCAGTCCACATTTGGAAAGTGCACCGAACACTACCATTCTTTAGTATGTGTTAGCCTAGTGGCTCATGCATGTCAACTGTAGCCTTGCCTTGGGCCGCATGAAAATCAACAGAGAAACTTTTATTAAACTGAGATTCGTGGCCTCCATCCTAGTGAGTTAGACTTTCTAGAGCTTGGTCCTCCAAAGCACCATATGTCAGGTTCATAATTCTCCATTACCTAATGATATTCACCATCAAGAGCCTTCATTAAGATTTGAGGACTATATCTTATATTTTGGCTCTATGATGGCATAATGGGTTACATGTTGGGCTGCTAACCACAAGGGTCAGCAGATCAAAACCACCAGTCACTCTGCGGGAGTGAGAAGACAGTTTCTACTCCTGTGGTGTAGTGGTTACTGCTGGGCGGTGACCCGTATGGTCAGCAGTTGAGAACCATCAGCAACCTCTCGGGAGAAAGGCTGGGCTTTCTACTCCCATAAACAGTTGCTATCTTAGAAACCCCCAGAGGTTCTCTGTGAGTCAACACTGGCTCGACAACAGTGTGTGAACTATTTACCTCTCAGAAACCTCTCGGGGCAGTCCTATTGGCTTCCAGAGGATTGCTATGAGTCAGAACCTTGACGACAGTGAATTTGGTGTTTTTGTGATCATCTATATTACTTGGATAACCACTGTTTCTAAGTTGTTATTAGCTGTCTTTGAGCCTGCTCCAACTCATAGTGACATATATACAGCAGAAGAAAACACGCCCAGTCCTGTACCAGTTTCCTAATTGTTGTCCTCTTTGAGCGCATGGTTGCTATTGTGTGTCATCCACTTCAGAGAGGGTCTTCCTCTTTTTCTCTGGTTTTACCAACCCTGATGCCCTTTTTCCAGGGACTAGTTTCTCCTGATAACATGTCCAAAGTATGTGAGACAAAGACTCACCACCCTTGCCTTTGAGGAGCATTCTGGCCACACTTCCACCGAGACAGGCCTGTTTGTTCTGGCAGTCCGTGGTACTTTCAATATTCTTCGCCAGCACCTTAGTGCAAATGCCTCCACCTTTCTGCAGTTGTCCTTTTGCTTTCACATGCGTATGATGCCACTGAAAATGCCATGGCGTGGGTCACCTGGATAGCTTTGCTCTTTAATACTCTAAATCTAGGACAGATGAACCTCTCAGGACCAGGGGTGACAGTGGCGATACCAGGAGGGAAAGGGGGTGTAGGAAGGGGGAATGGATCACAGGGAGCTACATATATCCTCCTCTCTGGGGGACGGGCAGCAGAGGGGTGGGTGAAGGGAGACACCGGACAGTGTAATATAAGATACAATAATAATTTATAAATTATCAAAGGTGCATGGGGGAGAGGGGAGGAGGAAGGGAAGGGGAGGGGGAAAAAAGAAAACGAGCGGATTTCGGGAACCCAAGAGGAAAGTGAATTTTGGGAATAATGAGGGCAGCAAATGTATAGATGTGCTTTATACAATTGATCTATGTATTGTGATGAATTGTATGAGCCCCAATAAATTGATAAAAAAAAAAGAGGTTTCAGCAGACTTGCCTGATGCAATATATCATTTGGTTTCTTGACTGCTGCTTTCATGAGCATTGACTGTAGATTTGAATAAAATGAAATTCTTGATAACTTCAATCTTTTCTTCTTTTTTCATGACGTTATCGACTGGTCCAATTGTGAGGATGTTTGTTTTCTTCACGTCATGCTGTAATCCATACTGAAGGCTGTCATTTTTTATCTTCATCAGTAAGTCCTCTTGGCCTTCACGGTGTAACGCTGTGTCATCTGTACATCAGGGTTACCGATAAACCTTCCAATCCTGAGTCTTCCGGTATCCCAGCTTATCAGATGATTTGCTCAGCATCCAGAATGAATACAAATGATGAAAAGAGACAGCCCTGAAACACACCTTTCCTGATGTTAAACCACATAGCAATCCCTTGTTCTGTTTCAACGACTGCCTCTTGGTCTATGTTCAAGGTCTTCATGAGTACACTTAAAGGTTTTGGAATTCTCATTCTTTGCAATGTTATCTGTAGTTTGTTGTGTTCCACACAGTTGATTGCCTTTGCATAGTCAATGAAACACAAGTAAACATCTTTCTGGTATTCTCTCTTTTCATCTGAAACCCATCTGATATTATGGATGATATCCCTTGTTCCATGTCCTCTTCTGCATCTTGTCTGAATTTCTGGTAGCTCTCTGTCCATGTACTGCTGAGACCGCTTTTGAATTATCATTAGCAAAATTTTACTTGCATGTGATGTGACTGGTATTGCGGGATAGTTTCTGCATTCTGTTGAGTCATTTTTTCTTTGGAATGGACACAAATAATGGATCTCATCCAGTTGATTGGCCAGGTAGCTGTCTTCCAAATGTCTTGGCATAGGTGAGTGAGTGTTTCCAGTACTTCATCAGCAGGTTGTTGGAACATTGGGGAATGGGAATTCCATCAACTCTTGGAGCCTTACATTTCACTAATGCCTTCAGTGCAATTTGGAGTTCTTCCTTCTGTATTCTTGATGATAGGCCACCTCTTGTTCAAAAGTTAACCAATGCTTAGTTGTGGGCCAATCAGTAACGTTTTACTGTGAATTTATTCATGACACCATTCTTAATATCTTTTTAGAATCTTCAAGCTTGCTTAGTTTATAGGTCCATTTGGACCAAGGGTCAGAGCAGGGGCAAGCTGTTCTGATTAGCCAGAGGACTTAGGTCCTCTCACACACCACCACCTGACGTATGGCTTCTCCTAGCAGGCCTCTGAGTGGAATGCCTGGAATAGGCCAGGAGCATAAACATCGACCGAGGACTTGGATAGCAATGCATTTTCAGTCCCACCCAGAGCTACTCATGTAGCAATTCTGCAGGCAAGGCCCAGGGATCAGTTCCTACAAACCCTTAGGTGTTTCTGTTGTCCCTTCAAGTCTGAGGACCACTGATTACATCATGGAGACTTAATCACCTCTGACTGCCTCACCCTTCCATAGGTATGATTCATCTGTTACTGCCAATAGGGATGTTGACAGCCCAGCTTGGGATGTTGGTGCTATGAAGCACTTCTGACCCTACTTGTGTGCACTGAGGTTCTTGTATTGACACTAATGGTGAGACCTTTCCTAGATAGTGGTGTTCCTATGGTTATTAGCTAGTGTTGAGTCAGCTCCAACTGTGGTGACCCCTTGTACATTGGAATGAAACTTTCCCCACCCCCATGCTGTGTGATAGATCAGACTCCTGTAATTTATAGCGTTTTCACTGGCTGATTTTCCAAAGTAGAGTGTAAGCCTTTTTTATTGTTGTTCCTATTCTGTGTTAGTCTGGAAGCTCCATTGAAACTTGTTCATTATCATAGCAACATACAGGTGTCCACTGCCACATAAGTGGTGGCTGTGCAGGAATTGCATTATCTTGGGATTGCTCATCAGTCTCCAGAATGAAGGTGAGAATTCTCCCAGGGGACCACTAAGAGGTGGGGTTAGGAGTTCATTTTGTATAGCCAAAAGATCAAGTGAGGTTCATAGGTATTGATAGGCGTTGGATCCTTGACTTTAGCTCATTCCTTCTAACCAACTGACTACCTTAGGATTCGAAACACCCATGGTGGCTCCCACAGTCCCTCTGTTTAATAGGATTTGACAAGTGAGTTCCTTCCACTTATCAATGTTTTAAACCTGCCGGAGATCCATCAGACATTCTGGACTCTGACACGTTGTCCAATTTCCAGCTGTCAAGTTGTACACTTCAGTTGCTGAACTCACACACCTGTGTTGTTGAAGATCCGGAGGAAGTCACTGTGGGGGAATCTACTTGTTCAGCAGTTGCTTGCTCCCCAGAGGCTGTGCCTGAATGGAGTTTCTATTTTTGGTGGCCTACTTGTGTCTCAGGGAGGCAGGGAGCTGGAAGAGGCAGGACAGCCCCTGCATGTGTGAAGATGAAGGTGTGACCAGTTTGTTTGTTTTTTCTTGTCATTTGCTGAAGACATAACACCAAAGAGAGAACTTTAACAGTAGAAACAGCCTTTGAGGAAATAGTAACTCTCATTTTCCCAGTTCTGGGCGCCATTGTTGCTGGGCATAGCTATTGGTGCTACTGAAACCAAGCCCATTACCATTGAGCCAGTTCCCACTCATAGCACCCCAAGGTGGGGTTTTGGAGCCAAAGCAGATAGCCCTACCTTTCTCCCACCAAGTGGCTGGAAAATTTGAACCGCTCACTTTGAGGTTAGCAGCCCGGCACTCCATCCACAGCACCACTAGGGCTTCTTCTCGAGCGATATAAGGACCTGCTTTGTGCTTATCATCTGCCAGGCAAAATGCACACACACTTGCAACCGCCTGATAGAGCAGCTCTTCCTCCCTGCTGACAGTCAAGGAAATAAAAACCTGGAGGATTTATGAAGGCTTCAAAAAATTAATGTTGAGGGGGTGAGGGGGTGGTAGGAAAAGATAATGGAATTTTTCCACGAATTCTTAGAAGCCTCCTGGTAAGTACCTTGTTCAGCATCACATGGCTGGTGAGGGGCGGAGCCAGCACTCAGAGTGAGGGACGCTTATTGCTGACAGTTCACAAATCAAGTTCCCACTCTCATACCATCATGGCTTTTCTACCTCAAATGGGATTTGCTCTCGGAAAAAAAGTTTATATCTAACCCTTATCAATTATTGCTTGGAATATTTGCACAGGACAACATACCAGTCAGTTGTTTCATTTTTAGTTATTTGCCAGCTCTAAAGAGGAGTCCTGGTGCCCTTGAGGGTTACGAGGTGGGCTGCTAACCTCAAGGTCAGCAGTTTGAAACCACCAGCTGCTTCACTGGAGAAAGATGAGGCTTTCTACTGCTGTAAAGAATGTCTCAGAAACCCACAGGGGCAGTTCTACCCTGTCTTATAGGGTCACTATGAGTCAACATCAACTCGATCCGATGGCAATGAATTTGAGTTTTGGGCCAATTCTAAATATTTATGTATGAGGGCCAGGATAGGGCTATGGACAGCATTGGGAAATGACCTCCAGGCAGCAGCGGAAAGCAGGCTGAATGTGTCTTACCCCTCGGGAAAGTAGGGCTGTGCGTGCTTAAATGTACAGTACACCTCCGTTGGTCTGCATTGCCCACTTTGTACATGCCTACAGAAACCAAATTGGAGCAGATGAAGGAAATGTACAATTTTCTAGCAAATGTGATTCCTTCCTCTTCCTGGAGCCACATCTACTATGGACATCCTGACCCATCCCAGGAAGAGGAGAATTCATGTTCTAAGCCTCAGAAGCACAGGGTCTTCCCCCGGGCCACAGTGATGTAACATTAGGGAGAGAACCTAGTCTGTTCACAAGGGAATACTCATATGTCCGCGAGCCAGAGGCTTATTATGCAGAGATGGTTTGTTGTTTGTTTTAAAGGAAGATGTTATGTAATGGGAGCACGAGTGTGGTTAATCGATTTGATTATATGTTGGAAAACCTATGGTTTAGAGCTGGTTTTGATTGTCGGCACTTTAAAATGAATTGATGGGGCCAGAGAAGGGCCTATCAGGATTATAGAGTTGAAAGAAACAGCAGAGAAGGTCCGGCTTTGGGCCACAACAGACAGTGTCACAGAGACGTCACAGTGCAGAGACCATTGTTTGTCTGCCCGGCCTGCCGTGAGTGCCCTCCAGTGAAGTTGTTCATTCCTAGCCACTTCACGGGACAGTCTAACTTCCCAAAGGGTTTGCCAGCCTTTAAGGAAGTGAACTGTGAGGTCTTTCTTCTGCTAGGTGAGTTCGGACTGCCACGTTTCAGACTACCCATCCGGGATCCTTATGTGGAGAGCTTGCTTCTGAAATCATCTTTTCTCAGTGCCCTGTGATCCTCTGGGGGTGAGGGAAGCCATGTGTGAATAACACATAACGGGAGAAATAATGGCAGTCAGTTAATTCACAGAAGCAGCCCTGGTGGTGCCGTCAACTACAAGGTGAGCGGTTCCAACCCTCCAGCCTCTCTGTGTAAGCTAAGGCTGTCTGTTCCTATAGAGATATACGGTCTCAGAAATTCTAAATAGGATCGCTTTGAGTCACAATCAACACAATGGCACTGGGTTTGCTTTGGGGATTTTTAAGTGCTCAAAGAAGACAATAGTGTAGCCTTCACACCAATAGTTTTATTAGAAATGCACAGAAACCCTCAAGCAGAGTGAGTCCTGGCTCCTGGCCTGGTGGGTTTTATAAGCCAGCATTCAGCTGCCAACTGAAAGGTCAGCAGTTTGAACCCACCTTGGGAGAAGGATAACACAGTCCACTTCTGTAAGGATTTACAGCCTTGGAAACCATGCCGAGCATTCTGCCCCGCTCTATGCCCCTGTCTGTGCCCCGCTCTATACCCCTGTCACTATGAATCAAAATGGGCTGGGTGGCACAGTGGATCTACTGCAGTTTGTTTTTGCGTTTGTAAAGTGAGCTCAAGTGGAGCCGAGGTTAAGCCTTCAGCTGTGGTGAGAATGCTCTAAGGGAGAAAGAGTGACAGTTTTGCTTTTAGAAGGATGATTGTCTTGGAAAGTTTAGGGGGCCGCTCTACCCTCTCCTTCAGGGTCACTGTGAATGGAAAGTAACTCGATGTGCAGTTTCTAGGCTTCTAAAGAGACACAGTGAGCCATTCTGGGTAGCCTGCTCATAGAGTCCCCCCTTCCCCCCATGGTTAAATCAGCCCAAGATATCAGGGGAGAGTGGGTCTCCAGAACGGATGTGTGGTTTTAAAAGCCCCTTGCTATTGAGGGGATGCTGACTCATAGCGACCATAGAGGACTGAGCAGAACTGTACCTTCCGGTTTCCAACACCCAAAATATTTTTCCTATGGAGTGGCTGGTGGGTTGGAGCCCACCTTGTGGTTAGCGGCCCAATCACTAGGCACCTTTTAAAGGTCAATGGGGACCGTCAGTGCAGGTGACTAGGCTGCAAAGACAAAGGCGTGCTCTCCATGGAATCTCACCTTAATGCAGGCAGGGCGGGGAAGGTGACTGATGAACGCGTAGCTGCAAACTTGCTCCCGGCTTGCCTTGTGGATGGTGTCCCTAGCTGTCTGATCGTGTATTATGTAACCGGTGCAGGAGGGGCTCGGGAGCCCCTGGCGACAGGACACAGGCAGGTGCTGGGTTTGGGTGGAAGAAGAACAGCTGGCGTGTGGGGTGCTTAGTCTCCAAGCGGCTCAGTCGTTGCGGGGAGGGGGGGCGCACCGCTTCTCCAAACTCCCGCTGACTTTCTCACCCTGCTTTTCCCCCTTTTTGAAGGACGGAGGCTGCACGTGTCCAGGAGATGTCGCCAAAGCCTTCGGTAAGGACCCGGCTGGGAGCAAGGCTTCTGCGTTGCGGTGCTGAGGCTGCGGGGCGGAGCCAGAGTAGGGGCGGCGGGCCCGAGGGTGAGGGGTCGGGGCCTAGACCGGCAGGGCGGGGCCGCGGGGTGCACAGAACCCTTCCTTAGGATGGTCCGCACTTTCTTCTCTGGGGGTTCTGGTGCGGGGATTTCAGGCCAAATTGTTCGGAATTCCCCCGTTCTGGCCGAGTGCCCAGAAGATGGTGGCACTCCTGCACGCTAGGTTGGTTCAAGTCCCAGAGGAGAGAAGGCACAGGGAACCCCTTTGTGGGGACAGTCCAGTCTGATTAGTAGTAACTGCAGGGAGGGCCTTTGGCGCACCCCGGGAAATCCCGCGGAAGAGACCTCCTGCAGGTTCTCATGCTGGAGGAAGACTGTTTTCTAGCAGGGCGGCAGCAGCATCTGGCGGTGCAGTGGTTCGGGGTGCTAGGGCCTGAGTCCTCAGATGGGTTTCTTGGGAAAATCAACTGCACGTCCAGGACCTCAGCTAACAGGCTGGAAAACAGGGTTACTAAGTCCTGTCAGAGCTCACAGCACTGTGGGGCACCAAACTGTTAGATGTGGGCTGGCTGGAGGAGCTATGGGGGTTAGACGAAGCTGGCAGGTCCCCCATCTCCTTAACTGAAATGGGGTCGTTTTGTGTCAATTCCAGCTCACCAGTTTGCTAGCTTCTCTCTCCCACCCCCACCCCTCCTCCTCACCTCCCCTTCCTTCCTTTCTTTCTTTGTTAGGGTAAACTTCTTGTCTTAGGAATTCTGGTTTCTAGTATGAAGACCCAAAAAGTATCCGCCCAAATACCAGGAACAGAAGTTCTCTGTAGCAGAGTTTAATAACACCCCTAGAGACTGCCTTAAAACTGGCCACCCTTTTTATTTAATCCCATTCCGAAAGCCCTGATCCAGTTTGCGACTGCGTTCCAGGGGAGTGGGTGACAAGGCTAGGAGTCACATAGGAGAACTCAGGACTCCCACACTTGCTCGCTCCTGACTGTGAGGATCATCCATCAAGAACACTTCCCTCTTGATTTGTGAGCTGGATCTACTTCATCCTGATGGATGTTTCCTCTCGGACCCCCTTCTCATAGTTCACCGTTCTCTCTAGCACCTTGTCATCAGGGAGGTGCCTGGTAGAGACCAGATCAGGGTGTGGTTCTGGGCAGTCAGACTCATGTTCAGACCCCAGGCTTAGCTCAGATCCCCTCTGGTGTCTCTTTCTTAACTCCCCTCGTCCCCTCAGGGGTTCTGAGCAAGAGAGACAATGTCAGGGAAAGCAGGGATGAGAGAAGAATCCATGGGGAAGGGAATTGGAAACCACTTCAAAGCATCCTTGAAATGCACCTGTGCTTCGTGCTCCTGCTGATTCAGTTTCGGGTCCACTTTGAGGCAGACAAGCCATTCTTGGTGCTCTCGGGGGAACATGATTTGTTCTGACCTCCCCTTAAGGCTAGGACAGGTGTCAGCTGGACCAGCATTTGCCTTAGGATCCTGGAAGGAAAGCTGTGCAGAACTGGCTTCAAAGTAGAAAGGTTCTGCGTGCCAGGGCCACCTGGAGGCCAGGGCAGGGGTGCCCCCTGCAGAGCAGTCCTTGCAGAGATGCTAAATGCCCCATGCAACACCCCGCCCCCCATCATTTTAGCCACCTCTGAATGGCCAGGTGGAATACATCAAGGACCTCGTTTAATTGCCCTATGCTTAATTGTGCTTCCCAGATCCTGAGTTGGCTCAGCTGTTAACCTACACCTTAAGGACGCAGTTCTCTGAACCATATGGGGTTGTCCGAGTTTGAATGGACTTGATGGCACCTATTTTCGGGGGGAGGGGAGGGGTGGGGTGTATGACAATATTGGTCACCAAGCCTTTGCAAGCTCCGTTTGCTTCCCTCGGTGTGTTTCTAATACCCACCTCCCTGAATGGGTCTTCTTCACCGGTTTTGTAGCAGGGGAGAGGTTGGGCTTGTTTCCTTCACCATAGGCAGGGGAGAGGTGAGTTGAGAATCTAGAGCTGACGTCCCTAAGCGCTGCTTCTTAGTGTCCCCATGCTTGGCTTGTAGGAGCTGGAGCTGACTTTGTCATGCTGGGAGGGATGTTCTCGGGCCACACCGAGTGTGCTGGGGAAGTGATCGAGAGGAACGGCCAGAAACTCAAGCTCTTCTACGGGATGAGCTCCGACACGGCCATGAAGAAGCACGCAGGGGGCGTTGCTGAATACAGGTGAGGGGAAGCAGCCAGCGCTCCTTTGGTGAGGCCTGGGGCTTAAGGAACACCGGGTCTATTGGTATTAACATGTGGGAAGGGGCGAGACAGTGCATCTTCTTTCAGAAACTGGTTCTTCTTTCTGTGCCATGCCTGGGTAGTGCAAATGGGTGATGCTCTCAGCCGCTAACTGAAAGGGTGGAAGTTCTTGTTCACCCGGAAGCACCTTGGAAGAAAGACCTGGTGATCTACCGCCCCAAACTCAGGCATTGGAAACCCCTCTGGAGCACAGTCCTACTCTGACACACATGCGTCAGATTCAATTCCGTGGATGTGAACTGCATTTCCATCCAGCTGGCATTTGCAGGGTTTGAGGGCCTCCAAAGGAGGGACAAAGCAAAAGTGCTTGGGGCTGAGTTGGAAATGCGACTGGATTGGGGTGAAGGGGAAAGGTGTGTGTTAGCAGGTGTGTAATCAGGGGATGGAAGGCGCATCTGTCCTCCTCTGACTTCACAAGGGGGAGGGAGAGTCAACTTCACCATCTGCCCAAGGCTGATTCCCAGGAGGCAGAGGTCATATATGTCTTTACCCCCACCCCACCCCTGTTTATGAATTTACGAATCAACTGCCACACCCCTGCCCCAGCATGCTCTGCTTCTCTGCTGGGCTCAATATTTCATTGCCATGAACGCACCACATAGATTTTTCAGTTTGTTGGGAAAGTTAACAGGTTACAATTCAGGATCAGAATACTCTGGATATAGTTCTTTTGGCCAGGAATGCCTCTTGTCAGTCATACCCGGAAGCATACATCTCTGTGGCCCTCAGACTCTTAGCCACTCAGCCCTTTGGCCTCTCCCCTGTTTGGGCAACTGTTACCAAACTTCTTAAGGTACGGGGCTCTAGCTTTGTGGGTCAGCAAGCCTAGCTCCCCAGAATGAGTACCTAGAGGCAACCTACTCTGTAACTGAGTCTCCTGCCAGCAGGCACTCCGCTCTACTGACTCCACTGTGCTGCCTGCTGCTCTTGGCGCTGCTGCCGCTGCTTCTCCAGGGCCCAGCTCTGTCTCCTGGATCCAGGGGAGGTTCCCCGCACAGGGAGTCAGGGTCTGAGGGGCGTACACCACTTCTGGCTCTTTCTTCAAAGTGGGTGAGATCCCTCTTTCCTGTCTCCGAGATGGAGCATGTCATATGATCCATCTGGGGATGGCAAAATTGGCCAATCCCCACCTCAGAGTTCCACACAGCCAGTCATTGGGTGTGAGTTACCAAGGGGTTCACTGCACCACAGTAAGTCTGACTCCCACTCAACCAGCACTTAGAGGTGACTCTCCAGAGGTCCAACAGGTGGGTGGGGAAACGACCTTGTCCTTCTGATGCAGTTTTGCCGAGCTTTCCAGGTAGGCACGATGAGCCAGCTCAGGCTACAAGAGCTGGGTTGGCGAACAAACCCTGTCCATTGCATGTGATTGGTAGGGTCTTTTATTTTATTTTTTTTTAAGATGTTTGCAGCTACTTAGTTATAGTTATATAGTGGCGAAATGGGCTCAAACATAAAGAACAATTGGGAGGATGGCGCAGGCCCTGAGGGGCAAGGTTTCACTCCGAGTGCACATCTCCCAACAACATGTCCGAGGGTCTTCAACATTGCCCTGCTCTGGAGGGGCCCCCCAGCTGGTGCTTCTCAGTAGGGGCAGCACTAACGCCTGTGTGTGACAAAATGGGGACAGGCAGGGGGGTTGACAGTCACAGAAGGAAGCTGGCCTTGAGTAGGCTGCTTGTCTTTCTCTGGCCTGTCGGCTCTGCCCCACCACTGGGGGGAAAGCCTGAGCCTCCCTGGCTGCACCCCTTTTCTCCTGCCACCCACACCCAGAGCGCCTGGGAATCTGAGGAGGAGCCCCGTGGTACAATGGTTAGGAGTTGAACTGCTAACTGTAAAGTCAGTCGTTTGAAATCACCAGGGACAAGATGAGGCTATGTATTCCTGTAAAGCAGGGGTCCTCAAACTACTGTCCGCGGCCACATGCGGCCCACCAAGGACATCTATCCGGCCCGCCGGGTGTTTTTGCCCTGTTTTGTTTTTTTACTTCAAAATAAGATATGTGCAGTGTGCCTAGGAATTTGTCATTATTTTTTTAAAAATTATAATCTGGCCCTCCAATGGGTCTGAGGTACAGTGAATTGGCCCCCTGTTTAAAAAGTTTGAGGACCCCTGCTGTAAAGGGTTACAGTCTCAGAAACTCACAGGAGCAATTCTGGCTTGTTCTTTCTAGAGCAGCGGTTCTCACCTGTGGGTCATGACCCTTTTGGAGGATGAACGACCCTTTCACAGGGGTCACCCAGTTCCTAACAGTAGCAAAATTACAGTGATGAAGTAGCAACAAAGATCATCTTATGGTTGAGGGTCCCCACCACATGAGGAACTGTGAAAGGGTGGCGGCATCAGGAAGGTTGAGAACTGCTGCTCTACGTGGCTGCTGTGAGTCAGAATCTACACGGTGCTGGTGAGCTGGAGCTTGGGAGTCTGATGCCTTCAATAAGTTAGAGGTAACAATTGCAGGGCCCCACTGGGTGCGGCCCTGCTCTACCACGTGGAGCATGGCGGGAGTCGGCATCAACTGCATCACTGGGGTTGTGGGCTGAGCATGGGAGAGACGCTGTTGAGCATACATCTGCAGCTGTGGGTGGTGAGAAGGTCCTTGGCTGGTCTCTGACTCCACAGGGCTTGGACTCAGGCCACACCCAGGGCAACTGGCACAGTGCGGTGAGGGCAGTGAGCTGGATGGGGTGAGGGTGCCTAGCAGACAGGCTGTCCGTGTGCAGCCCTTGTAGCGCTGGTGGCGGGCGGTTCCCACCTAACCCACAGGGTGTAGCCTGTCCACTTTTAGGGCCTCCTTCCTTCTTGATTGTCACCTTGGAAAAGACTCTGCTCTTGAGAGTAGAGCTGGGAGGTGACAAGGTGAGCCTGTCATTCCCCTGAGAGGGCACTTGGAGGGGCAGGAGAAGGGGGAGGGTACTGCTCCCAGAGGTCAGTGGCCTGGCTGCTGCTTCCCTGCTGACCAGCTCCCTGGCTACCATAGACGCACAGTGGCCCGTTGTGGTGTCTGAGCAGACCTGTGCTCTGTGGCCTTCTCTGTGGCTAACTTTTAATACACAGATCACCAGGCCTTTCTTCTCCTGAGGTGTTCCTGGGCAGACTCACACCTCAGACCTTTGGGTCAGAAGCCAAGAGTGTTCACCATTCGCACCCCTAGGCGGTCCCTGTTGGAGGCTGGGTGCTGGCTTGTGGGTGCGGTGATGGAACCCCCTGCGGGGGAGAGAGTAACACTGGCCGTGCAGACTGAGTGTACCAGCATGAGGCTCACAAAGCCTTCCAAGTGCCCTGTGCAGCCAGGGCAGCACCCCACCCTGACCCCAGTGGGAGGTGGGAGATGCTGGCATAGCCCCAGTCTGCCTTGTGGTATGAATGTGGAAATGGGGTGTCTGTTGGGTGAGGTAACAAGCTCTTTAACTACTCGAGGGTCTTGGGGCTGCCAGGAGGGCTAGGCTGGGGCTCATGCTAGCTGGTTTCCTAAGAAATAATAGGTTGGATACAAAGAACCCACCCCTCTCCCCACCATCCCTCTTTTTTTCCAGAGCCTCGGAGGGCAAGACAGTGGAAGTGCCTTACAAAGGGGATGTGGAGAACACGATCCTGGATATTCTCGGGGGACTGAGGTCCACCTGCACGTATGTGGGGGCCGCCAAACTCAAAGAGCTCAGCAGGAGGGCCACGTTCATCCGGGTGACCCAGCAACACAACCCCGTATTCAGCTAACCCTGGGGCTGCTGTGCCAGCCCGATTGTGTGGAAGTTTCCATGTGCACCTGCTCACTCCAGCCCGCCTCTGCCTGCCCGCCTGCCATCTACAAGCTTCTCCTCTCCCCATGCCTGCCACCCGGGGCCTTGGGATGCTCCCTGGTGCCTTGTGGGGCCCGGATGCAGCGCACTGACTAGGTTGGTGGTCAGAGCCCACCTGCCCACAACTCATCACCTCATTGTGAAAACTGACATTTGCACCTTTTCCTTCCTTCCTTTCTTTTCCATTTTAAAAAAAGAAAAATGGTTGCACTTTAATATAAGGCTGTTACTTAAGAATTGAGTGCTGGAGTTTCCATGGGCAGGTATTCAGCTCTATGGGCAGTGGGAGGTGGTGGAGTGGGATGGGATGCCTCTTTCTATTCCCAGGCAGGTGTATAGGCTGGGCTGTGAACCGGAAGGATGGCAGTTTAAGTTCAGTGGTACCTCCGAAGAAAGGCCTGGCGGTCTGTCGCCCAATGATCGGTGCCCCTGAAAGAAAGCGCCCTGGAGTGGAGTTTTCTCTGGGCACATGAGGTCACTGTGAATCTGACAGACTCAACAGCAGCTGGTTTGGTTTTCGTGGCTGGGCTGTTCTGGGCCATGGCTGACTGTTAAGAATCAAGCCCACCTGGGAGGGCAGGAAGAGGAGGCCTCGGGGAATTAGACTCAGGTGCTGCTCAGGAGCCCTCTCCTCCTACTTTTGGTTATTTGCAAAGAACTAAAGGAGTTGACTGGGCAGAACTCCAAGGACTGGTTTCGGTTGATGCTCCCAGGGCTCTAGGGTAAGGGGACCAGACGTCCCGCTTTTGAACAATTTTTCCCATGTCTCGCGGTGTTTTAAAAAAGTCCTGATTTTTGGAAAGAATGCGCGACAAGCTAGGGCATACGGTTTTCAGCTGCCGTGTGGCTGTTTCGCCAGGATATGCGTTTATCAATGGTGTCCCGCTTTACCAATGTTAAAATCTGGTCACCTTAGTCTAGGGACACATTCTTCATCGCCTTTCATTACCACAGTCTCTTGGGGACCTCTTTTTGGGCTCTACCAGACTTGTCGACTCCCTGCTTCCAGGGAGCTGCGTCTGGTGTCCTGTTCCGTTTTCTCTTTCGTCTATTTGCTTTCCCGTCTCAGCTCCATCTTGCCAGGCTGTTTTCTGGTAAGGAGGCTATAAAGTATCTTGAAACTCCCTAGCTTGTTTGATCGGAAGGCTACCTACTGAACCTTGGCTGGGTTAGAGGCCAACTGGAAACCAGCCAGAGCCCTGACATCCTGAAGGGCCTTGGTCTAAAATGTGACTGAGAACCGTTTTCTGGTCTCGGCGATGAATACTCTGAAGGGAAGCAGCGCCAGGTGTTACCACGTAACAGTTCATGGGAGAAGGGATCCTGCCGGCATCCACTCTGACACTGGTTCAAACCGTGACCTCCTGATGGGGTCGGGATGGCCAGCCACTGCTGGGCAAGCATTTCTTGAGTACTAGAATGCTCCAGCAGATCTCTGTCTATTCTGCATCAAGCAAAAGTGCCACGTAGTGTCGTTGACAGCTGTCAAGTTGGTACTTGGCCCCCCCTCCTCCCCCCGCCACAAGGAAAGGAAACACTGCCCAGCCCTGCTGTGTCCCATGCCCATGATCAGTGATGATCAGATCATTGTGACTTCCCTCACCCCACCCTGAGATGGAGCATCAAGCCTTTCTAGTCTGACTTAGCCGGGAATCGCTTCTGAAAACGATTCGGCCTCACAGCCACATGGCAGCCTTCTCCAATGACAGGCCCTGGCTCGCCCTGAGCACATTGGCCTTGAAGCAAACCTCTACTTTCTGCATGGAGGGGGACAGTCTCAGCAGTGTGAAACCAAGGCCTTCCGAAGAAGTAGACGGCAGTGGGCTTTCTTTGGAAAGGCAAGGGGAGGAGGGAAACCTCTTGGACTATGGGAAGTCAAGCCATGAGGCCGGGTTGTCTACAGGGTGCATCCAAGAGCTGCAGCTGTGCCTGCCCGTGGCTGAGTGCTAATCCAACTCTCCCACTCGGGGGTCATCTAGGCCTAATCCATGTAAGAGCCAGGAACGTTAACCCTGTTGACATGCCCCCGTCACCCCAAAGCCCCTAAGGGACACACGTGACTGCATGACTCTGATAATGGTCAGGAGGATGCTGAGGGTAGAGTGAGATGTGGAGTCTGCCAGAGGGCCCCTGCCTTGTGCAACTGTGTGACAGAAAGAGAGGCCTTTGGCTCTCCTGTGGAAGGCGTGGTTGAGGTGCCTGCCTTGAGAGGGGGTTTGCTTAAGCAGTGCGCTTTACTGCTAACTGGAAAGTTTGAGGTTGGAATCCATCTAGGTTGAATGCCTCAGAGGAAAGGCCTGGCTACCTCCTGCCCCTAGAGCCCCAGGGAGCAGAGTTCTACTCTGACATAGGGAGTTCTTGGGGGTTAGAATCCATCAGTAGCCAACTTTGGGGGTGAGGGAGTAATTGTACAATAAGGGAGAGGAAAGGAAATCACTTTTTAAATCCACAAAAATGATTCAACAACAGCGTGGGCGCTCCCTTCAGCACGCTGATGCTATGGTGCCCCAGGACATCAGTGCCCCTCACTCAGGCTGGGTGCCCTGCCACTCGTGGGCAGGCAGGGTGGACACACTGAGGGTGACACTGGCCTCAGCAGACGCAGGCTCTGCTCTGTCCAGCTGATGTAAGGCGCTTTTGGACTTGTTCCTTGGTTGGGGAAGTGCAGACTGGGTTATTGCCAGGGGCCTGAAGATGCAACAGGATCACCTTGAAGCAGAAGCGGACTAGAAAGTGGGGCTTCTCTGGCTGCACTGCCCTTGCCTTGGCAAGTCCTGCTTGCTTGTCATGGAGATGGGTGGGCCTTGGCAGCCCCTTAGATCAGGTGTGACACAGGACACCCAAACTGCTGCCCGCAGGCACTGCTCCAGGCCTGGGTGGGTTCTGGAAGGAGTCCCTGCCAGCTCTGGCAGGAAAACCTTAGCTGAAGGCCGCTGCTCAGCCTGATCTGTGCCTACGTCCTGTTCCAAGACCACCAGTTGTAAGGACTGGCCCACTGCAGCTCAGAAAACAGCTCATCCTCCACTGGTGGGCTTCCTCCACTTTAGATAGCTCTTTTAATCTGTTCTGCAGGGCTCACCTAATTGCTACTGGCTTCCTGCTCTTTCACACACAAGCATTCACCAAAAGCCAGGACTGGGAGAGTCCTGGTTAACCCACAGCACCCCATAGGGGAAAGGAGGGGGTTCCAAGGCTCTAAATCATTGTAGGAGTAGACTGCCACATCTCTCTCATTGATCAGCTCTGGGATTTGAACCACCAACCCAGACATTCGCAGCCCAACGTTTAATTCATTGGAACACCAGGGCTCCTTGGTTCCTATAGGCTGACCCAAACACATCTGACCAAGGAGATATTGAAAGGAGATAGTCTTTTCTGATTGTGTGGAGTGGAAATACAATTGACTGCCGAGAATTCTCTTCCACCTATGCAAAGATGGACAAAGTCGAGGGGCATGTGTGTAAGTGGAGGGGCCCGTTCCGGGAAACCAGGAGGCCTCTTGAGGAATGCCTCTTTGGAGGCAGCTGCTCAGCCCAGGCTGTTGGGCACAGCACAGCCCTGAGACACTGAGAGGCTCACAGGACTCCTCGGTGCCGGGGTCGGGGAGCCCTCGCTCTGAGTTTCTCATAAGCAGGACCTACAGGGGACACAAGGGATGTCCTGCCTTTAGACTGCTGACCAGCTCACTGCAGAACTGTTTGGAATGTGACCATTTTGTCACATGAGCCTTTCAAACTCAAAATGCAGTGCCATCCAGTCAATTCTGACTCAGAGTGACCCTGTAGGACAGGGTAGAGCTGCCTGTGTGGGTTTCCAAGACTGCAAATCTTCATGGGAGTAGAAAGCCTCCCCTTTCTCCCACAGGGCAGCTGGTGGCTTTGAACTGCTGGTCTTGTGTTTAGCAGCACAACACATAACTCACGATGCCATCAGAGTTCACACATGAGCCGTTGACAGTTGCCAGATGCATGCACACAGCTGTATATCTCAACCATCAACATGAACTGAACAAGTGACACCGGATGTGGAAAATGCGCTTTTTTTCTTTGAAGCAAGGAGCTCTGGTGGCACTGTGGTTAAGCGCTTGGCCCCTGACCCAAAGTTCTGCAGTTGGTGACACCAAGCTGCTCCTTAGGGAAAAGATAGGGCAGTTTGCTTCTGGAAAAAATACAACCTTGGAAATCCATGGTCTATAAGGGTTGGGATTAACTGGACAGTAGTTTTGTTTTTCATTGAATATCTGAAGCTTATCTTCAGTATTAGTTAACTTCCTCCACCAACCCCGGTCCCAAAGACAAAGATTGGCAGGGAAAACAATGCCCCACGTCACTTGTCAAAACAAGTCTGCTCAGGTGACCCATGAGGGGAGGTGGGGGTGGTGGTGGTGATAAGGCAGGCAGAGGGGACTAAGTACAGTGTAGCAATCCTCCTTTAATCTCAGCCTCACGCCCAACACAAGGCAAGGACACGCATTTGCAATTGGCACTGTTATTTTATTAGTACGAGTATACTGAAACAATAAACTTGTACTGGTATACAGACAATTTATTTAAAACAATTTTGTTCAAATTTTGAATCAAACATTGTTTTATTATCATAATGAAATAATTTCTACCTAGAAAACCTGCAAGCACCATCAAAGAAAGGGACCATAAAATTCAATAAACAGACTCGAGTGTATCCTACAAATAGACACACCACGATTAGAAAATAGAATATGAATTCTTCCTTTTTTTTAATATTTGTCTTAAAAAAGCTAGTGCAAGTACAATATTTTACACTGGAATTACAGAGAGTATGCACGCATATGGAAAAAAGTTCTCCTGTCACAATAAAAGCTCTTAACTAGGTATGCACTTAATTTTTTTTTTTTCTTTTCAATAAGGTGCAAAACATCATTCCTTCCCCAGCTCTCCTTATACTGGCCATCAGTCTGCGAGTGCTCTCAAACCGAGTCCTGGTGTCTCTTTTCCCTTGGCCCATGGGAGGTATTGACCCAATACTAAAGCGTGTCCCATGGTGTCAACCTCAGAAGTGGCCCTGGGGCAGGGACCCCACAAGCTAGAAGTGTGGGCTCAGTCTTGAGCCAAAGGCCATCACCAATACTGACGGGATGCTACAGAGCCCTTCTGGTTGACACTGCTGTCCTTTGGGCATTTGGGTTCACAGCGGAGCAGTACAAGCTGGGAAGAAGAAACACGGCCCAGGCTGGTCTTCCTAGACCCGAAGGAGAGGAAGGCGCACGGTTACCTAGTCTCCGTGACTAAAGAATTCCCCCTGCGGATGGACCAGGTCATAAAGAGTAGGTGGTCTGTCTCGGAGCTGGGGAACAACCGAACTGCCCAGCTTCTTGGGGACTGCTCTTCAAAGACAACGGCTCTGGGCAAGGTGTCGCCTCAGACTTGGTACTCTGCAGGACAGTCTGTTATCTCGCTAAGGATTTCTGTAAACAACGCGTCCACCGAAGGCCTTCCGAGTGGCCATGGAAAAGGAGACAGGCTCATTCACCATCTAGACAGCCAACGCACACACACACACACTGCAGGAAGAGAAAACGCGGATGAAGTCTCCAGTGTAGCTACAGTGGGAGACTTGAGTTCTTTCAGATCACAAGAGAAGGTATGGGAATTCTTAGAGACTTGTTGCAGAGATAACTACCTATTGGCCAAATGCACTTGATTTTAATACAGTCAAACCATTTGTAGGCCAGTCCTGGGGACAGGAAAAACTGAAGCCGTGGGGGTACCTTTCTCTGCTCCCACCCTGGCCAACCTTGTCAGCTACCAGAACAACAGCCCTGCACAATCACGGGCGAAGAAGCGATTCTGGATTTAAGAACTGGAGGTAGGCCTGCCCAGTACCCCCAGCTTCTCATGGCCAAACTGGAATTTTAAGAGGACTGGAGGAGGCTTCTGAAAGTGCATCACATCTTTTTGGCCTCTCAGGATTAAAGGAAAAAATAATTAGAACCGAAGTCAAAGAGGCATGTAAATTGAAAAAAAAAACATTTTTTTAAACCCCATCCCCATCCCTATTTAAATGAGGTATAAGGGGAGAGAAGGCTGGACATTGATTTTTGTCCCCTAATTGATCTTTAAAAACATTTTTTATTGGTTATTAGGATCCCTTGTTACAAACACTTCCCTGTTCAGGATTGTATTCTTTGGGCTTATTGGAACGGGAAGTGCTGAAAACATCCAACATCATCTCTGAAGGAAAAGGAGTTGCAATGGCTTTAAAAAGAGTTTAAACTAAGAGGGGTGCTCAGCAAGTCCTCCGGGCACAGGAATGACCAGTATTCTCAAACAGCGGAAGGCCGAGTGCCCCTCCCTCAAAAGAGGGTCACGTGTAACGTAAAGTTAACAGTACACATAAGGTACAGTTTAAGAGCCTCTGATGTAGTCCTTCTTCCAGGCCACAACCATACAAATGTCATTTAGACATGACAGATCTCTATGTACAAAAATGAAAAAATCAAACATGTAACTTTCAACCTTTCTTTCCTTTTTTTATACAAACAAGGTATGAAACTCATTGTTTCAACAGATCCGTATCTCAAAACACTGAATGAATAATTTCAACATTCATTTTTTCTTTTGTGCAATTTTTTTTAAAAAACATTACTTGTACGCCTCAAAGTTGAGTGCTTCAAAAAAAAGGTTGGGTTTTTTTTCTTCAGCTTCTCAAACTAGGTGTACTTAAAAAAAAAAATCCCCACAAGGTATAGTGCTACAAGAAAGAAGATCCTATCAGTAAGGTAACATATTTGAAGCGAGGTCATCTATGTAAAAAGACATTTCAGCTCCGGAGTAGAGGTGTGCAAGTCGTTTGGAATTTCCCTATTAACACAAAACACGACGTTGTCTGTCGAAAGGAGGAAACCAACTCCACACAATAGCACATGCATGTGCTTTATAGAAAAGTATATGCTCTGTATATTTATTACTTGATGTGTTCTTAAAGGTTCTATTTCAGAAATCCTGGGTTAAAGACACAAATGGAGCGAAGGCCTCCACTTAAAACAACAACAACAACAGCAACAACCCAAAGAGCTCTTTCCCATGCCTTTCAAATCACTGCTGAAGAAACGGGGCCGGGCCGGGCAACTGCCCGTGGTTTCTTTCACCTGGACCCTGGAGGGTGACCAGGACACAGGAACTGCAAAGCACTATGGGATCGGACAGAGCACATGTTGTAGAGCTGCTGCCGTTCATGCATCAGTGGACATGGCAGCTCAGAAGCTTGGCTCCTACCCCCAGAGCGTTCTTCAGCCCCAGCTGAAATAGCACGGCATTAGTAGTGTCTTCAAAAGCCTTCAGAGTGTTCTTGTCTCTTTTGCTACAAAAGAAATCAGTTTCCTTAGTAGTCACAGATGTTAAAAGGGTATTGTCTGCCAATTGTTTCCTTAAAAACAAAAACGAAACCAAACAACCCCAAACACACACGCGCACACACACAATCCACAGCTATAACAAAAATAAAATTTGGCGACATATTTCAGTAAAGATCAACCTATGTGCAAAGAGTGGATTTTATGGTGACTAGGAGCTACTGTTCGTCTTGAACATGCAGCGTTATATTGCAACCTATGCAGTATCTAAGGAGTCATCCACAAGATGCAGGAAATCCAAACACTCCTTGGAATTGTACAACCCTACTCCAGAGCAGTCAAAGTGCTGCTTCTGGTCACATCGGTGCACCACACGCATGCCAGCCCCATCCCTGAGTAAGAGGTGTGAAAGAGTCCGTAGAGTCCCTGGTGGGGGAGACAGAGGGGGGATGCCACTTCCTGGTGGGAGAAAAATTTTTTAAAAAAACACCCCGACACACTCACCTCATATTGAATGTGGGGTTCAAAATGGGATGCCCCACAGCAACAGCAACAAAAATCAAATCACCCCCAATCCAACGGGTGAGTTGGAAAACAACACACACAAAAATGACCGACATAGAAAGTTGTCCTGAAAGTTCAAATAAAAACACAGTTTAGATTCCCACTTAAAAAGAGTTGAGGTAAGTGGCATCAATCTCGCTCTCTCCCCCACCCCCTGCCCCCCAATGTGGCCCAGACAAACTGAAATCATCCTTACGTTAACATTCTTAGGAACAGTCATTTTATGTATTTAGAAATCCCTAGAAAGAGAGGTTCTTGTTTGTTGGTTTTATTATTATGTCTTCTTTTCGCCCTGACTAATTGTCGTGGTGATTGTGTTCCATTGTAAACGAAAAGGCCTGTTGTTGTTAGTTTCAAAAGGAAAAACCAGGAACGAAACAGAACTAAAGACAAGTGTCGGTAAATATTGCCAAGGGAGGTCACACAGAGGCACGTGGCTGATGCTCTTTAGCTGAAGGGCACCGAAGAATCTCTGTGCCTGCCATTGTTGGGTCTGCTATCCAATGGCCTGGGGGCTCACCAAGGTCAGCAATCCCGAGGAGGCTCCCCGTGCACTGGTGTTCTTGCTACTTGCAGAGAAAGCTGCCACGGTGCAGGGGTGACCACTGTTCCCAGGAGTCCCCTCGACAGCCATTGTCCAGCAAGCTCAGAATGACTCCTGATCAGTTGGACGTGCCCACGCCCAGAGTCCCAGCTATCCGTCTCACGTGCTTAGACCCAGAGGAGGTACCTGCCAGCCGCAGGGTGGGCAATGGAGGTGAACAGTGGGCTCTAGGCTATGGCCCCATGGGTGCAGAGTGCAGTACTTTAGAAAGGAGCCTGACTCTTCCTGGCCACATTCGTTATGCCTCCAGGTGACAGGGCAGCTGCAGCGTTGCCCCAACTCCATCCCCAGCTCGTTTTTTCTTGCTTTTTCTGCAACATGGAGACAGACAGACGGACAGGCAGACACAAGTGGAGCTCCTGAAGGTGCCCTGTCCCAGCACGCAGCATCCGCAGGGGGTGGGTGGGAGTGGGGGAGGG
>NW_022111339.1:4398154-4409817 GCF_000313985.2 Echinops telfairi
GGAGGGAGAGGTATCAGGAGGCTTCTCCCCGGCTGGGCCCTTTCAGCCAGCCTTTCTCTAGGCCAGAAAAGACCAACCAAGGAAGGGGAAAAGCCCAGGGGTCTGAGCTTTAACTACTAGCACACTGATAAGACTATATTGGCACGGAAAGTATTGCACATGCTAAAAAAAAAAAGAGGAAGGAAAATGCAAGAGAATGAAATGGGATCATGTTTGGAAAGAACAGAAGCACATGAGTTATGATGATGTCCCTATTGCTCCAAACAGTGTGATGTTTTCCTGTTTTAGTGTTGGGTTAGTGGATCCAGTCCATTCAAGACTGCTTTCCTCATCAGTCAAAAGGTACTGCGCGTGTGCGTGTGCGTGTGCATGTGCGTGTGTGTGTGTGTGTGTGTGTGTGTGTGAGTGTGTGATTCTGAGTCCACATGAGTTGCTGTCAGTTGTGGTATAATGAGAGGAGCCTATCTGGATGCCTTGTATTCCTCTTACCACTGAAGGTTAAAGAACAAAATGGAAAACCAAACCTAGTAATTACAAGTGCCCTGAGCAGAATATATGGAAGATTAAGCAAGTTCTCAGAAACGGTGGAAACAAAACCAAAACCAAAAACCCCATAGCACTAAATAAGCAAGCAACAGTAGGACTACAGGAGTGGGCCTGCCCGGCTCCCTTGGCTGGCAAGCTGGAAGGGTGATCAAACTGAAGAAAAACCAAGGACCAAGGACCTAACGTATCAAATGTTTTTGGTACACCCCAGAAAAAGGTTTGTGGAGGTCATTCGTTCTGGTGAGAGCAAACTGCCAAGTAACTCAGGATTGCAAAAATGTGGGTTCATCTCAGAATTTCTTCTTTAATTTGCAAACTAGACGAGAAATTTCTGTTTGCGATGGTAAAAGAAAAATCAGGTTGAGTCTTTGCTCAGATCACTGGCGGCCATTCTAAGTAGTCCTGTTTTTAAAAGTCCTTTATACAAAACATTTCTTTGTAAATCACCTTATCATGCACAAACAATATTTCCGATGGCTGGGAAATGAAATATTTAAACCATGAAATATCCTTTCTGGGTTTGTACCAAACATTACATCTTGATTTCCAATGTGGGGGAGGGGGGTTTAATCTTTAAGGAAGAGTAATAACAATAATAAAGTAATTAACAAAACTTGCTCACATATAAAAGTATCTATGGAAAACTCTCTCAATGCATCTGAAGACAAATTCTCAGAGTTGAGAGCTGTCTTGCTGAGATCTGGTTCTTCGTGACGGAGCTAGCAGAGAGGAAAATCAGTACAGAACCTGATGAAGTGGTCTAGAGAGCAGGCAGCTTAGAAAGGAATTGCTACATGTAGGTGTGCTCGTTCAGTTCCCCTAACTCTTTCCCACAAGGTTACTGGATATATATTTTTAAAAACTGCAGGAAAATCACACAAATTTTAAACGCAAAATGTGCAAATCGCAAGGTTCTTTAAAAGTTATCTTATAAAGCAAAAAACACTGGACTGAAAAAAAAAAGGAGTATTTTTTTCTCCATCCCTTTTTTCTCTGTTTTGCCGCCAGCTCTGCATATGCCTTTAACTCTCAAACAGCAAAGTGAAAAAGTGCCTCCTGTCAGGTAGTACTTGGTGGTCATTTATTGTCACATACTAGTTCATAATTCACATTCATCCTTTTAAACCACATTGAAACTTCCAATAGCTTGCTCATGAGAAATTCTGCAGAGCTGAAGTGTAGTTAACAGTGGTGGGAGGGGGGGAAAAAAAAGAAAGAAAGCGACTTATTATTATCATTATTATTATTTTTCCTCCCAAACAGTTTAAAGTCAGATACAGTACTTGTTGAATGCTAGACCAAGATGCTTGGTAATAAAGTGTGCACAGCATTCTAAGTGCTTAGAAAGAGCAATAGAGGTTCAACTTCAAAATCGAATTTCTTGCGTCACACTGGAATCTGAAAAAGTGGCACCCAAGTTGTCCATCTTTGTGAACTATAAACAGTACTAGAGTTAAAAGACATACGATTTGCAAACCCAATGCAAAGAGCTCCGGCTGCTTCTCACTGACCGGGGAGTTTGCATCTCCTCTTGGGAGGGAAGTCATGAAAAAACCTGATTCGTTTTCCTATGCTGCACGGCAACCCACGGTGGGGAGGGGTGGGGTTTCAGTCCCACCCCCACCACCCCCGTGGGCGGTGCCTGCCGGGGTTCCCTGCCCACCACGACCCCCTGGCAATTTCACTGCACTAGGAAAAGCAGAAATGAAACCCCACGTGTGGCAGTTGCTCTTAAAAATATATATATATATATCAGTGCAGTCAGGCCCCATAGGGGGAATATATATCTCTATGATTAAAAGTTGCTTTTACTGTAAAACAGGTTGGAGGGATGGGGCGGGGTAGGGAGTGGCAGGGTGGGTCGGTGGTTGGAAAGTTATGTGAAGATTAGCTTCCCATGGGCTGCCTGGTGTCACTGGGAGGACGTCGCTGCTGGGTTCTGGATTTTCCCTTTGCACGGGAGGACTTCCTGGAAACCCAGCTCGGCACCTGAAACCCAGGCTACGAGCAAGATGGGCAGAGAGAAAGAGACCTTTGCTATCTCGCCAGAGCCCCCACCCCCCACGGCTCCACGCAGGATGCCCCGCCCCCCCAACACCAGCTGGCCGGAGTTGGAGCTGTGTCTGTGCTGCGGCCACAGGCAGGGGCTGTGACGTCCCCTTGGATCCTACCAGGACACTGGGGGGGCCTGGGCAGCCGGACCCCAGCAGGCCACCTTGCCAACAAACACGCGTGGAAAAAGCATATGCACCAGCCTCCTGCAAAACACCAGCTGTAACTCTAATGACAAGGTTATAACATAAACCTAAAGTAAGAGGATAACATGTAAATACTGTGTTATATAGCCTACAGTACAGTAATCTGGATAAAAACCAACCAGGGAGGGCCAGCTTTCCTACCCCTCCCCCACAGGAGGCCTTTACTTGCCTAAGTTTGACCGGCCTTCAATGCAAATCTTAACCTCCTGAGGAATTAGAGAAGGCTTAGGAAGAGTCAAAGGTGGCTCGTCTTCTGGCCTCTCCAGTTTGCGGGTCTCCGGCGCGGACCACCTCCTCTTCCTGGTCGCCGAGGGCTTACAGGGTTCAATTTTGGTGAGCAAGGGCGCTGTGGGCAATCCGATTTTTTCTGGAAACTTCAGTTCTCCGTTCTCCGAGAGCATCGCGGCGCTTCCCTGATGAATTCCGTTTTCCTGCTCGGCGTACCGGTGTCTGACGGCCGCAAGGCTGTCGTGCTTGGCGTGCTTCAGCAAGACGCTGGCCGGATCCACGGGCTGGCCCTTTTTAACAGAGCCATTCTTCAGGTTCTTGAGCGTAAGCGAGATGCAGACATCCCCCACGGTGAGTTTGGAGCACGGCAAATCGAAGAGCTGGCTGGTTCGCTCAGGACAGCAGGACGACCAGCCCTGCCCAAACACAAAGAAAGGGTACTCCACCAGGACCTCCACGCTGACCTGCGGGCACAGAGGGAGACAGAGAGGGGAGGAGACGGAGGAGATACGTGAGCTGGACTAGGGTCTTTTGACAACCTATATGTGAAGGCTACGATCACTGGGTGAATGCTATAGCCATGTTTTCCCACTCCGCTCCATCAGGTTGATTCCAGCATCCCTCACGGCCATCAAGTCCATACCGACTCTCTAGGACAGGGTAGAACTGCCTCTGTGAGTTTCTGAGATTGCAACCCTTTATTGGGGGTAAGGGTGGCAAAAAGCCTCATCTTTCTCCCACAGAATGGTTGATGGTTTCAAACAGCTGACCTTTGATTAGAAGCCCAACGTGTAACTACTATGAAACCAGGGTTCCTTAGTGACCCTATTTTGGTTGCCAAAGCTGTCAATGGGCATTTTTCTCCCTTGGAGTGACTGGTGGATTTGAACCACTAACCTTGCTGCTAGCAGTCCAGAGCTTATCTCATAGGCCAATCTATCCTCCTTTACATGTCCATTGCACCTGATGTACATTTCTGCCTCACTTCAATAGTTCAAAATGACCAGCACCTCTGCAGGAGAAGGTTGAGGCTGTCTGCTCCCCTAGAGATTGATAGCTTTGGACAGCCCATTTAGGGTCACTATGAGTCAGCATAGATTCAGTGGCAGTGGTTGGTGGTCTTTTGAAACCACGTATGGCAGGGCTAAGTATGGAGCAGCGTCAGACAATGTCTATTGTCCACCAGACTGCCCTTCAGCACTTCCAGTTAGGGGAAGAGTAATCAGTAACTAGCCGTCGGTCTCTCATACTGTGCATTGCAGTAGTGCTGGAAGCTAGGTCACTGATATTAAAATACCCGTAGTGGATGGTCTTAGTGGTGCTTCCAGACTAAGACAGACTTGGAAGAAAGGCCTGGAGATCTGCATCCCCCAAACAGCCGGTGAAAGCCCTCTGCATCTCCACAGGATGCTGGAAGATGAGCCCCTGTGCGGGAAGGCTCTCGGCACCCACAGTGGCCGCAGCCTACCATCGAAGGGTGACATTTCGTTCTGCTGTACACGGAACCATCAGAGTCCACTTCCTTGATGGCGGCTAACCACAGTCCTCAGTGAGAAGCAGAGGACAGCGTTCCTGGGGCCCTGGAGGATGGGCAGAGTTTGCAGAGGGTTGTGGGGGAACTGTGTGATCTCTGGTGGCATAGTGGTTATGTACTGGACTGTTAAGTGCACAGTCAGTCGTTGGGACCCACCAGCTGCTCTGGGGGAGAACGATGCCACATAAAGAGTTACAGCCTCACACACCCGCAGGGGCTGTTTCTGCCCTGTGCTGGAGGGTCACTGTGAGTCGGAACTGGCTGGAAGGCAGGGAGTTGGGATTTGGTTTGGTGGGGAAGACACAGTTGTGGGGAGGGTCAGTGGGTGCCTCCGCAGACCCCTAGCCAAGCCCTCATTGCCACTTCTGCTTTTGTTTGAGAAACAAGTATCAGAAGCAGGTCGAGCCTTCCAATAGCTGCTACTTTTTGCAGGTCACAAGGAATTCAGCGGAAAGGATGGTCCTGGAGTTGATAATCCAGGGGGGAAAGCCACCCAGGTGAACAAGACAATTGCCAATGAACTTGGCAAGTGGGGTTAGAGCTCTGCGTGGTGTGAAGTTAGCAGCAGGCAGAGGGCAGGCACACTGCCCAATCTGGATAAGCAGGGAGCAAGGGAGTTTCCTGGGACCACCTGGAGACAGATTTCAAACAGAACACAGAGTAGAAGCATGGTCGCAGGGAAGGGGTATTTCTGGAAACGGGGTTATATGAACCAAGACATGGAGCAACTGCAAATTGTCCCAGAAAAGTCGCATGCTTGCTACTCAGGAAGAAATGCACTGCAGTTTGTAACTTATTCCTGCCTGATGCAAGTCAGAGACAATGGCGTTCGTATTTCAGATGCCCTCTGTTTAAACTTGGTAGTCTCTTTCATGGTTCTGCATACTCCTGGTTTATTCCCTGCTTGTGGGTACAGCCTGACTCCTTGCTGTCACCAATGGCTAGGATCTTGGTATGTGAAGCATATTATACATGCTCCTCAGAGAAGCCAATGGTTCATTTATGGAAATAATACCTATTCATTAGGAGCCTTGGTGGCATGGTGGGCTAGGCATTGCGCTACTAACTACCAGATCAGTGGTTTGAACCTACCAGTTGCTCTGCAGAAGAAAGATGAGGCTGTCTGCTCCTGAAAAGATTTAAATCCTTAGAAACCCATGGAGGCAGTGCCACACTGTCCTATAGGGTCGCTATGAGTCAGAATCGACTCAATGGCAGCGAATGAGCACACTCAGAGACACCTCTCTCTGATGTGGCAGCTGTCTCCAACCTACCAAGTCTCTGCAGACTCACTGATAAGAAACATCTGCAGGGCCTTTATAACAAGAATGTGATTGGTTACACCACAAACTGCAATACAAAACTATAAAGCAAACTAGTGAAAAGAGCAAACCCACTGGCATGTTATCCATGCTGACTCATAGCGACCCTACAAGGCAGAGTACAATGGCTTTGCAAGGCTGTGACTCTTTATAGGAGTAGAAAGCCTCATCCTTCTCCCGTGGAGTGACTGGAGGGTTTTGAACTGCTGCCCTTATGGTTAGCAGCCCAACTCGTAAGCACGGTTTAGACATCTCAAAAGCCTTTCAGGATGCCCTCATCTCAAAACTCCCAAGACAGGGCTGAGGATTCAATGAGGCGGTGTGGCTTGCAGCTAGAGCAGTCTATCTAAAGCACTGCATGAGGGAAATAGGGAGAGGGAGAAGAGTGTTTTAGATGTGCCCTAAACTGAGCCGTTCTTAAGGGGATCTACAGATTTTTACATGGATAGAAATGGAAACACCGGTTCCATTCCTTACCAGGCCTGCCCATGGTCCATTAACCTTCTTCCTCAATCCTGGCATTGCCTTATCCCAAAGGAGTTCTGCCATCTTGGAAAAAGATGTCACCACAACTTATCCCCAGCGAGGTCCACACTCTTGTGAGGATGGTACAGGATCATGATCGCGCAGTGTTTTTATTCTGTTGGGCACAGGGTCGCTAAGGGGTGGAACTTACTGGATGGCAACTGCCAACATCAGGTCAACACAATCCTCCTTAGAGCGGAAGGATTATCCAGGACATCCTTTGTGGCAGGGGGTGAGATGAGTACTTTCAACCAAGTGCGACTTCCTCCCCAGCCCCCAGCCCGCTCCTCTTAATTCTCTACACAATGCTTTTTGGGGAACGAAGATGATTTCTCCTTTTATTGGGGGAGAGTTAAAACCTTGGGGTTCCTATCTCACAGAAGTACACTACAGCATTTATAACCCATCTATTTTTATTTTATGATTGGGTGTGAAAGAAAAATATTTAATGTGATATTCTTAAATGCTACTCATCACTATCAGTTAATGATGGGAGAAGTAGTAGGCTTTCTACTCCTGGAAAGAGTTATCATCTTGGAAACCCACAGGGCCAGTTCTAGCCTGCCCTAGAGCGCCACTAGGAGGCAGAATTTACAGGATGACAGTGCGTTGAGAAACAGCAAAGAAATGACACAGTGGGGTATTCTGGCAAGGATATGTGAGGGGGCTTCAAAAGTTGGTGGGATAATGGAATGAAAAGATAATGGTTTTTTTCCATGAACTTTTTGAACCCTCTTTGTATATGGTCAAGCCAGCCCATTTAAAATTCCTTGAAGAGCAGTATACGCCTCTGAACAGTCTGTTCATAGCAACAGGATCTGTTTTGTACGTGGATCCAAAACAGAGCTGGTGTGATTCTGTGACATAATGTCACTTGTAAACTGGAACAGTGGGTCTTGAATGCATGCTCTGAGTTTGAGAACCACATAAGCCTTCCCCACAGTCCTGAGACATTGATCCTGAACCATTAGTGGTCACCTGTTCAATAGGCTACCTTCCAGTCTCAATATAGTTTAATGAGTACACCCTGAGATGGGCAGCGATCGTTGAAGACCTAGTTCTTTTCCTCATTGAGGAGACAAAACTTAAAAGCCAACCAGAGGCATTGGCAGGGAGCATCAAGGCACTGGACACGATGCAATCTGAGGAGCTCCGCTTGGCTGTCAAGCAGGCAGCCCTAGCTTGCTGTTGCTGTGGCAAGGAGTGGTCGGGTTGGTTCTGACCCATAGCATCCCCTATGGACAACAGAGTGAAGCACTCTGGGTCCTGCACCGTCTTCATAAGTGTTGTCAGGTTTCAGGGCCCCGTGGCAGCCACTGTGCCAACTCATCTCATGGAGGCTCTTTCGCCTCTTCACTGTCTTTCTATTTTCTCAAGCCGGAGGTTAGGCTCTCCGGATAGAACATCCAGAGAACACTAGCTTCGAAGGAGCACTCTGGCTGAGGCTCTTCAGAGACAGATTGGTTCGTGTTTTGGGCAGTCCAGGGAACTTTCAGTGTCCTTCGTTCGGTGAAGCATTGCATAATTGTTCTTCAGTCTTCCTTATTCGATGTCCACCTTTCACATGCATAGGGGGCAATCAAATATACCTTGGCTTGGGTTGGGTGCACATCCATCCTCAAAGTTTCATCCTGGCTCTTCCCCATGTTAAAGAGGTCTTCTGCAGCAGATTTACCTGACGCAATTCATAATTTGATCTCTTGACTGCTGCTTCCATTGGCTTTGACTGTGCATCCAAGCCAAAGGAAATCCTTGACAATGTCAATATTTCCTCTGTTGCTTCTGATAGTACCTGTTGGTCCAGTTGTGGCGATTTTGGTTACCTCCACCACTCAGGGCAAATTGTCCACAACAGACCTGATCTGCACCCACAAAATGATACACCCCATCTTCCTCCTGCTCTCAATAAATGGCGCCCCCTATCTTTCTAACCATTCAAGTCAAAGGCCTGTTCATCAAATCCGACTTCTCTTTCTCCCATGCCATAGGTATCCACATCTGAAGGATTTGGCTCGCCTCTGAACATATATCTTGAATCAGACTGTTTCTCACTATCTCCATCATCTTGGTGCTGGCCAAACCAGCATTTCACTTCGACCAAAGGCCACCATCTACAGTCCAATATGACCTGTATCCCATTCCCCTCTCACTTACGTGTAGTGGCACTGGTCACTGGCCTCCAGATGGTCCTTTGGCTCAAGACACTTGGCTCTCAGGACCTATGCACGGATGGCTCCCTCCATTTGGAATCGTTTTTGCCCTGGGTATAGTGGGTTATGAGTTAGGCTGCTAACCTCAAGGTCAGCAGTGTGAATCCACCAGCTGCTCCACAGGAGAAAGATGAGGCTTTCTGATCTCATAAAGAGTTACACTCTCAGAAACCCACAAGGGAAGCTCTACTGTCGTGGAGGGTCTCTATGAGCAGAACTGACTCGATGGTAGTGTTTCTGTCCCCTTGGTCTGTCTTCTCAATGAAGTGTTCCCTGCACACACAATTTAAAACAACTCCCCTCCATCCCATCCCTCCTGTCCCCACTCTCCTGGTGCAGTTTCATTTTCCCACAGCATTTATTAGCATCTGACATATATGTTTTACAAGCTAATTGTCTGATTCTCCTCTTTCTCCAACTATCCCCAATATAAGGGGTTCCATGGAGGCTGATTTTTTCTTTCATTGCCCCATCCTTAGAGTCTAGACGACTACCTTGTTTGGGATAGTTGCACAGTAAAAGTCCGAGCATTGACTTTTGCCTAGCCTAAAGTCTCTGGGTTTGGCAAATGACCGACACGCTCAGCTGCAAACAATAAGGGTTGGTGGCTTGGAAGAAAGACCTGGTGATGGATTCTGAAAATCCAGTCACTGAAAACTCCACAAAGCATAAGTCTACTGAGACACACTCGAGCGTGCCATGAGCCGGAGCTCACTTCAAAAAAATCCGACTACAGTATTTCCCACCCGCTGCCTTGCAGTTGCAAAAACATTTCAATGATTAGACCGGCCAGAAGAGGTCAGTATTTAGACAGTGGAGAGGCTCTTCCCACCCCTATTTCCTTCCACTAGTGGTACTGAGCTGGGCTCAGCATCCTCCCCAAAGAGGTGCAGTCCCTTCTCTGGGGCTAGCCTACCCCAGAGGCGGCTTTCTAGGATGAGTGAGAGCTGACTCTCCCACTGTGCCCCTGCCAGACCCTGGGTTTGCCAGCAATTTACCGAGTCACACTTGAGCTATTTTCTCTCCAATTCTGAGGCTCGCTTTTGTTTTTCCATGGGTTCATTTCACAGTCTTTTCAGGGTTCAGAACAATTGCCAGGATGGACTCTGATAAAACCCAGTGAAAATAAAATTCACGAGGACAGTACAGTCGGAAACCAAAGCATGTTACATAACTCCCAGCAGCGACACAGCGATTTCCCTTTCTTTCCTCCATCCTAGAAATACACCCTTGGAGGACTCAGCAGTCTGTGGGATGAAATACAGACAAGGTGGCCTTTGCCTTGGTCCCAGCCTGAGGCTCCTTTGCCTCTCACCTGGCCAACCTGATGCTAGTCTTGTGGGGATGTATCGCCTTCAGTCTTTCTGCTAGAGCGGTATCACCTCCCAGCTTCCTATATCCTTTCCCAGCGTCCCCCTGGGCTGCAGGCCTGCCTGCCTACCACGCCAACTCTGAGCAGTGTCGGCCCCTTTCTCGCCCGCCATACCCACACTCCAAAACCATCATGTGCAACTGCTCCCAGTAAGGATGCAGGAATCAAGACAGAGAGGAAGCACATGCCCCCCGCCCCCCCCCATTTTAGATAGTGATACCCAGGGTTTTTTGTACCAACCTGGCTCCCGTAGGAACATGTGAGTGGAGTTTAGCCTGTCAATCAGCTTGATTGGAGGGCCACCAAGAGAAATGGCTCTCCAGAAGCTAGCCTCTTCATCTCCCTCCCTGGTGATAGGACCAGCATGTTGTTGCCTGAGTGAGTTGCTTGGCATCAACCTTGTGCTGCACTACCTCTGTGCTAATCCATGGACCATGTAGCCATGGTACATCACTATGCCCTGAGGCTCCATCATGACCTGCTTCACTAAGCTGCTGCTGCTGTGCTACTGGCCACTGCTACGCCTCCACATCTCATTTTCCTGCTGTTGCCACCCACCTTGCCTCATCTGCTGCTTGCTGGCCTACTCTGCTCGACTTGTCTGTGGGCAGACTCCACACCTCCCACTAGCCACTCTGTACCTCCTGAGTAGGAGCCAGCATGGGCAGGAAGGACCTTCAGTATATTACCTGTCCCATGAGAGTGAGTTTGACTGTATTGCTGTGTGAATTACAATTAGCTTTTGTACTTCTTCTTGCTATATTAACCTATCCTTCTATATCTATAAAATCATAAGTGTCCTGGCTTTGTTTCTCTAGAGAACCCTGCCTAACACAGCTGGTGATGATTCCAGGTCAGCATAAGGAGCCCTGGTGGCAACAGTTAAAATGTTCAACTTGAACCAAACGGTGAGTGAGTGGAACTCAGCTAGCCACTCCTTGTCAGAAGGACTTGGTGATCGGCCGGCTTCTATCAAGACCATTGAGGGAGCTCTGTGGGGCAGCTGTACCGTCACTGGGGTCTGCAGGAGTCGGGATCAACTTGACGGCTCACAGCAGCAACAGGTCACATGACCGGTGTAGCTCTGAGGATCATTTTCAGCTCTTTTGTGCAGGTTAGTCCGTCACGACCATCTCTACACACCGGATGCCTTACACACCCACATGTATGCCACTGGACTGTATAGTTCAGTCTGAGACTGGGGCTGGGCCTAGACATACCGATGGACACATCACCGAGAACAAGTTCTCCAGCCACACAAAAGGGCTGTGGTGGACACAGCCTCCTTCTCTCATAAGAAGTCCCTCTCTACGCACATGTGAAGGGCATCTGTCTTACAAAATTTTTCGTCCACTCCATCTCAAACTGACCAATCCTGCCCGAAGCCCAGAACAGGGGAAGCTCTGGGAAGTTGGTCCCCACAGAGTGAGTCCTGCTGGGGGTGCAATTAGTGAACCCGCGGCAGTTCCTATCTGGGCCTGCCAGGGCAGTCCTTGCTCCTGGCCTACCTGTGGAGAAAAGCCTACCTGCTGCCCCAGGAGCCAAGCTGGCCCAATTGGTCCTCAGCGTAGGAGTAGGGAGATTCCAAAATGCCACCCGCCATGGTGACGAGCAGGCGTGAGACACCCGTTTACCTCAATGTTTGAAAATCATGAATGAACAAACACC
>NW_022111339.1:4409917-4446406 GCF_000313985.2 Echinops telfairi
TCAAAATTCTTCTGTCGAGTGTAAGATCTGAGTCTTCTATTGAAAACATTTAGTCACAAGCATGCAAGGCCTGACTCAGTCTGGGGTGGAAGTATTGCAGGTTGTTCAGTAAACCCCATGCCCCCTGGGCCGTGGCACCTCTGAACACAGCTTCCAGCAGAAAGCTGGGCTCTCTGTCCTAGCTGCGTCTCCCTGCCTGGTGGGAAGGTAGCGTTGGCAGGCTGCTCACCGGGCCACCACGGAGCAGGAGGGCAGTTCTGACCTCACAGCTCTGTGCTGCTCAGCAAAGCTCCTCTGCGCTTCCTCCCCCAATGTCAAACCCATTGCCACCAAGTCTACTGTGACTCCTAGTGCTCTTTAGGGCAGGGGAAAACTTCCCCAGTGGCTCTCCAAGACTGGAGCTCTGTACAGAAGTGGAAAGCCTCATCCTTTTCCTGTGGAGCAGTTGGTGGGTGCAAGCTGCAGCCCAGCACCAGTGCCACCAGGGCTCTGCCAACAGACCCGGTAGCAGTAAGAGGACAAGAGCTGTCAAGTCATGGGAAGGCCGGGAGGAACTGCAAATGGTGGCTGCTATGGACGAGAAGTCGGTCTGGAGAGCTACGGGCTGTGTGAACCAACTACAGGCATACTTCATGTACAGCGCTGTTCACAGTGTGCATGTGTGCGTGTGTTTTACAAGTTGGAGGTGTGTGGCAGCCCCGCATAAGAGCAAGTCTACCAATGTTACTTCCCCGACAGCAAGTGCTCACTGTGTGGCTCTGTGCCAGATTTTGGTCATTCTCACAATATTTCCAATTTTTCAAAATGCTAGCTCCAACTCAACAGACATTTCATCTTTTAATAAATTAAAAACTTTGGTACTATAGCCCATCACCAGGGACCCAGTGTTAAGCTCACTGCCATAAAATCACTTCTGACGGGGTTGTGATCCAATAGGACGGAGTAGGACGGCCCCTGTGTGTTTCTGAGACTGAGACTCTGTACGGGAGGACGTTCTCTCGAACAGCAACTGGTGGTTTTGAACTTCAGACCTTGTGGTTAGCAGCCCAACACATAACAACGATGCCACCAGGGCTCTGAGGACAAAGTGCAGGTATCTGCCTTTGTAGATTATTGGATTGTTCGCTGGAGATGGCAAACAGTGTGCAGGAGTCATAGGCGACCAGCCGGGAAAGGATGGACCCAGACTCCCGACCCTGCATTTTTCCTCCATGCTCAGCTGCTTTTTACAGGGTGGAGATGCCAGGTCCTCCGGTGCCTTGAGGTCCCCTCAAGTTTATGACCTTAAACTTGGTGACTATGTCCCCAGCCATCAGTGCAGCTTGGCACCAGAATAGAACTGTGCTCCACCGGGCTTTCATGGCTGTGATCTGTTGACAGTGGATCACCAGGCTTTTCTTCCGCGGTGCCTCTGGGTGCACTTGAACTTCCAACCTTTCATTTAGCAGCCGTGTGCGTTGATCTAGGGATTCTTGACAAGTGTCAAGTGGATTCAATTTGGGTGAAAGTCCCCAAACGAGCAGGTTGTTCCTCTGTTTGGGGGCTCCCAACCCAAGTTCCCTAGGCAGAGGAAGGCAGGGGTTCCTGCCCACCAGGGGCAAAATGTGCCGTGTCCTCCAGCAGAGAGGAAGGAGGCGGCAGTGCCGTTTGAAGGCTTTGTGTGGGGCACACAGGCAGTGAGGGAAGACATGGCTGAGGTCTTCCCTCCAGTTGACCCATAACAGGCGGGTGGTGGGCTGGGGCACACACTCACTCTTCCTGTGTGCCCCACAGTGTGCTGGGTTTGGCAAGACCACAGAGATGGTGGTGAACGTGTGAACGTATTTTTCCGCTATACCCCAGCGTCTGGAGCTTCAGCTGGAGGCAGTGTTTCAAGGCATCTCTCCACAAGGATAATTAGGGATTCAGTTCCTTACACATCCGGCACCAAAATAAAAGAGCATACACACCCTTGGTTGTACACAGGCTGGGGAAGACCCACGTTAGGATCCGCATCTGCTCCCTTTTGGGTTCTTGTTGCGTTGATAAGAGCATTGGGAGGCAGGGCAGCAGAGTCTGAAAATCTGAGATGGCCCAGGGGATTGCCTTGCACAAGGACTAATGTGTCTGTGTTATGGGGTGGGAAAACGAATGACAGAACTTGTCTCCAGGTGCTTAGCAACAGAGAAAGCCCAGCGCCAGTGTCCTGGTTTGGCCTGGCTTCTCCCTGCAAAGGATGATGGGAGGTGTTATGGAGGCCAAGCAGCCTGCTCCTCTCAGGGAAGACTGGCCTCTGGGGTCCTGAAGCCAGGTGAAGGAACCATACCTTCTTCCCCATCTTCCCCAACCAGATTTGGAGATTGTCGGTGAAGCTGGACCACTGTTACATCTCTCAACATTTCCTGTAGGTCCAGGGAAGCGTTAAGTGATCTCTAATGTTGGGAAGATGTGGGCTGCTATTTCAGACCAGGATAGTCTAGGCCTTGGGGACCTACATGTAATCCAAATCTTCCTTCTCTCTCTCTCTCTTTCTCTCCCTCTCCCTCTTTCCCACTCCACCTACTTGGGCCTGTCACTGGTGGCAGACACAGCTGGTGGAGTATTTTAGTGGTGATGATGTCAGCTCAT
The DNA here is from genome assembly GCF_000313985.2 of Echinops telfairi. Taxonomy (NCBI): domain Eukaryota; kingdom Metazoa; phylum Chordata; class Mammalia; order Afrosoricida; family Tenrecidae; genus Echinops; species Echinops telfairi. The sequence continues at coordinate 4,412,525 of NW_022111339.1, forward strand.
CTCTGATAGGCTGCTCTGGAAGGGCACACACTATTGGTTACTCATGCCCTTACACTTTTGCTTCTAGGGCTTGAAATCTAAGCCGCCCTGGGGCAGACCTCAGCCCTCCTGCCTGCCTGGGCAGAAGTCCTGCCCGTCAGCAGCCAGCCAGCACAAGCTGCCCTGGCAGCTCTGCCAACACTCTAGACAAATATTCTGCCTTTTAATTGGCACCTCAGCTGCTGGCAATGAGACGAGGGGTCAGGCTCCAGGAAAGAACTGCCAATGGGAGCCCACTACTCTGTCATTTTGGGAAGCCCGGAGCAGGGGGCACATATGCCTCCCCCCCTGAAGTGCCAGGTTACAGTGAAGCCCCTTGGGTGGGCTGCAGTCAGTCAGCAGCTAGAGGGAGCGGTCTTCAACCTGAGTTTTAAACAGGTACTGTACTGGGAAGAAACCAGTCATATTTTACACGAGAACCAATGTCCATACCTTAAAAAAAAAAAAACACAAAAAAACCTCAGACTCAACTGCCATCACACCAATTCCAAGTCCTAGTGACCCTGTAGGACAAAGCAGAACTGGCCCCATTGGTTCCTGAGACCGTGGCTCTATTTGGGACGGGCGGCTGGTGGGTTCAAAATGCTGGGCTCTCCTAAACCACGTAGGATGGTGGCTGTCAGTGGGCAGACACTAGAGATTGGTGCTGAGTTCTAGAGAATTATGTCATTAAAACAAAAAAGGCATAAAGCTACTAGTTTGGATGCATTCTTCTGTTTCTTCCTCTTTTATTGTAGACTCAGAACTTGGAGCGATCTCTTTTGGATCTTCCCGAGGACTAGAGGCCGAAAATGACATCTTGCTCTAAAAAAGGAAAAAGCCCTCGGGAGCTTAAGCCAGCCACCACATCTGGCCATTCACAAACACTTCTGGAAAACATGGGGACAGCTGGTGTCCCCTCTTGAGTGCATAAGAATTCAAACCGCTAACCAGCTTGTCTGTTTTCGCTTGTGTTCCTTTCTCTGAGTGTCCCCAAATCCCAGCCACAACCATGCTTCAACCGAAACCCAAATTGCAGGGCTTCAAAGCCCTTTCTGGGATAGTCCGAGAGCAGGAGAGGCCTGATAGGTGGGAAGTTGCCCATGGGGGTAAGTGGGGACCTGCAAGCCTACTCAAATTCAGACCACCTGCGCTGTGAAGCCACCATTTGAGAGAAATATTGTTGTGGTTGTGGGTACCTTCTAGTCGATTCCAACACAAAGTGACCCCAGGTGACAGACTGGCACTGTCCCCCGCCAACCCCTCACTGGGGGTTTCTCTGCTGTAATCTTCATGGAAGCCCAGGAGTGGGTTTTGAACCACCAGCCTTTTGGTTAATGACTGAGTGCTACCCGGGCTCTTTTCATAGAAAGGGACGATGGAATAAATGTATTCAAGTGAGGCACGAGGTTGGAAAGGCAGCTTGAGGAGCCTGTGGCAATTCAAACTCCAACCCAAACTCATCGCCACTGAGTCCATGCTGACTCTCTGTGGCCCTGTAGACTTTCTGAGACTGTCACTCTCTACAGGAGTAGAAAGTCCCATCTTTGCATAGAAATCGAGATGGCAAATTATGCTTCAGCAGTCCTTAGAAGGTAGAGGTTCATGCTCTACTGGGAAGCACCTCAGAAGAAAGACCTGCCAATCTGCTTCCGAACAAGCAGCCACGGCGAACTTGACGGAGCCCTGGGGTCCTCTCGGCGGTGGGCGTGGGGTTGCCGAGAGGTGGAACAGCCTTGACAACTGGCCGATCATTATTTCTGGTTCCTGACCTGACTGGGCCTAGCTGCCACCTGATCTCTGGCAATCCCATTGAGCACAAACCCAGGAGGTCTGCCGGGCAAGCGACAGGACAGGACAGCTTTCCTCCACGGAGCGTCTTCTTCTGAAGCACAGGACACAAGGGACACTTGGAGGGAGGGTGTTTCTCAGTCATCCCCCAGGGGGCACGTGACAGCCTCTCCCCTGCGCACAGAATTTGTGATGGCGAACACTGGATGCCTTGGGGCACTGAGCAGAATGCTCTCAGTCCGGAACGACTGAATCTCAGGCTGAGGTATAAATGAGAACCCTTCCCCCCTCACAAAGCCAGCCTCCCCCCCTCTCCGTGGTGCAATTGGTTAAAAAGGCACAGGGCTGCTCACAGGAGCTTCCTGTCCACCCAGAGGCACCTTGGGAGAAAGGCCTAGAGATCGACTTCTGAGAAATCAGCCACTGAAAACCCAGGGGAGCACGTCCTACCCTGACACACATGGAGGCGCCTTAGGGTCGGTTAGCCGTGGGCTATACGGGATTGGTGAATCCCCGACCCTGGCTGTACCTGCCGCACACCGAGAGAGGGAGGACTCCAGGAGGAAGGTGTCGTGGGTGCAGTTACCTGCGCTCGGTGCTCGCCCACGGCAAACTGGATGACAGCCACGCCCTGGCTGTGGCCGTCTTCGATCCTCTCGACGGTGCTGGAGTCGATTTTCAGGTCGTTGCTGATCTCGGCGCTCTGGATGAAGTCTTCCGTCTTCAGGTCCTCTACCTTCTTGAGCTCCCCGTTGGCCAGCTGGATGATGGAGCCTTTCATGAAGTAGGGGGGCAGTGTCGGGGGTGCCGCCGACGGCGAGGCGACCGACTGCACCACTGGCAGGTGGATCTGGGCCTGCACCATGGCCGGGTAGGCGGTGGGCGCCGCCAGGGCCTCGGGGTTGAAGTTCTCGCTTTTGGGAATGGCGGTGGTGACGAAGGCGTGAGGCACTGCAGCGAACTGGGGTGACGATGTGACGATGGCGGAGGCAGCCCCGGATGAGTCCATGTCCGCGCTGCCGACGGGGATGAGCAGGGGCTGGGTGCCGGGGATCACCAGGTGCTGGGGCAGGCTGCCGGCGTAGGTGATCGCTTGCTGCTGGCTGCTCAGGTAGCCGATGACCGGGGGCTGGGTCCCAGCATAGAAGGCTGTGGCCGGCAGCCCCACGGGGAGTGGCTCGGAGGCGTTGTGCGTTGTCTGGATGACCGTGTGGGGGGACAGGGTGGCGACAGCGGCCTTCACGCCCTCGGGGCCCAGCGCCTGCTGCGGAGACAGTGCATAGGACCTGTGGCCGGCCTTCCCTAAGTGCAGGCCACTCTTGTCGTTGAGGGTGGAGGGGGACGCCTCCCGGTGGGTGACCTGCTGCACCTCCAGATCCGAGGCGGGCGTGCTACTGTTGGGCAGGACCATCACAGAGGCCCGGACCCCGGACACGTCCCGAGTGCTGTAGTCGGTGGGGCTCGGGTGGACCATCATATGCCTGGACTCATAGGGGTGGGCCGACGCCTTCCCGCCGGCCTTCAGCAGCCCCAGGTCGGCCGAGGAGGGGCCCCCATACCGCCGGCTCTTCTCCATCTCTCCATTGAGAATTTCTTTGGCCTGCAGGGCCTGCTGCAGCCGGCTGCTCTCCGCCTTCTTGGACTCCCGAGGGACGTAGTGGCTGCCGGCATCCGAGTACTGCAAGACCACCTGAGAGGAGGGCCCCAGGGTGAGCGTGTGCGGGATCATCGTCTGGTGGGGGTGCAGGTGGAGGGGGAGGGCGGGTGGCGAGGCCGTGCGCCCCGAGCTCTGCGGGGAGCTGGAAATGTGGATGTACTGGTTCTGCGGGGCCGGTGGAGGGGACCCTGCGCTCAGGAGCCCTGGAGTCCTGCCCAAGTGCTGCTGTGGGGGCGGTGGGGGCGGCGGCTCCACTCTGTGCCCCGAGGCCTGGCTCAGGCTGCCCATGTTGGCCAGCAGCGTGGAATAGGCCTCCAGCTGGGAGCGCTGGGATGGAGTGGTGGCCATGGCGGCCGAGGCCACCGCACTGGTGGGGATGAAGCCGGCGTAGGGCCCGCTGTACTGGGAGGACCCAATGAACTGGAAGGTGTGGGGTAGGTGGGCGTACTGCACTGGGGAGACGGGCGTCCCTGATGGCGGGGGCGGGTACACCGTGGGGAGCGTGGTGGTAGCCGGGACTGAGCGAGGGGCGCTGGGCGGGGAGTAGTCCAGCCCTGTGGACAACGATTTGTGTAAACCTATTCCCTGCTGTAAACCCTGCTCCCCCGAGGTCCCCGCTGGCCCGTGTCGGCCACCGCCCCCGCCGTGGCCTCCTGGGTGGCTGGAGAGCCAAGCCAGGCCCTCTGCCCGGTGGTTGTCGGTGGGCAGCACCGGGGACTTCTCCTCCGAGGGCCGGCTGGTGGCGGGGATCTCGCGTTTCTTGGGAGGTAGGCATTCATTGCTCCGCTCCTGGTTGGATTTCATCTTTCGCCGTCCCCCCTCCACGGTGGCTGTCTCACTGGCTGGCGGGCTCCGGCTTCAGTCTGATAAACGGAAAGTCACATTTGATGTCTGTGGGGGATCCAGGCTCTTCATGAGGAATCATCTCCCCGTGGGTGCACTCCGCCAGCAGCGTCTCGGGATTCTGGGCAAAGAGAGAGGGCCCGGACAGAGGGGGGAGGGGCGGGGAAGGGAGGAGGAGAGGGAAGGGGGATGGGTTAAAGCGATCAGCACCAACTCGATGGCCATGGGAAGCTTTTGAATATACACGTACAATCTCAATACTTAAAAACATCATCGTCATGAGTTTAAGAGCAGGTGCGAGGTTCCACGGTGATCCCCAACGCGGCAGAGCGGGTATGACCATGGGGCAGGCTGCACGGAGCTGGCCCCTTGGGAGAACTGCTGGGGCACTGGGTACGCACGACCTCCACACCTGACTGTTCTGCAGCGAGCACTTCTCAAAGCCTGCTGCCCTCCTTTCTGGTCTTCCTCAAGAGTAGGCCCTGCATTTCTTCAGTATCCTTTTCAGGAATGCTGGTACCAGGTCTCTCCCTGCCCCACGAGGAAGCCCAAGGAGGCCCACAGGGCAAGGTGGTGGTCCAGGGCAGGGTGGCCAGGAGGTGGGAGGCCTGGGCAGTCTCTGCTCTTTACTTCCTCCTCCTTAACTATGCACAGGTGCTGTGACACCCTGGGTCTGCACTCATCTATAGACTCCCTCTTCCCTCTGTATGCATGTACACACACACACAAACCACACACACTATGCTATACCCCCCCCCTGCAGTACACCACAAACACCATAGCACACACACATCCCACAGACAGCATGTATACAACACACATATACCTGTACCACATATGCCAGATACTGCACTATATGAACACCACATATACAAACACACACACAAACTGCATACACACTACATACACAGCAAGTCCACTGCATATACATGTACTACAGTCACTGAATACATAGCACACACACCACATAGATCATAAACACACTGCATTACACACACTGCATCCACACAACACACACGCCACATAACACACTCCACTACACTAGACACACTGTATACATACCACATATACAGCAAATACACCCCCATGCACACACCACACTAAACACACTGCACACATACCACACACAGATCACATATATCACACATAACACAATACACACTACATACTATTTACTGCATACACACCACATATCTCACAAACTGCATACATACCCCACACATATAATATACACTATGCAGACATCACATAGGTCACACATACCACGCAAATATTATATACATACCAGACACTGCATCACATGGACAAAACACAACAGAATACATATATAATACACACACCATATATGTAATATACATCTCACCCTATAAACATACAACACATACCCTTCATATAGTAAACACCTCGCACACATATACTGAGTCACATAGACTCCACACAACACATATACAAGACACACATTGATTATACAGCCCACACCCTGCCTATATAACACACCCACCACATACACATTGCATCACCCAGAATTCATACACACCACACACACGGTGCATATACAATACACATGCATTGCATCACACACACACACAGACCATACAGTGCTAACTCAATAGAGCCACAAATAACACAAGTTTGAAAAGAACTCCGAGAACAGCGACTCCGAGAACCAAAAGCCAAAATAAAACTCTGAGTCAGTTAAAAAACAAGCATGTCTGTGGTTAACAAGACGAGTATGATAATAGGATGCAGTGGAAGTCTCCTGAAGGCGAGTCCATAGTTCCTTCTTCCCTGCCTCTCTTCCTTTCCAAGCTGTCTTCCAACATTCTCTTCCCATGGTCCCCTCTCTTTCTCCTTGGGAAAGAGTTAATCCTCATTAACTCCAAAGAAGGAGTCAGCCCCTTCCAGACAAACCGTGCCTTGACCCATAGACAGTGTCCGGGGAGCCAGTTCTTGTGGGCACACATCTCAGTCTTGTAGTAATGACTGAACTCTGTGTGTTAGCTACCCTGGGAGCAAGCCATGCCCACCTGGCAAAGCAGAATAAGCCAGAGGCCTGAGTGTACCCAGCTGGGCAGCAGCTGCTGAAGAGAGCAGCTAGGATAAGGTGGTGTGATCCCGAGGAGCTGGGGGACTGGGCTCAGGGGCCCTAGGCCATTGGTTATGGTGTTTCACCTCCCCAACAAGATACCTGTTTTCAGCATTCAGCCCTTGTCTGTACGGAAGTAATTCTCATCTGCCTCTTGTCACAAGTCCCTTCCTGCCCCCCAGCACCACCTTATCTCACATCTCATATATAGCACATGTTCCTCCAACTGAATTAGAAACTTTAGTTGTTTGGCCAATGATTTAACGGCACTTGTTGGTTCTGATTCAACATTATGAACTGTCCCTCAATGCTTGACGATGGCCCAAACTCAAGAACCAAACACACTGCCAAAGAGTTGATTCCAAGTCACAGTAACCCTGTAGGACAGGGTCGAACTGCCCTGTGGTTTTCCAAGACTGCAATTCTTTATGGGAATAGAAAGCCTCTTCCCTCCCCCCATTTGGTGTGGTTGGTGTATTTGAACCACTGACCTGGTGGTTTCAGCCCAGTGCATATTCCACTATGCCACCAGGGCTCCTTGGATTAATGATGAGAACCCAAATGAAGACTTCCTTTGCATTCCCATCCTATTTGACTTTGATCAGGTCTGTATGAAGATGCCGGTTTAGAATTGTGATGTCTGGACACACCACCACTGGGCAGTTTCTCACAAGACCAGAGAGGTCCTTTAGAGATCAGAATGGAAACAGACAATAAAAACGAACAAAACGCTACTTCTGGAGAAATGAACTCTCTGTTCAAAGAGTAATGACAGCTATTTAACTCCTGACCTAAGACTTCTGTAAACCCCAAATAACGTCATTCTGTAGAGCAGTGGTTCTCAACCTGTGGGTCGCGACCCCTTTGCGGGTTGAATGACCCTTTCACAGGGGTCACTTGATTTATAACAGTAGCAAAATGACAGTGATGAAGCAGCAATGAAAATAACTGTATGGTGGGGGGTCCCCACCACATGAGGCACTGTCGGGAAGGGTCACGGCCGGAGGAAGACGGAGAACCACTGCTCTAGAGGCTTCCTGAAGGAGCCCTGGGGCTGCTGCCGATTAGATGTTGGGCTGCTGCCCGCAAGCTCAGTGATGAAACCCACCGGCTGCTGCTCTGCAGAAAGATGCGGCTGTCTGATCCCATGAAGAGTTACGGTCCCAGAAACCTCACGGAGGACTACTCTGAGCTGGAATGGACTCAACGGCAGTGCTTGCTTCGTTTTGTAACATAGCATCTTCAGGAGGCAGCACTGGTCCCTCACTCCCCGTGAGGGAGAGCCAAGCTTCCTCCCCAGCCAGTGCACCTCATGCACACTTACCGCCTGGCTACCAACGGAGGCCAGTGGGTTATTATGATGCCGAGGTCCTTTCAGCATCTGGACTAAGATGAGGAAGAAAGACCTGCTGATCTACTTTCAGAAAAGTAAGCAAACAAGCAGATAGTCAAAAGCCATGAAAGGTACTATGCATTACAATGGGCCAACCTATAGCCAATCATGAAGATGTCCCCGGGCTGGGCAGTGTTGTGCACAGGGTTTTCAAGAATTGTGGGGCTCTAACAACAACAACAACAACAACAACAACAACAACATTTTTCTTACAAAGAATACAGTATAACACTTGCAAATCAGTGACTATCCAGTGTGCTAAACTCATAGCAATGACAGACTCAAATTCAATTATAGAAGCATGAAAAGTAAGTTGCCCCCTTTGGTTACCCGATGCTTGAAGAGTGCTTACAATGATCTGCTTATCTTTAGAGAGTCACTCTTAAGAAAGGCAACAACCTATATTCTCACATCCCCTGAGCAACTAGCAAAGGAAATTCACTTTAAGAGACAGGGGCAGACCTACTCTGTCCTATAGGGTTGTTGTCAAGTCAGAATGAACTCCTTGGCAGTGAATTTGCTTTGTTTGGGTTTGGTTTTGGGTTTCTCCAACGGAACTGTGCTGTGCGCCCCCTGCTGGTACGGTAGCAGCACTGACCCAATAACCCCCACAGGGTTTCATTAGGGATGTTCATGGAAGATTGCTATGTCAGAATCAGGAAGGAGACTATTTGCATAGAGTGGAGCCCGCCAGTCCAGGAATGGGTTAATTAGCCTCAGGACACTTGAGGGAAAAACAAACAAAAGCATTGTGGGCTTTTCAAAGCCTAGAGCACTGGTTGTGAACCTGTGGGTAGTGACCCCTTTTGGGAGTCGAATCACCCTTTCACAGGGGTCACCTAAGACCATCGGAAAACACATATTTCCGATGGTCTTAGGAACTGAAACACCGTTCCTCTATCTGTCTCCAGGAGGGTCTGCCCACATGCAGATACACATACATACATACACACACATACAAGTATCCATGCAACAAGACAAATTTTCATTTATTTGTTATTAGAAATAAATATTTCACAATATACAATGACATATTGTTTTAGTGATTAATCACTATGCTTTAATTATGTCCAATTTGTAACAATGAAAATTCATCCTGCATATCAGATAGTTACATGCCAATTCATAACAGTAGCAAAATTAGTTATGAAGTAGCGATGAAAATAATTTTATGACTGAGAGTCACCACAACATGAGGAACTGTATTAAAGGGTCGAGGCATTAGGAAGGTTGAGAACCACTGGCCTAGAGAAATGTCAAACACATTCAGAAAGAGGCCCATCAGCAATGCACGGTGTACAATGGAATACACAATACACTGAACGAGAAAGCCCTTCTGAAGGTACCCTTTAGGAACCTGCTTCAGAAAGTTAGACACAGAATGCTGACTGGTTCCTAGGAGGCCAGGGTTTACCGACACTGCTCATTTGACATATTAACTTACTGGGATATCCCATTGGGCTGCTAACCAGCAGTTCACACCTACCAGGCCCTCCCTAACCAGTAGTTCAAACTTAACAGCCTCCTCCGTGGGAGGACTATAAGGCTGTCTGCCCCCATCAAGATGTGAAGTCTTAGAGAAGTGAAGAGGCAGTTCTCGTCTGTCCTGTAGGGTCTCTCTGAGCCAGAATGGGCTCCATGGCAGCTTATGCTAGTGCTAACGACTCCAGCCTTGGCCTTCTGATAGAGGGCCACTCAGAGACATCCAAACATATCCTTCTGAACAGTTACCTATTGAGAACAACATATTTTCCGGGTCAGAAAAAGGCAAAAACAAAGTCAGCACTGAGTTGCGTTTGACTCCCAGTGACCCAGTGAGTAAGCACCACAGGGCGCTCAATGACTAGTTGTGGAAGTAGATAGCCAGGCTTTCCTTCTGCAGCACATCTGAGCCGACTTTAACATCCAATGATAAAAGATTAATACAGAATCTGGAACAACCCAAACTGTGGCCTGGGCCAAGCCCCCAAATGCCATCCTACCCTCCTCCTACACTTGGAAAGATCATGTTTCCTATGTACAGATGCTGCACTCAGGGGGAAAAAAAACCCAAACCAAACCCACTGCGTTCAAATGGACTTGGACTCATAGTGACCCTGTGGTAATAGCGCATACACTTGAGTATCAGCCGACCCAAATATAAGCCGAGGCACCTGATTTTACCACAAAAAAACGGGGAGACTTATTGACTTGAGTATAAGCCTAGGGTGGGAAATGCAGCAGCTACTGGTAAATTTCTAAATAAAAATAGATACCAATAAAATTACATTAATTGAGGCATCAGTAGGTTAAATGTTTTTGAATATTTATTTCAAAGAAAACAGTAAACTAGCTCTGTAAGTGGAACAGAGGGTCAACAAAACAATATGGTATCAGTGATAACTATACACGCTGTGTTACTACATGCTCTGTATTACTACATATGCTGCCTTACCGCATGTACACAACTCAGCTTGTATAGATTGAGGACTAATGCAGGCTGATGATATTCCAGAATGCGATGGCGTGACTGTTTGCACAGAGCAGCCTGTGTTAAGTCTCATAATATACACTCTGCGTTGTGTATGCACTGTTACTGCCTGCGCTGTGTTACTGCATACGCAGCATTACTACATGTGTATGGGATGTGCTAATGCAACACATGCAGTAACACAGTGTATATACAACGCATTGTGTATATTATGAGCCCTAAGGTGGGCTGCTCTATGCAAGCATAGTCAACACTGGGTCCAGACAGGGGTTAATAAGAAAAATAAAATAAAATATAGCAGACCATGTAGTGTATATAAACATACTGTATATCCAAGACCAGAGATATACCGGTATTTGTATTCAGCAATGCTTGGGTGGAGCAAGGGGCGTGACCGAGCACGGGTAAGACTGTAAAGTCTACGTCATTGGTCACAGCCCTGGAGAAGAGTGGCTGCATCCGACATTCGTCTGACAAGGATGTGGCGCGCCCCAGGTACAGCACACAGAAGCCGGCAGGTTCTTGCCTAGTACAGCACAGGTACAACAGAGAGGCTGCTGGCGTGCAGGAGGAAAGAGGAGCGGTGATATCAGCAGTCATCGGACCACCCACAGAGGCTGCAGGCGCCCGTAGATGAGCGGGAGAGACCGGAGAACACCCTCACTGCACTGGAGAACAGGTAAGTGGGACCCTCACTCGAGTTTACCCCAAGAAGGGCTTTCTCAGCATAAAAATGTGCTGAAAGACTCAGCTTATACATGAGTATATACGGTACACGATTTTATGTCAACTTGAAGACATATAAAAGTGCAGGGTTGGTATCCAACCTGCCAATCAGGCCACAGCCTGATAGTGCCTCCTTGTGGGTGTGGCCTTCTCATAGGGAGGGTCCTGGGAACCGCCTTCTCTCTCTGCCTTCACCTTCCTGCTTGCTGGCCACCCTGGGAGCTGCCAGAGCCCTGCTGTTTCCACCGACATTGAAGCCACAGGGCTTTGCACCTGCATTCTGCATCGCTACACGTGACTGCATGAATCTGAAGAGGGACTCATGGACTAGTATCAGACTGATGGACCTGGGTTGGACTGGGCAGGCCTGTTTTCCTGCTACGTACTTACTTCTTGATATAAAGTGTTCTCTTGTACGTATATGCGCGTCACTGGATTTGTTACTCTAATCAACCCAATAGAACATGGACCCTATAGAGCGTTTCCAAAGCTGGACATCTTTACAGGGGCAGGTTGTATCTTTCTCCTGCAGAGCAGCTGATGGTTTTGATCGTGTGACCTTTTGGTTAAGAGTCCGACTTGTAACCCATGACAGCACCTAGGGACAGACAGAGTCCCTCTAATTCTGTATTGTCTCTCTAGCCCTTGGGCCAGACAGGAGCTTACTATATTTTCGGCAAACCACAAGAGGGCGCCACATTTCCCAGGGACTGGGGCCATGTGAGATGGTAGAACGGAGAGGCGAACACCTTATGAAGACAGAAAAGTGGAACTGAGATAACGAGTGAGAGAGAGAGTGTCAAGAAGTCAAGAAGAAGAGAAGAAACAGGAGAGAGGGGCTGCAGCTTTGGGGTTTCTCTTCCTAGCAGAAGACAAATGGCCTGAGTGGCACCGATGACTCCCGCTGGGTCTCTGAGGAGCACTTCTCTGAGCAGATCACGTGGCCACCCACACCAATGTCAATGCCAAACTATCAGAGAAGCACATCTGCAGCTCACACGGCTCAGACGTTGTTATTTAAAGAAGAAAGACAACACAACGCCATCGAGTCCATGCCGACTTGCAGCAACCCTCCAGGACAAAGTCAATTGGCTTTTGTGGGTTCCTGAGACTGTGGATCTTTACAGGAGTAGGAAATCTCATCTTTCTTCCAAGGAAGGATGGATGGGTTTGAACTGCTGACCTTGTGGTCTGCAAGTCAACTCATCCCCACTCCGCCACCAGGGCTCCTGTAACAGTAATATTAGAAAAATGAAAGCGGAAGGCGATGTAAAAGATGAATGAGGATCTTTACTACATACGTTTTCCTGATAACCACTGATGTGGATACATTTGTTTTAAACATTTTTATATCCTCATTAATACATCTCTCTCCAGTATTTTCTTTTTCATTTAACTCGAAGTGTGGTCCAAAGACCAGCAGCTTCAACACGCCCAGGAGTTGTAAGAAACCCAGAACCTCAGGCCCAATTTCAGACCTATTCCTTCAGATTCTGTTTTTTAACAAGATCCCCAGATAATTCATATGCACATTATCAGTTGAAAGCTCAGCAATATGATCACATTTTCTACTAAGGCCCCTCCCTCTCTGTTAAGCACATATGAAATATTTCTAGCCTCTTACTCTGGAGCCTGGATGGTGTAGTGGGTTATGAACTGGACTGCTGATGGCACGGTCAGCCGTTTGAAACCATCGTCCTCTCTGAGGGAGAAAGACGAGGCTGCCTATTTGGAGTTCTAGTCTCTGATGATACTGTCGTACAGGGTGGCCAGAAGTCAGAACTGGACTGCTGATGGCACGGTCATCCATTTGGAAACCATCGGCCTCTCTGAGGGAGAAAGACGAGGCTGCCTATTTGGAGTTCTAGTCTCCGATGATACTGTTGTATAGGGTGGCCGGAAGTCAGAATCCAAACCGTGGCAATGAGTGTTGGGCCACGCACGGGGCAGCTCACTGCAAGACCAGCAGTTTGAACGCACCGTCCAGAGAAAGCTGAGGCTTCCTGCTCCAAATGGGTCCTTAGGAAGCCGATCTGCCTGACGGCACTGAGCGAGCCCCTTTCTAAGGAGCCTAGGTAGCACTGTGGACTGTGTGGGATTGAAAACCACGAAGTTGGCTGTTCAAACCCACCAGAGGCGGTGGGAGAAAGAGGAGGCTGCCATCATCATCATAAAAATAGAGCCCTGAAGCTCACTGCCGTCCAGTCGAGTCTGCCTCAGAATGACTGCATAGGGCAGAGTGGAAATGCCCCTGTGGGTTTCAGACACCGTAACTCTTTACAGGAGCAGAAAGCACCGCCTTTCTCCCTCAAAGAGGCTGGAGGTTTCCAACGGCTGACCTTGCATTTAGCGGCCCAATGTGTGACCAATGGACACCACCAGGGCTCCTTAAAAATCTTACACTCTAGTAAACTCTGAGGAACAGCTCTACTCTGCCCTCTAAGGGCCGCTTTCCCAAGAGTTAGACTTGGCAATGGGGAGGGGTTAGCCTGTATCTGGAATCTCAGGGCAATGTCATTGGTTAATGTGCTTTGCTGTTGATGGAAAGCCTGAGGCCCAGGCAGGGGTGCTTGGGGGTGGGGGGAGGGGGAAAGGCTGATGGTCTATGATCAAAACGAACATCTAGCTCCAGCAGGCCCGAGGGGCACAGCCCTCCTCGGACACACTTGGGCATCATCTAACCAGCACCGGGCAAAGATGCAGCACAGTGCTTCAAGACACACCCCCTTTCTTCTGGGTCTTTCTGTCTTCAGAGCTGTACAAAAACACATTTAAAGAAGGCCATTATCATACATTTTACATATAAGTCAATTATCTCTGGGAAGAAAAAGAGCTTAACAAAGGAAAACTCCCAAATGCTCCGATTCAGCTCTAAAGTGAGGTGTCTCGCTCGGTGCCGGGAGGGGTGGGGCTGTATCCCCCGCTGACCCCAAGCCCTGTAAGTAACAAGCGGCATTTCTGCTGGACGAGGCCCTCATAGGGTGTGGTTCAAACTCACCCCGGAGTCCCTCGGAAGGCAGGCCTAGTGGTCTGCTCCCGAAAGGTCACGCCCTTGGTGGCCCTCCGAAGCAGTTCCACTCTGCGCATACAGGTCACTGGGAGGTGGAATGGACTCCCAGACTAACAAGGGCAACAAAGCCAGAGACGGCAGGCAGCGTCTGAAACCCGTCCCAAGGTCGGGACGAGCTGCTTGGCCTGCACACATGGTCCTCTGAGCACTCCAATCTGTGGGAAACCCACAGGGGCCTGGCATTCCTGGAGACACCCGGTTTCAGCTTTTAGAGAGCAGGAGAAGGCTGGTAAGCTTGGCTCCAGGCCCAGTTTAAGAGCGAAGCCCCCTGGGAAAATGGCCAAGGTCATTAGGATATGGTGAGGTCGCCTTGAGTCTGAATACATCAGTCTAGTTCCTGTTTGATTCGATTGCTACGCTGGAAACTCTGGGTCCGACACAGGCATTATAACAAGGGATTAAACGAGGCCAAGGTTGACGGCCTTGGGCACCCAGGCTGGAGACAGGTGGGTTGGGTGATAACATAATTCACTACGTTGTATGGGTGACCGAATCAGCCTGCTCCCGAGGAAGTGAAGCGGGCCACGCGTTCCCTCCCCCCACACTGACTTCATCGCTAGTGTGTCCCAGCCGTGCATTGTTCCATGCCAGCACGGAGCCATTGGGGGGTGCCAGAGAACTCTTCTTTTTAGTTCTGTGCTGCTCAATCACATTATTCATTAGTACTTCGGTGATCATATTTAGCATACGGAACAGAAAGCTGGAAGGGATGCTTAATATAAATCGATTACGATTCATGTATATCTTTAGAAGCTTGAAATGAGGGCACAAAACAAAAAGCTAAGTCGAATGAGAATACGAGTCCATGCCTGCCTGGGGTTCCCATAGCACTTCACCCCCACGCAGAGGGCGAGAGGGAGAGCCGGCTGACAAGGATTCCAATGAAAAGCCTGTAGGGACTGGCTCCCTGCCTGGTGCACAGGGCTCATGCACTCGGCTGCCAATTCAAAGGCTGCAGCTTTGAGTCCATCCAGAAGTGCCTCAGAAGAAAGAAGGCTTGGCGATCAACTTCCCCCAAATCAGCCATCAGAGACATAAATGCGACCTTCACCCCAATATCCCGCTCATCCCCTTACTCTGCTTTGCAGACCTGTGGCCAAGGAGCCTGCTCTTCCCAGAGGATGCATGGCGACTCTACTCACAGCTGAACACAACACTGGCTGGGCCTGTGCATAGCACAACTGTGACCCAAAGGATTTTCACGAGCTGGCTTTGGAAGTAGGTCACCAGGCCTTTCTTCCTAGTCTGTGATGGTCCGGTCTAGAAGCTCCTTGGAAATCTCTTTAGCACAGCATAGCAGCCTTTCAAAAGCTCTGTGCCAACCATTGATACTTAAGTGAGTACAATGACTAGAAGTAACACAATGACTACAATATTTTAATCTACTCAGAAGGCGACAATCCCATCTGAGTTGGTTCGGTGCAGCTCTGGGACCAAGCCTGCAAACTGACTTGAAGACACTGTGGGCGGAGACCCCGAAGGAGAAGGCTGATGGGGTCCTCAGCCTCACAGCTGCTCCTGCTGGGGTAAGCTTGCCCTTCTTTACTCCCTTGAGATTAGCGACGAATGTGCCTCTAACCAAGAGGTTGGAGGTCCAAGTCCACATAGCGGCACCTCAGAAGAAAGGTCTGGAGATCTACTTGTGAAGAATCAATGATTGAAAACCCCACGGAGCACGGTTGTTTTACTGGTTTGATCCTTGAAGTCAGGAGTCCTGGTGGGGTAAAGGTTAAGCTCTCAGCTGCCAACTTACTGGTCAGTGGCTCAAAGTCACCAGCTGCCCATGAGAGAAAAGACCCAACAGTCTGCCCTGTCTTGGAAACCAGCTTCATGGTCAGCAGCTCTCTGTGTCCTCTGTGGTGGCTATGAGCTAGAACAACTACGTCTTTCCGGACTCTACTCTGGGGACTATGAGGCAGCATAATAGGACAGCCTTCATTATGCCCTCCAACCCAAACCCACCACCAACAGTCAATTCCGACTCATAGTCGCCCTATAGCACCGGGTAGGACAGCCCCTGTGGGTTTCCAAGACTGTAACGTTTGATGGGAGTACAAAAGCCTCATCTTGCTCCCAAGGAGTGGCTGCTGGTTTCCAACTGCTGGCCTTGAGGTTAGCAGCCCAACTTATAACCATTATGTCAGCAGGGTTCTTTCAAGACGCCCTGAGGGAAATGTTTCTCAGATTTCAAGATTCTGCGGTGCTATTTTCCACAAGCGTGACGAGGGTTGTTTGTGGTGGGGGCTGCGCAGTTGGTGCAGCTCACAGTGACCCCAGGTGCAGTAGAACACAGCCTGCCGGGCCGGGGCTCTCCTCACAGTGATTACACTTGGGCAGCCATGCAGCCTCGGCTTCAGTCAACTCCTGGAGAGCCTTCCTCTTCTGTCACCGGCCTTCTCCTTGACCATGCATGATGTCATTTTCCAGGGACTGGCCTCTCCTGACAACATGTCCAAGTAGCTGAGAAGAAGTCCACCGCTCCTGCCTCTGGGGGCATTCTGACTGTTGATACGCCAAGACTTGCCTCTAGGGGAGCTTTCCAATGGGCTTTATCTCCCATGGACATACAAGGAGAGCTAGTGTGTGACTAGGGGTCTGTTGTCCACGGACCCAGCTCCTGCCCTGTGCCCTAGAGGGTGGGCGTGTAACTTCCCAGGGTGGGAGTGGGTGCTGGGCAGTGTTATTCCTAGAAGCCGGCTCCCACAGAATGAGCTGCGGCGTCTGGGCAGCCAGTGGCCTCTGGCGGCCTGCCCAGCCTGGAATTCCTGGAAAGGCTGGAGATGGGAAAAGCAATCGTTTGCCACGGACAACCATCTGGATCCACATGGCCCCCAGGGAAATGTCCAACAGAGAGCGAATTTCAGTTGTTAAGAAAATCTGGATGCGCCTTTCTGACAAGACCCTGCCTAGCTCAGTCTGTCTGTTAGCACAGAACCGATGAGCTGTCCCAGGCCCCGCAAATCTGCTTGTCCACTGCTCTGTCTCAGGGCTGGTGCAGCTGCCCAGGCTCTCTGCACAGCTGCCGCGGGGAGTGCTCCTCCCCTGAGCCTGGAGCGCGCTGTGCCCAGCAGAGAAGTACTGTTGCCCTCTTATCTAGCCTCCAGGATGGTGGGAGGAGGGGAGGAGTTGACTAAGGCATGGTCCTTAAAAACCAGGGTGGGGAGTCCAAGAAGCTGTCTCTTCGATTCTCCCTGGAATGTTCCTATAAGCCCAGTGGAATGCCTCAGAGCCGGAGGCAGCAGGCATTCACCAGCACGGGCCTATTTGACGAGCAAGGTAAATGATTTCATCACTGGAAAGAATCACCATGGGAAGATCCCAAACCCAGACCCAACCCGCTGCCATTTAGTTGAGTTGACTCCTCGCCGCCCTGCCTTACAGGACAGAGTAGTGCTGCTCCCTGTGGCTTCCAAGCCTATACATCTTTCTGGAAGAAGTCAGCCTCATCTTCCTCTTGTGGAGAGGCTGGTGGGTGTGAAACACTGATCTCAAGCTTAGCGACACAGCCTCATCCACAGAGCCACCAGGGTTCCTTTCATGAGAAGATAAACTCTTTCCCCACCAAAAAAACCCCCCAAATCACCATCATCACCTGCACCCAGTGACCCAGTTAGGACAGGGCAGAACTAACCCTAGGGGTTTCCGAAATGGTAAATCTTTACAAGAGCAGTAAGCCCCATCTTTCTCCCATGGAGCAGAATGTGGTTTTGAACTGCTGATCTTGCAGTTAGCATTTGAACACATAACCCACTATACCACCTAGTTTCTTTTGAGAGGAAGATAGTAGACTAATATTATCACTAACAGTAACAGCAAGAAGAAAGCAGAGGCTAGTCATAAGGCTATCCTACGGTTGAAGGTAGAATTCAAGTCCCACATCAGGTTTGACACTTGATGGCGGACTCTTTTCTCTCTCTCTTTCCCTTTAATGTAATTTTTATTTGACTCAAAATTATCCATGCACATTTTAAAGAGAATGTATGTATTTCACCAGTGTTGCACTTGAGCATGCCGGAGACTGATTGGCCGATCTCAAGGGTGATGCAGGGCAGGGCCACGTTTCATTATCAGGAGAGGCCATGAGCGGAAGTGGACTGCGTGGCAGGCGTCAAGTGTAGATAACCAACATCCAACAAGCACTTCCTTATGAACTCCCACTGACCTCCTTGATTATCTGTGGCCAATCCGTCCTGAAAGCCAAGGGCAATCTTTATACCTCCAAAGGACCCATCCTCCCAGGCATCTGGTTTTTTTTCCCCTTCATTTCTGTTATTTACACACAAAAAAGAAGCCCGAGATTTTTTCTTTTCCCTTTTTTTCCTAACCGATAGAAAGGATTCTATTTTTAATACTTCCCAACGCACAGGCCCCTACTCCCATGAAAAAAAAGTCAAGCAATTCAACACATGCAATGAGAATAACTACAGCGGTCAGGTGCAAAGTCAAGCGTGGGCATTTCTTGTTCTACTCCGCCTACCTCTCCCCCAGGACATGGTGGGGAAATGCAGACTCAACCTTACATATCCCATAAGGCTGCCAGCACGTGAAGCCATAGCGCATGGTGGCTGCAGGGATTCTCCCAGCCACTAGGGGGCTTGGTTTCCAGGAGACAAGATGGATGAACATGGAACAGGATGCTCTCCCTCTCCATTACATTCAAAAAATGGATTTCTGGAACTGGGGAATTCTGGGGAGAGCTTAAAGCAGGCATTGCCCTTGATGCAATTGGATGAGATTTTTTAAAAAGCCGAAGTTCCCAGGTAATTTATAAACTGACAAAATCATTACTCCTGGGTAGGAAAGCATTAGCTCCCCTTCAATGGCTGTTTCACAGCCTCTGGGGCAATGTGTGACTTTGCAATGCTCCTGATTATAAAGGGCTACAGACCTCCAGGATCCAGTGTGACTGAGGGGGTGACGAGTCATTCTTTTTCCAGATAGAAACAAGATCAATGGAACCATAGAGAAGCCGAGAGCGGAAACAGAGGGACGGCAAGTGGGTGAAGATTTTGAAGCAGCGGCAGCAGCAGCTGAGAAGAAACTGGGGCCTTCTGCCAGAGCTGACTGAGAAGTCTTCCCCTACAGTGGGTGTCCTGAACTTAGCCTTCAGGCCTCCGGAACTATGAGAGAATGCATTTTTTTGTTACAGTTCCTGGCTTGTTTTTCTCTTATCGCAGCACTTGGTAACGAAGACAGATGTCTGTCTCCTGAACTCTGACTCATTCATCTCTCTCCGCCCTGGGCTGATTTTAATGTGTGTCCTTACTTTCTGCTAGAGTGTAACCATGAGTATGTCAACTTTCAGACAGTTCCATCTGTCCTTCTAGAGAAGGCTCAAACTTGAAGGTGGTCTTGACCCCTCCTACTTTACAGTTGGTGCCGGAAATGAGGGTGGTCTTTGGGGGACTATTCTGACACTGTAGTTGGCCCATAATGTCCTTCTTAGAGCTGGTGATCATTATATTGAGGTGAAACTAGAAATTCGTAAAATAAACAGGAACCATGAGGTCCTTGCAGAATTCAGGGCCAAGAATGCATCGTGATCCAGTGAGCAAATAGATCCAGATCTGGGCACCCCCAGTAGTGCCCAACAAGCTGGCAGATGGAAGAGAAGCGAGCTGGAGCACATAGTACCCAGTCTAGTCTGCTCTGGGCTGGGTCCCACACAGAAAGCTTCTCTGTGGTCATCACCTCCTGGCATACACTTGTAAGTGTTAGCCAATGAATTCATGAACACAGAGTCCAACCTGTCGGAGCAATGGAGAAATTCATCAGTGTAACGTCTGAAGAACCAGAGGTCTCTTGAAGATGAACTGGATGACTGGGAGTCTATCACTGGATATGGAGCATCCCAGCAGATCACACGGACTATCTGACCCCATCCCCTGCTCTTCAGATCACTGAGGAATGACTTTCTCTAGAATACCCAGGGAGCTGCCCTGGTGCCTGGGGCAGAACTGGCTTCCCTGTTTACAGGGCCATGCCAATCATGGACCATCTCCATGGAAACAGTTCTGAGAGACGAGAAACCTTGGAGGCTTAAGTCTTGCTCTCCTCCCCTGCAGAAGGCAGACATCAACCTTGACTGCACCTAGGGTGGACGTTGTTAACAGAATGCCAGTGTCTCCGCAGGGAGAAAGGACTAAGAGTCCCTGTAGGTGGGGGAGAGCAGGTCAGCATGTCAATGCTTTAGAGAATGTACCAGGTGGTTCTCATGTGCAGCCAGGTGTGAGACCCACTGGTCATGTTGCTGTTAGCTGTCCTCCAGGCAACTCCAATTCATGGCGACTTCATCCACTCGAGAGCAAAATGCCGCCTGGCCTTCTGTCATCCTCACAAGCCCAGCATGCTTGGCCATCATGGTGCTATGGTGCCAATCCATCACACCCAGGGTGTGGTAGTTACATAATCTGTTGTCAACCAGTGAAGGAGTAGAGTCTAGCCTGTCAGTCAGCTTGATGATCTCAGCTTGATGATCTCCTTTGGAGGAGCCACAGAGATAAATAGCTCGCTGGAGGCCAGATACATTCACTCCCTGTGAGACATTCCTGATGACAAACCACATGGAGCAACGCTGATGCAGCCAGATCCCTGGAGGAGGAGGAGCCACCTACGCCTGTGCAGAGATGCTTCCACTGCCAGTGGATCCACAAGAGTTTCCAGCCACTGGCCTGTGATCGTTCTGCATTTGGCATCATGGCATGTGTTTCGTGAGTCTGAACAGGAATTTATAGATTGGTATCAGACATATGGGCTAATATTGGACTTATGTACTTGATCTGGACTAGGCTGGGACGTTTTCTCAATATCCAATTGCTCTTGTATATAAAGCTCTTTCTTACACACACGAGTCTCCCTGGATTTGTTCCTCTAGTCTACCCCCCACCCCCACCCCCCAATACTCTTTGTAGCTACATGGATTCCTAAATACGTGTCAGGGTTAGCTTGCCTTTCATAGCAGGCATCATTTGAAAACTATATGCAGTTTCTCGAATTCTCAAAGAAGAGTAATGCTTGACAAAAGGTGAGAAGCATCCATTTAGTGTACCCCCCCAAACTCTATCATGCAGTTGCTTGTTCAAGACAGAAAGTGTGGTAATGTCCCCATCTTCTTCTCCCTGTAATCGATCACCAGATATGTCAGTTCCACCTTGTAAATTGGCGCTTGACAACCTTCCAGAAAAGGCTCATAGTCAATATTTTCAGCTTGGCAGGCCAGGCAATCTGTGTTACAACAATTCAATGCAGCCACTGTAGCGAGGCAGTAGCCACGGATGATATGTAAACACATGGGTGCAGCCGTGTCCTAGCCTGTTCCAAACATGCCGGCTCATGGTCTTCGGGCATATGCATTCCTCTGTCTAGAGGAGAGTCTGGGGGATGTAAACAGTGAGCATGCTTGGCTGCTCACTGAAAGACTGGAGGTTCAAGTCCACTCAGAAGCACCTTGGAAGTGAGGCCAGGCCAGGCCATCTACTTCAGAAAGAGCAGCCACTGGCGACGCTGTGGAGCACATTTCCATTCTGACACACATGGGGTGGCCAAGAATTGGAAATGCCTCCTTGGTCTACTTGGTGCATTTTTTATTTCACCCACCTTCACACCACAACCCTTCTGGTCCCTGCATTTGCAGCCAGTGATGGATCTGGAAGTTGCATCCTTCCCTTCTGCAGTCCCCAGAGGCCTCTGGCCACCACTTTGGGAGCCACTGTTGGAGCCCATGTTCTGGTCTGCCGCTTCCTTTGGGGAGGGGTCACATCCTAACATTCTCCCATTTCATGCCCAGACCCCTCATCTACACTACCAGGGCCCCTTGCTCCATCCGCTCCTGCACGGTGCTGTCCCTGTTGGTCCCCACAGGGGCTGACCCTGGCCAGACCCTCCATGCGTTCACCCACAGTCGGGCCTCGGACAGCTCCTTCTTTTGGAGCCGTTTCGAGAAGCCACTTCAGGCTGTTGCCTTCTATGCTCACCTCTCCTTTTCGGGGCCACCTGCACCTCCAGAAACAGGGCAGAGCTTGGTGTATCAGGTTACACACTGGGCTGCTCCCTGCCGAAACCGCCACTTGGCTCCATGGGAGAAAGATGAGGTTTTCTACTTCTGTAACGATGTACAGCCTGCGAAACCCCCAGGGCCGCCCCACTCTTGTCCTAGAAGGTCATTCAGCGTTGCCATTGGCTCATGGCAGTGCGGTCCGGGTTTCTTGCCTTGGTGGTTGGTGCGTACGTTCACGTGTCTTCCTCATTAGACTAGAGTCCTTTGAGCAGGGCATGGCCTCGCTGTCCGTTCGTTTGCCCTTGGACTGCATTTGCATCCTGTGCCTGTCTTCCTTAGAAGGCAACCAGGAGAAGGCAAAGTGCTTCTGGACCTTCGTCCAGCTCAAGGACCGAACACGTGAGCAAGGGTACACAAAAACATGGCGTTTGTGCAAAGAACCTGCCCCTCGAGGTACCTGGATAGTCCCCGTGTCAGAAAGCACCCTCTGAGAGGGTTTCTTTGTTACAGATGTGTGCTACGCAGCGACACCCCTGAGCATTCACATTCCATTGCCCAAGCGACTCCCGGGTCACTGCAGGTCCGATATCAAGGCAACGCTTGTAGCACTCATCAGATTTACCAGAAGAAATACGGATGCTCCAAGACGACAATTTTATTCAAATCAGCCAAAACCGAGTGTGTGTGTAGGATGAGGGGGCCGGGGAATGGGGGGGGGACGGGCAGAGATGACAAGCTGGGAAAAATCAGGCAAGAGGAGAGTTTTCTCTTAAATAAATGTTTGTTTTAAAATTAGGGCTATGACTCACACACCGTGAATGGGTGGCTGGCTTCTGACCCTCCCAAGATGAATGGTTCATTTACAAGGGGCCAGGCAAAGGCGGAAAGCCACTTTCTCCCTGCATTCATTCCAGTGGAGCCCAGGATGCCCCTGGACTCGGTCCCCTGCCTGCGAAACGGACAACGGGCTGATTCGCTACCTGCAGCTGTTTCCCTCCAAGAGCGAGTCCTGACTGCAGCGTCTCCCATGGCTCTCATGCTGCTCCGCAGGACACCAGCAGGACACCAGTCGAACCTTAAGGACACTGAGTGAGCCTCATCAGAAACCCTACAGCCTTCCTCTGCCACACAGCCTCGCCCGCTCAGCCTCATCAGCTCAGTCAGGAACACAAACAGACCCAACTTGTCCTGGAAGAATGCCAAGACTCGTGAATGAAGGAGGCACACACTGTCAACTCCGTGGCTTCCGGGGACAATGTCAGGGCAGTTGTATCTTTCATTTAAAAGGCATGGGAAGAAGGGAATCCCCAATATGCACTACTTCTCCCCAACATTCTCATCATGAGGCAGTTTCTAGCCTCCTCTTAAAAAGCAAGGCCCGGGAGTGAGTCTGAAGGGTAAAAGCCAGCCAAAGACCCAAGGAAGGATCGTCTTTACGTTCTTCCCAATGAGAATGCAGCACCTTACAGTTTTTGGAAATAAAACAAAAATCAAACGGTAACTGTTGCCACTGATTGGGATCAGAGGGCGGAAGTACTTCATTCTGGTCTGACTTCCTGGTGAGACTTGGCCTTCCCACCTGGGATGAGCTCAGTCCAGTGGACTCAGGATGGAACCCACATGACTGGCTGACCCCAGGTGTGCAGGGGAGACCTGCTCCTTAGGGTTTTCCTGGCTGTGATCTCACAGAAACCGATTACCAGGCCTTTCTTCTGAGGCTATCCTGGGTAGGTTCAAAAACCCACCTTCTCGGCAGGCGTCAGCATGTCCTGGTTGCGCCTCCCAGGGTCTCCTGATGGCTTTGATACCTACAGCCCACCCTGCAGGCTGTTGGTGAGCTGCCCTGTGTGTGGCAGTTAGGCCAGGGCCCGTTCCAGGGCAAGAGCGCGAAGTGCTGGCCGCTATGGTTCTAATTCATCCTCGGAGAAGGGCCTTCCCTCCTGCTTCCTGCACAAGGGACCACATTTTCATCTGAAGTAGAAAAATGCACCTTTTCCTCCCTTGAGCTC
Source organism: Echinops telfairi (assembly GCF_000313985.2). Lineage (NCBI taxonomy): Eukaryota > Metazoa > Chordata > Mammalia > Afrosoricida > Tenrecidae > Echinops > Echinops telfairi. The sequence goes on from NW_022111339.1 coordinate 4,436,584, forward strand.
ATTCCAGGTTACTTTAGGCGTCTCATGCGCCAGCCGGCTGCAGCGAAGACACTGGATAGAACACTCTCTAATTGAAATGTTCCCTGCCTTCCTCCCCTAATGAGCCGTCATCTTAAGCCTGACTTATCTGTTCAGAAGATGCGCTGGGTCTCTAAAAGGGCCCACTTCTGGAAAAAGCCACACGCGTGTGTTCACTGCTCCTCCAGCAGTTGCCACCTCCTCAGGGAACAATTGGTCACTTGTATGCACGTTTAAAAATAAAAGGGAAACACTCAAGTTTGACATTCAAGGCATTTGTATTGTGTGCTGCTTCTTCCTGCATGGAAACACAGAAAGCTTCCTGGCCTATTTAAACCAGAGGACTGTATCATCTCTGGACACGAATTACAAATGAGGTTGATTCCTTTCCTATTTCCCTCTCTAGGAGATACATTGTCCTCGGTAGAATCTGCACAAGATAAACACAGTGTAAATAATACGTTGACTGACGTTTTGCTTAAGTGCTTCATGGAGTCTCTCCTGGGGGAACCACGCAGTTGGTAAGTGCCCAGTTACCTAGTGAGCAAACATTTGGGTGCCCAGAGGTACCACGGAAGAAAGGTCTGGCTACTGCTTCCCAAATGCCATAGTCATTGGAGTGCACTTACCCACCCTCAAAGCTACCATGACCCGAAGCAACTGGTTTGTTTGTTTCTCAATAGCGTGTGGAAGACAAGCATACAAAGTGGCTGTAATCTGAGGCAACACCAGCTGTAACCTACATGGGCTATGGGGGGTGAACAAATGGAAATTACAGGACAGTTAGGGACCTACAGACTAATTCTGAGGCCAACTCTGTGATGCCAAGAGCAGTTGGAAGCTTGTAGCAGTGTCGTCAGCCCTTCGGATAACTTGTTGCATGAAAGGTACTCTCTGTGACCCCCTACTTGACCTTTGGGTAGAAGAGCCCATGGCAAAGAAAGGGCTTTGAAGTTTACTTGGACCAACGTTTGACATTGGTCAGAATCATGACCTTGCTGGGTGGGGCTTTGAGTTGATCCTTCCTGAAGACGTTCACTTTCTCTGCTCCTGCTCTGGGCTTTGGAGATTGAGGGAGCTTTACAGAACCTCTCCAAGCCTCAGTTTTCTCATCTGTGATGTGAGAACTATAATAAGGTGTTTTCAAAAATTGACATGAGATTAAAGAAGACGAAATCTGTAAGGAGAACATTTATCCTAAAAGCTTTAGAATGGGCTCTCTTTCCTCAACTCCAGTCGCAGCACCCCTGGGATGTCCCTTAACATCACTCTTAGACCAGCGCTCGCTCTCTCTCTCTCTCTCTCTCTCTCTCTCTCTCTCTCGTTTCGTGCTGCCTCAGCAGTTCTGTGCTGCCTCCCCATTTGTTATGTCCCCCCAACATTAGTTACTATATCCTATCAGCCCTTCCAAAAACGTCGCAAAACTCACGGCCACCAAGTGGATACAGATTCATAGCGACCCTCTAGAACAGAGTAGAACTGCCTCTGTGGGTTTCAAAGACTAGCTCCTTACGGAGTAGAGAGCCTTGTCTTTCTCCTGCAAATCAGCTGGTGGTTTCAAACTGCTGACCTTGCAATTAGCAGCCCAATGTCATCAGTCTCCACAATGTCTCCACTACTGGGAACTACAGCCCCAAGTTTGTTCCTTTCTTCCATGGCCACAGTGGTCATTGTTGTTTAAAAACCCACAGCACGTTTGAAACTGCTGGATCTCACTCACTCCCACTGGCTCTGGTTACCTATTTTCTCGAATCTTCTTCTAGATTGGGGGCCATGAACGTTTTCTCCAATTTGAAAAGACACAAACCAAGTCACATTCAATCTAGTTAGTCTAAAATTTCAGAGGCCTAAACCAAGAGAGGTGGCTGGTCGAAACCTATCCAATGGCTCTGTTGGGAAAACCTGGCTGGCGGTGTGCTCCCATACAGAGTAGAGCCCAGGGAGCCCTCTGGGACTGCTCTGCTCTGTTCTATAGGTCATATGAGTTGGAAATGACTAATGGCACTCAACCAGCACCCCCATTTGGCTGAGTTCAGCGGTGGAGCACTTGCTTTATACCTGGGAGACCTGAGTTCCGTTCCCAGCCAGAGCCCCTCAGGCGCAGGCACCACCGGTCTCTTAGTGGAGACTTGCTTGTGTCCACGGTGCTGACCACGTTTCACAGGAGCTTCCAGACTAAGACGGAAAGAAAGACTAAGAGAGGTCTGGGGACCTAGTTCTGACATTCAGCCAATGACAATCCCACGGATCTGCCGGTGGATCATGGGGGGGTCACAGGACCAGGCAGCATTTCATGCTGCTGTGCATGCTGTGGCCATGAAGTGGGGGTAACAACCACCATTTGTCCTGGGGCTCCTGAGGGGTGAAAACAGTTGATGCGTTCAGTTGATACCTAGAGGTTACAGTTTTGAGTCCACTGACATGCCTGGGAAGAAAACCCTGCCAATCTACTTCTCCCTAAAACCAGCCCCTGAAAACTAGAGAGCACCATTCTCCGGTGACGAATGTGGGGTGGCCATGGGTTGGGCTTGACTTGACAGCAAGTGGCTTGGCTCCCCCTTCACTATCAATAGCCCCTGGTCCTCAGGGAACATGGACTCTTGGCAGGATTGCTCCATGCTAGCCTACCTGGACCTGCTCCCTGCGTCCGAGCCACTGGTTGAGCCTGGAGACTTGCGTGTCCATGTCATACCGATGGAAAGAAAGCTCTCGCCTGCAGCCCTAGCCCTCTGCATCGTACACACGAAAGTCTGTCTAGCCAACACTGTGAGCCATGATTGCCTCACAGTGCCACAGGTACTTTCAAGCAAAGATGAGACTGTACTGGGGAAAGGGAACCTAGATGAATGGAAATGGAGCCACCAGAATGAGAATCCTGAGAACGTAACTAAACCACCGGCCAAGGTGTGTGAACACTGAAGGATGGGAACTTAAACTGCCAATGCAAACCATCATCCAACGCACACTAAAACGTTGTTCTTAAAAGTGCGAGGTACAACAAACAAACAAACAAACAAACAGACACCCAATCCAAATGCCATCAAGTCTACGTCAACTCACAGCGACCCTACAGGACAGGGTAGAGCTGCCCCTGTGGGTTTCTGAGAGTGTAACTCTCTGCGGGAGCAGAGAGCCTCATTGTTCTCCTGGGAACTGGGTGGCGGTCTCAACTGCTCTCCTTGGGGTTAACCATTATGATACCAGGCCTGCAGAGTGCAACGGGAACTCACAACATGGGAGAGCATTTTCACAAACCCTCTGTCTGCTCTCGAAAATAGAAAGAACGCTCCATACTCAACAAAAGAGAAAAATAATCCACTTTTTTAATCGAGTAAAAGATCTGAGTAAACATTTCTCTAAAGGAGATATGCAAATGACCAGTAAGTGCAGGAAAAGAGCTCAGCATTGTTAGTCATTAGGGAAAATGCCAATCAAAACCACAATGAGAGACCACTGCGCAGTCACTAGAGGAAAAGGCACAGTAATGCAGTCATCAATGTTCTTCTCCCTACCCACCCCCAATAAAAGGCTCAAACTCACCGCCGGCAAGTCCACGCCAACTCACTGTGACCTGCCAGGGCAGGGAGAGCTGCCCCTGTGGGTTTCTGGGAGTGTCACTGTCTATAGGAGTAGCTCCCATCTTTTTCCCAAGGACAAGGTGGTGGTTTTGGCTCCTGACCTTGCAGTTGGCAGCCCAACGTGTACCCGCTAGGCCCCCGGGCCCCTGAAAGGGTTCCTTTATGTTGGTATCCACTCGGAGGCAGTGGGTTTGGATTTTGTTTCAGTTTGGGAGGACGAGGACACGTTGGACCCTTCCCACAGTGCTGGTGAGAACATAAACTGCTACCTAAGAGCCCGCAGTACCACCCACATCCCCCAGCAAAATAAAAACGCAAGAGTACTCAAACATTTGTGCACAAATGCTACCGGAAACATTCATTATTCAGAGTAGCCACAACATGGGAGCAATCACACTGTCCACCAGTGGATGCATTCACAAACAGAATGTGGGGCATCCGTAGAATTAAATAATAATCGTCAAAAGGAGTGGACATGAATAAGCCTTCTAGACATCGCACTAAGTGACAGAAGCCAAATGGGCACCACCACCTCCTGCCGCGTTCTATTTGTCTGAGATGCACAGAAGAGGCACACCTACAGAGGCAGAAAGTGGAGAGTAGTTGCTTAAGGATGGGGAGGGAGCTGGGGGGCTGACAGCAAAGGGGCTTAAGGGTGCTGAAATGTTCTAACAGTGACTGTTATGGTGGATGAACACTGCTGAATGTATGGAAAGCCACTGACCATACATTGCAAATGAATGTACTGTCACACACACACACACACACACACAAACACGAATTGAATGTCAATGCAGTTGTTGGAAAACAAACAAACAAACAAACAAACAAACAAACAAACAAACAAACAAACAAACAAACCCAAAGCCCAACAGCAACCAATACAAGATTTCTGGGAGCGGGCAGTAACATTCATACTTGGCCATCATGCCCCAAAGTTGTAAAAACAGTTTTGTGAGAATGAAGGACGCTGTTATTATCAACATCAAATTTCAAGATCAAGAACTGAACAGGAGCCCAATACAGCCAAGTCACTTGTCAGAAAGGGCTCAGATCTACGGCTTCTTTCAAAGTACGCACATGACTGAGTGGACCGGCATCGGTGATTTTAATTGGTAGCCAAGAAACTGTTCCCTGGGCCCTGAGTTCCCTGAAGGTGGGGCAGACTCGCTTCTTTTCTCGGCGCCAGCCCGCAGGGACAGCATCTAGTACACAGCAGACAATCCACAATCCTCCCAGAGCAGTCTGCAAGGCATCCCAACCTTCCAATGAGGAAAGAGGGGAGAGGGAGATCTCAAGCAACTCTACGGAAAGTACTGAACTCCAAGGATACTTATTGGTGCACCTGGAGTTTCCTTCTGTTAAATCATACTTTCCCCAGCAAACCAAACACAATTGTCAAAAAACAAAACCGTAACAACAACAACAAACACTGAAGGTGTTTGGGGGACAGCTTAAGTTTCTTATGATTTTTCTTGAGAATAACTGTGAAAGAGTTCCGAGTTGTTCCGTAGTCAGCGTCTGGGGCGAGGAAACTGTTGTTCCCCCAACTGTGGTGTCACGCCCGCCCCAGGGGAGTCAGCAGAGAATGGTGCCCCCAGGGTGCCCTGCATGCTGAGAAGGGCGTGGGACATTACAGTGAATGACTCGGCTTTGGACTGGAGCATCCCTTTGTAGATAGTTCTTTCCTCCTTGCTGGGTGGAGAGATGTTTCTTTCCTTTATCTCTTGCCTGCAGTGGCACCCCGCTCCCCTGAGGCAGTTCATCTCAGAGATGGCCCCTGTTCCTTTGGATGACCAAGGCTGGCTCCAGCTTGTGGGGAGAGCAGTCAACTGTGCTGCCCACAGATCCTCTCGGACGGTGCGCTCACCACCTTGCTTGCCTTGTCCCTGAGCACCTGCGATCCAGGGCGCGAGCTAAGCTAATGATCATTCCAATGTATAGAGAACTGCAGAGGTAATTCACCTCCACCTTCCGTTTTCCTCACTGCAAAGAACACTTATGTTTAGTGACAGGTGACTCTTCTGCCACTTTCCCAGCATGCTCTTCTAAGTGAAGGGGAAAAACATAGTGACCCCGATGGCTGAGCTTGGTGGGGGAGAAGTTTTAGCCTTTGGGGAGGGCAGGCATTTTCCTCCTGGAAGTGCCCTGAAAATATAACAAGTATGGTCCTCCCCACTGAGAAAGTAGTGGCCATGGTCCTCCACGCCGGCCACTTGGGCCCTCTGGTGGGGTGATGCGTTGGGCTGCAAATGACAAGATCAGTAGTTTGAACCCACCAGCCACTCTGCCAGAGAGGGATGAGATTTCCCGTCCCCATAAAGAGTTAGTCTTACCCAGGGGCCAGTCTTCCTCTGTCCCTGAGGACCACCATGAGTCGGAATCGGAATCAACTCCATAGCAGTGAGTTTGTTTGGGGAACCCCAAACATCCACAGTGTTAACTGCCACTTAAAAACCCTTTTTTCCGCGGTCAAATATGTATGAAAAAAATAAAACAAAACACTATATGCGATTTCAATCATTTTTGTGTGTATACTTCAGTGGCATTAATTTCATTCACCAAGGAGCCATGGTGATCCAAGGATTGGCTGCTCAGCTTTGAATTCAACCAGCAGTTCTTACAGAGAAGGATGTGACCATCTGTGTTTCAGTAACGATTACCCCCTTCGGGGCAGTTTGACTCTATCACAGCAAGTCACTGTGACTCGGAATCGCCTAGACAGCACTGACCGACAACTGCATTTACCGTGATTCAGGCTACACACACCTATATCAGTTTCGAAGCGTCCCATCTTTCTTAATAAAATCCAGAACCCTTCAAGCACAAACCTCCCCTTCTCTGGCTTCCGTCTGCCCAAGGGAACTGCTCCTGGGGTCTCAATGCATTTGCCTGTTTTAGATATTTCACATAAACGGGGCTACACCATTCTCATGCTTTGGAGTTTGGTTTACTTCATCCAGAGCAATTTCCAAGGCCCACCTATGTGGCGGCACACACCAGGATCTCACCGACTAATAGTCAATTGCACTGATAGGCCACACTTTGTTTTCTAATTGGGGTTGTTTCTATTGGGAATATTGCTGTTATAAACACCGGGGTACAAATATCTGCTTGTTCACTGCTTTTGATTCTTTTGGACCTGTCCACAGGTGTGGAATTGCTGGGACACTGGTAATTTTATGTTAAACTTTTCTGAGGCACTGCCAAAGTATTTTCCATGAAGTCACTGTACAATTCCACCATTGCAGGTTGGGGTTCCCATGTCTCCACATCTTCCCTCACCCTGGTTTCAACCACCACGTCTGAAACATAGCAGACGGAGAGCTGCCTCGGGGTTGGGGGGGTGGGAATTGACCCACCCTTCACGCCTTCCGTGGTTCACACTTCTTTTCTCCTGCTGAGGCCTAGGATGTCATTAACCCACCAAAATAAAGCTTGGGGCTTTCTACCTCAAATGCACCTCTTTGTTTGCACCATCTATGCACCTTATCCAATAAGACAGGGTCTGCATCTCTTACCATGATGCTAAAAAAACTCAAAAGCTCACTGGAGTTGATTGCAACTCATAAAGACCCCATAGAACAGGGTAAAAGTGCCCCTGTGGGTTTCTTAGACTCTAACTTTGAACTTTTATGGGAGGAGAAAGCCTCTGTTTCTCCCTTGGTGTTGCTGGTGGTTTCGAACTGCTGACCTTGCAATTAGTAGTCTGACAAGTAACCCACTATGCTTTGGGGATCCTGTTGACTTAGTACAGGAGGGGAAATATGTAAGACTGCCAAGTTTCATTTCTTTGTCCTAGGTTACCTGCCCACTCTGTACACACACACACACACACACACACACACACACACACACACACTCACACCATTTTTTTTCCGGCAAGGGGTGGAGGAGAACAGAAACCTCAGTGATGACAAGATCACCCAGGTGCTGATTCCTCTACTTCTTTCTTGCACTCTCTCTTACAGACAGTCACAAAGACCCGGCAGATGAGACCCATGAAGCAGTTGGAGACTCACGGGGAGTCTTACGCCAACTATGCACCCTGTACTACTGGATTCTTTTCACCCCAGCACCCTAGTGTCTTACAGATGTCTTCTGGACCCAGTCTCTCTCCTGACAGCAACTTAAACACAGCAAGTTGGTGGTCAAATGAGGCACTGCTTACAACACTTTTAAGAAGAGGCTTAGCAAACAATATTTACAATGCTGTGCTCAGAAAACCCCGCAAAGAAAACAACCCAACAGTGTCAGGCAAATGATGTGGAAGCTCTTTGGTCTAGATCAGAGGTTCTTCAATGGTGGGTTGAGACCCTAGGTGGGGTTGCGAATCGAATGTGGAGGGCCTCAAAAATTTGGCAACAGTAAATGACTTCGGCTGGTGCAGATAGCAAAAAATAACTCAAACTCAAACATGTCATGAATCCGAGGTGTTTCTGGCAGTGCTAGCCCTTGCACAGTTCTTGGCGGAATGGGTTCTGAATGGAGCAAGTTTAAGAAGCCCTGGTCTACAGTCAGTAGGACCCATGGAAGAAACCAGTAGAGAAGGTTGGGGGTGGTGGTGGTGAGGGGTGCGGAGGGAATGGTGTGTACTGCCATCTCTTCATGTTTCTTCAGCACTCTCAAATGCTTAGTTCTGTCTAAGGGCAAAACACACATCTGAATGGGATTTCTGCAAATCCCAAAGGAATAAACTTATTTACTTGTTCCATTAAGAAGTAAAGAAACAATTTCTTATCTTATAGTTCACAAAACGGAGGCCCACAGGGCTGATGCGTTTTATTAAAGTCACCGGGGTTTTTGTTTGTTTCTGTTCATTAAGTGCTGAGTCAGTGCTAGCATGTGGTTTTTTGGTTCTCAACTCATTCATTTTCTCTCTCTTCTCTGTCAGAAGATTCAAGCACAGGAACTCAGATGAAGGTCTAGAGTAGAATTGTCCCTCAAGATCCCAAGGTTGCAAATCTTAGAAGGTTTGAAAAGATGCTAACTCAGAATCTGGAGACCCTGATGGGCACAGAAGGTCAATGTGCTTGGCTGCTAACTGAAAGTTTGGAAGTTCAAACCCACTCAGAGGTGCCTCCAAAGAAAGGGATCTACTTTCAAAAAAAACCAAAAACCAAAACCCAGTCATTGAAGCACAGTGCTAGTTTGATATGCATGGGTCACCAGGTGTTAGAAGAGACTTGATGACAACTGAATTTTTCTGGTAACTCAGACTTTGAGTTGATAACCAACCACAGGAATTCACATGTAGCCATGGATAATGACCAAGAGAACAGGTCTATGTACTACTTTAAAATAGGGGCATGCGGCCTGGAGTGGGGGACTACTCTGAGGGGCACGTGGACAGCTGCCCCTCCCCCCAGAAGAATTTATTTCAGAGGACAGCACTCAGGCTTCAGCTCAGGGAGAGGGACATGTCTGATCAGAGCACACGGGAGCAAATGAACGGGGAGGAAGAGAGAGTGGAGCACATCCTGGCCCACCAAGCCTTGACAATGAAATTCCTGCTCAGAGCAGCCAATCCACAGAGAAGACCACATAGCCGGCCCCACTGTGAGACACGACATCCCTCACTGATCCATAGCCCTACAGGGGACAACACTGGAGACACAGTGTGGGAATTGTGCCTGATCTGATCCCACCAGACAGAGGCAAAACACTAAGGGCATGCAACAGAACAGCAAGGAGAACCGAGCAACAAAGTCCCCAGGGAATACCAAAAATAGACTTTGGGGCCAGGGCTTGGCACTCCATCAGACTTGACCAGAAAACACTCATAAAGGCCAATAAACAGTCCTTAAACTAACTACAAGCTTTTCTTTTTTGCTGTCGTGTTTTTTTTGTTTTGCTTTGTCATTGGCTTTTTGTTGTTTTCTTTTCTTTTGTTGCTTGGTTTTGCACTGTCTTGTTTCTGTGCATGTTATTATCTCTGCAGGTCTGTCTAAATAAGATAGGCTGAATGAATAATCTGGAGGAGAAAACCACGGGACTGGAAGTTTTGGAGGGACATAGGAGAGGGCGGGGTGGGGAGAAAGGAAGCAGTGTTAACAAACCCAGTGACAAGGGAACAACAAGTAATCCAAACTGGTGGTGAGGAGGGTGTAGGAGCTCTGGTAGGGCATGATCAAGGGTAAAGTAACCAAGAGGAATTGCTGAAACTCAAATGAAGGCTGAGCATGATAGTCGGACAAGAGGAAAGTAAAAGGAAATAGAGGAAAGAG
>NW_022111339.1:4447690-4449217 GCF_000313985.2 Echinops telfairi
GAATTTACAAATGTGTTTTATACAATTGATGTATGTATGGATTATGATAAGAGTTGTATGAGCCCCCAATAAAATGATTTTAAAAAATAAAATAAAATAGGGGCATGGATGTGCAACTTACAGGCCAGATTCCATATACATTTAGGGTTCTTGATGATTTTGTCTTCAGTTTACACGAACCAATGGGGAATCATGTGTTTGAATAACAAATTCAGCATTTAAAAAATCTGATGTCTGTGATTATTCTTGCTGAGCCTCCCACATCATCAAGCAAATACTTCCCCAGGCAGATGGGCTTTGTACCAGAGCCACAAAGCCAGGGAACATGATATGCTTAAGCCTAAGGGAAGGGAGCCTCTTGGAAAACAATGTTCCTCTTGTTTACTCCCCCTTCAACTAAGTGTTTGGAGTCTAGGCTCAACAGGGAGTCCTTTAGGCAATCTCAACACCTCGGCTGGTCACAAAACAGGCATGCAAGGCAATCATACTAGTAATGAGATCTAGCAGTTTTATGTCCGAAAAGACCGTGGGGACCACGTGCACCTGTCTGCATCATCTCGTCCTTCCCTAAAGTCAACAGTTGGAATCTAGAATGGCCCTGTCCATTTGTAAAGGCACACTGCAGCCTGGGAAGTTAGAGAGGAAGGAGAGTCTCGCTGTTCTAGATCCATGACACCCAGGGGGGAGGCTGTATGTAGTTAGCAGCTCCTAGAGTGTTGCCGTGAATATAAGGCACAGTCTTGCCATTCTCACCCCTAAGGAGCACTCATTCCATACACCTTCCAAGACAGATTGGTTTGGTGTTTTGGCAGTCCATAGTTCTTTCAATATTCTTATCCAGCACCATACTTCAAATGCATTGATTCTTTTTTTGTCTCCCTTATTCAATGTCCAACTTTCACATGAATATGAGGCAATTGAAAATACCATGACTTGGGTCAGGCACACCTTAGTCCTCAATGTAATATCTCTGCTTTTCAATATTCTAAAGAGGTGTTATGCAGCACATTGACCTAAATTTACTCTTATTCTGATTTATTGACTGCTGTTTCTATGAGCATTGATTGGCGAGACCAGTTCCTTGAGAAGGACATCGTGTTTGGTTCAGTAGAGGGACAGTGAGGAAGGTCCCCAGGGAGATGGCTAGACAACATGACTGCGACAGTGGGCTCTAAACATAGGAACCCTTGTGAGATGGCACAGGCCTGGGCCGTGTTCTGTTCTGTTGTGCGTGTGTAAGGTTGCTATGGGTTGGAACAGTCTGGATGACACACAACAATAACAACAATACAGCGATGCTGCATATCTACAATTTATGTTTAATTTATTGTAGATTATGAACATGCCTGATAGTTCCTATTTCTGTCCTCATATGGAAAGGAAGCAGCATACTAAATGAGGGAGGTGGCGCTACTGGAAAACAAGAAAAATCTGTCCTAGGAGGATAGATAACTCACTCACTCCCTGCCATTGAGTCATTACTGACTCATACTGACCCCTGTGGGTTCCCGAGACTGTACCTGCTTA
>NW_022111339.1:4450308-4452048 GCF_000313985.2 Echinops telfairi
TGCCCTGTCCAACGTCTCCCTTCACCCACTTTTCTGTTGTCCATCCCCCAGGGAGGAGGTCACATATAGTTCCTTGTAACCCAAACCGCCAACCTTTTATGTGTTGAGTGCTCAGCTGTTTACACCACCCAGGGATTGATTGCCTGGACTCGTTATGAAACCGAACAAGCCCACTCACTGCCATCCAGTCAATTGTGGCTCCCTGGGACCCTGTTGGACAGAGTAGAACTGCCCTTTGGGTCTTTGCAATTCCTTTGAGTTTCCCTGTAAATCTTTATGGGAACAGACTGCCGTGTCTTTTTCCAGCTGACCGACCGGTGGATTCTGAACTGCTGACCTTTTAGTTAGCAACATAACATGTGACCCGAGACACCACCAAGGTCTCTATAGGGGCCAGAAACTCATAGCTAAGGAGGAAAAATGGACTATTATAAAACCAGGAGTAACAAGACAGAGAAAGCGAGCCCCGGGAGAGAGCGAGAATAGAGAGGGAATATAGAACTACATGTTTCATTCAAGTTCTGTTTTGAAACAGGATTTAGAAGATAGCGTACCATTTGGTATTAATTATTGTGGTTTGTGCACATGGCTGATTATTTCTCCAGCATTTAAGATCTCTTTAAAACAAGCATGTTTTGCACATAGACACCGCCCCCCCTTTTAAAATATGCCTTTTATCCCCTCTTCCACAGCCTTGAGTAAATAAATATCTGATGAACTGTCTTAGGGGCAAGCACTCTAGATTGTATGCTAACAATGTAGCCCACCCCTCAAACTTGTATAAACAAATCAAAGGAAAAGTACACCACAGCATTTGAGGCATAAACAAAATGATTCTCAACTTTTAACTTGCAGATTTTTTTCATGTTCAGTAATACATTTTACTCCTGAAGAACACGGTTTCTCTTGAAACTTCTCCTCTCTGTCCCCTTCCCTTCCCCCATTGCTTTCATGTCAGACTTATAATTCAGTTTGCGAGTTTGAACTCATTACAGGAATCACTGCATTTGCTTTTTCTGTGAGGTGAACTTCAAGTGAGAATCTTCTGATCCTAAAGGGCCAATGCTCTGTCCTTCCCTTCAGGAGTCAACTGCCTAAGGGTTTCACCTGCTTGAGGCTGTGTGTCCCTGGACAAAAGAAAGCAGTATGGCGCTGCATAATTAGCTAGAGGATTTGACATCGCCCCATAGAGTGATCTAGAAGGCTCCACAGATTCCTTTAGTGAATTGCCTGGTGTGGCACCGTGGAAGGCCCCAGTTTCCCCAGTAAGTTGGCAAGTTGGACCTGCTGTGTCTCCTCACAGCTACAGACATCCAGCCACACAGCAGCCCACATAATTAACATGACACCCACCCACCGGCCTGTGCTTTCCCTGCATTTTGCATCATTGCATTTGTCAGTCTGAAGAAGGAGCTATGGACTAGTATGGGACTGATGCACGTGAGTTGGGCTGGGATATTTTCCTGATATACAATTACTTCTTTATAGAAAGTTCTTTTTTACATGTAAATGAGTGGCACTGGATTTGTTTCTCTAGTCAACCCAGCCTAATGCATAGGCTTAATGATTGACTTGCAAAATCCGGCCAATGGGAGCCTTAGGAATCTCAACTGAGCGTCCCCTATCAATCCTGGGAATGGCAATGGCTCAGGCAGTGCTGTGTGCTGTCATGTCTGCCCCTGGCTCAGGGTGAACCCACGTTAGCAGTTGCTAACAACAACTGCCCCTGCAGCCCCTCAC
>NW_022111339.1:4454087-4455032 GCF_000313985.2 Echinops telfairi
TTTTTTCACTACTGTTGTAACGGCAAAATGTTAGAATAACAAGACAGGCAGGAAGTGAGGAGTAGGTGGATAGCATGAAAGTCATCAGAAATGCCGGATATCCATGAATAAAAAAGCAGCAAACACAAACACAGACCAGGCCGTGGAACTATATGTTACAGGGATCACCACCACACTGTACCTTACTAGTGACCAGTGCCTTCTTAATAGAAGCAGCATGGCCATGTCACATCTCCTAGGACGGATTCTAGCCACCAGCCTTCAAAGTCTTTAGATAGCAATGCCAGGCTACAAAACCACGGAGTGGCAAGTGTTGCTGGCAGGAAACAGAGCAATCAATTGGGAATGTGGGGTGGTATCGGCCTGACCCCTTGACAGAGAGGATGGCATGGAAAAGAGACAATGAGAAATCACTGTGGGGGTGGTCGTCAGGTGTTGTCGAGTTCATGCTGACTCTCAACAGAACCAAACTTGGCTTGGTCCTGCCCTGGTGGTGAAACCGTAAAACGCTCGTCTGCTAACTGAAGGGTCGGGAGTTCGAACCCACCACTCCAGGGGAGAAAGATGAGGCAGCCTGCTCCCGGGTCACTTGGACTCCACAGCCACGGTGTCATGTCCAGTGAGCACAGGCAGGAGGGGCATTGGTAACCTGCAGCTGTAACACGTGCTCCTAGGATAAGTACTAGTTTAGGCAATCTGGCTAACCGAATTGGGCCAATGGCTGCTTCCTGGTTTTGTTTTTGCCCGGGGTTTGGGCAATTGGTTCCCTGGGGGAAGCTGGGTGCAGGGTACTGTTATGTGACTCTCTTAGATAACGATTTCATGATTAAACCGTCTATTAGAACAGAAACGAAACAGATACCCATCCAAGTAGGTTTTACTAATGACTAGAACATCACGTTTCCTATTCCTTTATTTCACGTTTGCCCTCGGTGGGGAGACTAC
>NW_022111339.1:4456210-4466736 GCF_000313985.2 Echinops telfairi
GCTAGGCGTGAGTTAACAAGCATTCCATTTTCATCCGAAGTAATGGGTTGTGTATTGATTCAATGGGGGGACCTTCTGAACTATCTGCCAGACGCAGTGTTACTCCATACAGATGGGCCTATGCCACCGGGTGAAATCTCTCTGCTAAGTGACGCTGGAGCAAACACAGCGGTGGCCTGGGACTGCTGAGTGGGCTGCAATGTCTCCGGCCCAGAACACAAGCGGGTGCAGAGACAATGCATTCTGGCAGCAGGGGCTGGCTTTCCTTTTCCAAGCTCCGAACTTCCCGGGGTCTCGTTCTCCAAGGTCATTTGCTGGAGTCGGTGACATGCAGACGGCCGAAGAAAGCCACCGAGTTTTTAATCAAGGGAAAACACCGCAGACGTCAGAATTCCTGTCCGGAGCACTGCATTTCCACTGAGCTCATCCCGCTGTATGAACAGTCTCTATTGGATCAAAGGAGTCCAGGGGTTGGAAGGTGTCCTGAGCTCATGAATTGCGAACCCAAGGCTGGAGCTTCTGGTTCACTCAGAAGCACCTTTGACTTGATGCCAAAGTTCTTGATATTCCTAAGTGGTAAGACTAAAGTTAGATTTTTTTTCCCTACAGTGCACGGATACGTATTGATGTTGTCAGGGGCCGTCGAGGTGGGTCTGACTCATAGTCACCCTGTGTGCAGCGAACAAAATACCACCTGACCCTGCACCATCCTCAGGTTGGTTCCTCTCCTGGAGCCCATTGTTGCAGCCACTGCGCCAAGCCATCTTGGCGAGGCCTTATCTTTTTCATTGCCGCTCAACTTTACCAAGCATGATGTCCTTCACCAGGCACTGAGCTCTTCTGTCAACATGCTGACAGTATGTGAGACAAAGGCTTGCCATCCTTGCTTCTAAGGAGCCTTCTGGCAATACTTCTTCCAAGACAGTTGTTATTTGGGCAGTCTGCGATACTTCTGATACTCTGCCAGCGCCATGACAAAGGCAGCCATTCTGCCACGATTTTCCCTACGTTCACATGCAGGGGAGGCGATGGAAAATGCCATGACTTGGGTCAGGTGCACTGTAGTCCTCAAGGTCACTTCTTCGCTTTTCAACGCTCGAAAGAGGGCTTGCGTGGCAGCGTTACCCAACACCAGGCAGGGTTTGATCTCTTGACTGCGGCTTCCAGCACACGGATCCTTCTGCTATTCCCAGGCCTCTGGTCTTCAGTACAAAGGAAAGCTGACTGTGTATGCATGCCTATCACGTGGTTCCCTGATGCAATCTTCCAGGTAGACTGCATTTTACTCAGCTAAAAAGTGACCCATTCCTTCAGTTTATGAAGCACTCATTTTATGTGCTGGACCTGTGAGGGTGGTGGGGTCTTGTGCAGAGGATGTAGATCTGGAGTGAGTTTTGTTTTGTCTCCATCAAGGAGCTTGCAGTTGAGAAGGGGAGACGAAGGGAAAGATAGACTGCAGTCAGGAGATGGCTCCTTCAGGGCTCCCAGCACACTGAGAGTCAGCTCGACGTATGTGTGGAATAGGAGAAAGCCCCAGAGGAGTGCTATCTTTATCAGAACCATTTATTTTAATAGAGAAGACAGGACTAAACAAGCACTAATATTTTTTTCCAAGTCTTCCTTCATTTATGTGCTTTGTATTATGTTGTTTTTGGCTGCTGTCATCAGCCCTGACTCACAATGACCATGGAAACAGAATACTACCTGATTGGTGGTAGACTGGACTCTTATGATCGACAGGGCTGTCATGGGCTGATTTTTAGAAGCAGATCACCAGACCTTTCTTCCTAGCTTCCATCTTAGTCTGTAAGCTGGGTGGGAACCTGTTCAGCATCACAGCAATAGGCCTTTATTGACCGACAGCTAGTGGTTGCGGGTGCAGTGCCCCTGGGTCTCTGCATGGAAGGCAAGAATTTAACTACCAAATCACCACTGTCCATGCATTACATGATAGAACCAGCCAAATAAACAGCTGGTAGGGGATTAACATCTATAGGGATCCCTGTATAGTACAAGCAGTTAAGTTCTTAACTACTAACACAAAGGTTGGTGGCTCAAACCCACTCAGTGGTACCTAAGAAGAAAGCCCTGGCTGTCTGTTTCCAAAAGGTCACAGCCTTTTGTATGAGTGAAAGACCCTGGGAATGGCCTCTCTTTGCCCCTTTGCCATCCTGCTTGCTGGGACTCGGTGCTTGCCTCCACGGGTGGCCCAATGTTGGCCACCTGACCCTGAGAGCTACTGGGGCCCTGGCATGCTTCCCCTGACTTTGGACCCATGTGAAGCAGTGGCACCCATAGGCCCGTGATCTCCCTGCTTCCTGCCTCACCTGTGTGCACCATCAGCCTGCAGCTATGAGAGTGTGAAGAGGGACCCTTGCCAGCATCGGGCCTGTGGATTCAGTTTGGGCAGGGCTGGGGTGCCTTCCTGATATCAAGTTCTTTCTTGTACTTAGATGAGTATCACTGGTTGTTTCTCCGGACAACCCCGCCTAACACAATGGCTTATAGGCTGTAGTCACACAGTGCATTCAAGCTTGCAAGCCGTTTAAGAACAATGTTGAGCTACGACAATGGGGATCCTACTGGGACCCAACAACCTGAAATGGCTTCATATTTCACAGTTATCCCTGTCTCCCTTTCTGAGCCATGTGAACCCCCTGCTGTTCCTCTGCCTTCATGCAGAATCGCCCCGTCTACCCTCAATCTTCATTGGATCCACTTCCAGGCCTGCCTCTGGTGGGGTCTTCGTTCAGACCACATCGGCAAACGGGCCAGAGGGTGTGTGTGTCTTTTTGACTTACTAATGTCTTTTCTTTGTTTCAGCTCTTCCCAGCATTAGGGATCACACTGATTTTTGTGACTGAGTCTTGGCCGGACTCTTCCTGTTGTTCGTGGGGGTTCTGGAGTCCATCTGGCCCATGGTGACCCCACCCCCCATGACGGAGTAGAATTGCCCCAGAGTGTTTTCTAGGCAGTACTCTAAAGAGCCCTCAAGGCACTGTGGGTTAGGTATGTGGTTCAAACCCACAAGCTGCTCTGTGGGAAAAAGATGAGGCTGACTGCAAAGATTTACCATCTCGGGAACCGATATAGGGTCAGCAGTGAGTTAGAATACCAGGCCTTTTTTTTTCAGAGTGGGTGGGTACAATACACCAAGTGCTTCACTACTGTGCTACTTACAAGGAAACAAAACAAACATTGCTACTGAGTCAATTCCAATGTACATTGACCTTAAAGGATAGAGTAGAACTGCCCCACAGGGTTGCCAAGGCTATCATCTTGGCCCTGTTGAGTAAGCATTAGCCTACTAATCACAAGGTTGGGGGTTCAAACCTACCAGCTGCTTCACAGGATAAAGATGAGGCTATCTGCTCACGAGTGAGAATTGACTCGAGGGCTGGGGAGGCGGGGAATCTTTTTGAAAGCAGATTGCTCCTGTGGAGCAACTGGTGGGTTTGAATACCCCACCCAGTGCCTAACCCATAGCCCCACCAGGGCTCCTTAGTCAAACACCACCATGCACTGTACTGGCTTTGTGACTCCCAAGAAAACTTGACAGGTGCAGACAACTCGATGCAAAACACACACACACACACACACACACACACACACACACACACCCCGTCACTATTAATCATGTGCAATGTTGACAGAATGGGGTGGCATTGTGGGTGCTGACATTGGGTGGCAGAGCAGCTATAACTTACTCTGATACTGTATTTATAGTCATCTACCTGAGAGAGGAAGAGAGGGACAGAGGGATCCAAGTCTTCTGTTCTGGACCTGAACAGGCTGGATGAGGAATGAGGTACAGGGGTCATGAAGGCAAAGGTTTGAGTTCCTGACTTAAACACACTCAACATTTATATGGGTTTGAGTACACAGGTCAGATTTTTGCAGAAATATGTGATCATGGCTTTCTAAACTTCAAGTTTGCCAAAGTAACCAGTTGTTTCTTCCCCTAATATATACTCTCCCCTAAGAAGTACAGAGCAGATATTGCTCCTGAGCTTCCGGCTTCGATGTCCATCCTCCCTTGTAACCCAGACATCCATGGGGCCAGCAGTGGTTTATGCTTGAGCGCTGATCTAGGGTTGGCAGGTGGAACATTCCTGCCCTCCCTGCCCCAGTGGGCCACGGAAGAAAGGCCTGGTGATCTCTTTCTGCTGCGATTACAGCCAAGAAAACCCTATGGAGCCGTTTGTTTTTCTCCAATACTTTCTTTCTCTTATACACATCTTACGGTGAGGTGAGGGAAGACTGATAGAGCAGACCGGCTTCCTATTCAACAATTCACACACGTTTTACTTCCGGCCAATGACTGCAGCCATCACCAGGCAACAATGCTGGTCTCATCTCCATTTTCCTTTCTGCCTGAACGTTGCCCTTGGGTCAATGCTGCCCTTTTGACCACAAAGGGTTGGCGATTCTAAGGGGCACTTCTCTAATATTAGTGTCCCCCTTACAGGCTCCTCTAGGATTGACCAAAACCGGAGTCAGAGCTGAGTGCCCTTCCAGGCCTGAAGGGGGACGAAAGGCTTGCCTCTTGGGGCCTCAAACCATCTCTATCTGAACAGTACGGCTGATTCTTTTATGATTTTCGAGTGGTTGTATTGTGCAACAAATGGGGTATCATGACCAGAAATGACTTGCTAGCAAAAGGGTGGGCTGGGGATTTGTAGCGATGTCTTGAGACTAACTTCTTCTGAGATGAAGAATGCAGAAATATGGCTTGGGAACTTCTTTGCAAGTATCTTAAAAAGGGGAGAAACTCTTATTCCTCCCTTTCTCCTTTCAGCTGTCTGGAATGCTAATGCAAAGGCTGCAGCTTAAGCAGCTCCTTTGTGCATGAGAGAAACCACTAAGGAGACCCGGAGGAGACCGGGCACCTGAGTCTGTGCCACGTCTTCCCTGGGATGACTCCCTGCCAACCTCTTCGATGTAAGGGAAAAGTAAGCAATGTGCATTTTTATGTCTTTTTTGGTCACACGGTACATAACGTCATCCTAATTGGTACAAATAGGCCTTTCTGGTCATACTAGACTACATTTTACAGCTACAGAAATGAGTGATTCATTGTCAACGTTGACGAATGTCTCCATCAGGGAAGGGCAGTAAGTAAATTACTTAGACTTCTTTCTAATCTTCTTCTTGTTTTTTTTTTTAATCTTCTAAAGACAGACGATCGAGGTTCTGTTTTGTATACATATCGAAGTCGGTTTTATAGTTCACATTCCTGTGGATTCCTGAACCTCAGAGCTCCTCCAATTGGCACATCCAGTCCCAGTCCCATACAGTCAAAGAATAAACTATTAAGTAGTTAAAAAAAGAGTAATGAATAGTCTTGAGAGTGTTTCTCTCCTGCTATGTTCATTAGTCGGCAAATGTCCCCATATGCATCTTAGTACATATTAAACTATATTAATTTACACTGACGTTTCAGAAAGTGCTAAATAGAGACACTCAAATTTGGGGAATGAGGCAATGTCTGCAATGGTAGAAGGTATCTTTATTTCTACATGTGAATGAGATAATCACTAATAAAGCAGGCATCAAACACACTCTAAGAGGCTCTTTTCAGAATATTGAAACATGGAAACTAATGGATCTTATTAAGCCAGCAATGTTCATTAAATTCAACTAATGAGAGGCAATACATTAACCGGCTCCTCCTGGCACTCCCTGCCAGAAATCACCCCATGGTGATGAGACACCGAAGGAGCCTTCCTGTCTCTATGAGACTGCCACTTCATCTCCTCTGCTAAAACTCCGCTGCTGTGGATTTGTAATATTTCAAAGGAAAATGGAAATTGCAGGCTGGGCAACACGTGGTGGCCCGCTTTCTCCTCTACCATCAATAACATCTTCTGGCCACTCATCAGGTTCGATAAACCCGATATCCAATATAGGTTTTCTATTCCATCCTTGATTGGTGGCCAAAAGTTCAGGAGTATAATGTGCTCTGAACTCTCGAACTAAAAGAACATAGCGCAGGATCTATTTTCACTCGGCTAGGGAAGATTTACCGAAAGGCCAGCAGTTCAAAACCAACAGCTTCTCCTCAGGAGAAAGAGGAGGCTTACAACCCCTGTAAAGAGTTACAGTCTCGGAAACCCACAGGGACAGTTCTACCTTGTCCTGTAGGGTTGCGATGAATTGGAATCCACAAAGCACAGATAGATGCTCACCTCCAGCATCTGGACTTGCCTGCTGCTTCTCACTTGCCTTCTAGTGAGCATTTGCAGCCATCTAAAGCGGTGTGAAAGGATGTCTGTCCGCTACACTCACCCCCACAGGAGCCTCCCTGATAATCTCCCACATCTGCCAACTTCCTTTAAAGATAAACTGCTGTTCTTGATTTCATTCCACCAGGACTGAAGCCTTGACACGAGACGATTTGCCTTGGAAAATGAGTTTTCTCTGCCTCTGCAAAGGTTGAGTGCCAAGTATATTGGTCTCTGAAATGCTAACGGGAACCATAAAGGCACCTGCCACGGGCTGTGAGGCTATTAGTTATGGACAGCAGCATGGCTAGTTACCGCCTAGCTCGCCATGCTGCAGGGCAGGGCAGGGAATCCCTGGGCTTCCCGGGGTCCAGCAACTGTGGCCATCTGCACCTTTCCTTGTCCATCTTTGTTAAGAACAGGACGTGGCCATGCTGACAGTGACAAGAATGCTGGGGTTTTCGTGCTCAGCACTTCCGCCTATATTCTCATCTGCTTTGTCCCTCTCAGGAATCCGCTTTTGCTTTGTCCCTCTCAGGAATCCGCCCAAGGCGGGTGCCATGGGGGATGCAGAAGGCTGGGTGATACATGGGTCTGCTGTGGCCCAGACAGGGACCTGCTGCCTCCTCCCAGCTCCACCTGCGCTTGGGAGAAGCTGCTCTTTCTACAACGAGCCGCCTCCCCATGGGCCCAAACAAAACAGTGAGCCCTACCCGTGGAGTCCTCACCTGGGACAGCGTAGAATGGAACCCTAGAGGGTTTTCCATGATTGATTTTTTTTTTCAGAAGTAGATGGCCAGACCTTTCTTCCAAGGCACCTCTGGGTGGGATTTGATCTTCCAAGCTTTTCAGGGAGCAACTGAACACATTCACTACTTGCAGCCCTGTTCCTCCCCCTGCCACCCTGCCAGGAATTCTCATTCCACAACACAACAGAGCAGTTTTGGAAAATGCAAACATTTTTCATTGGGGTCCACTCTTTTGTTCACTGATAGCAAGCAAAGTTGTGAAAGAACCGAAACTACTAAAACTCTTTGTTCCCCTTCACTCATTTTTTATAAGATCATTTTATTGGGGGCTCTTCTAACAGTCCATACATCAATTGTATCAAGCACATTTGTGCATATGTTGCCATCATCATTTTCTAAACACGATGATGTTACTTTCTATTCAACCCTTGGCATCAGCTCCTCTGTTTTCCCTCCTTCCCCCACCCTCCCACCCTGATGAACCCTTGATAAATTATGCATTATTATTATTGTCTGTCCTGGATTCTGTGTATCGAGAGCTCTATCTCTACCCGTGTACATGCTACACTCTAGCCGAATTTGTAAGGTGGAACTGGGGTCATGATAGCAGGAGGAGGAAACGTTTAAAAACTAGAGGAAGGTTGTATGTTTCTTTGGTGCTATACTGCACCCTGGCTGGCTCGTCCCTTCCTTGTGACCCTTCTGTGAGGGGGATGTCCAATTATCTACACTTTGGGTCTCCACTCTGGGTGGAGGAGGGGGGAGGTGCCCTCATTCGCATCAAAATGGTTGTTTGTTTGGGGTCTTCTGATGCCTGATACCTGATCCTGTCAACACCTCGTGATCACACAGGTTGGTGTGCTTTTTCCATGTGGGCTTTGTTGCTTCCCTACTAGATGGCCACTTGTTTACCTTCAAGCCTTTAAGACCCCAGATGCTGTATCTTTTAATAGCTGGGAATCATCAGGTTTCTTCACCACATTTGCTTATGCACCCATTTTGTCTTCAGCAATAGTGTCGGGAAGGTGAGCATCACAGAACGCCAGGTTATTAGAACAAAGTGTTCTTGCATTGAGGAAGGACTTGAGTAGAGGCCCAATGTCCATTTGCTGCCTTAATACTTAACATATGAATATATGTACACATAGACCTATAACTCTTTCGTTAAATATATATACATATGAATGTGCCTGTATTTCTACCTCTATAACAGGTGTAGCAATGAAAGTAACTGGTTACCTGGTCTTAAGAGTAGCTGAGATGACTGTCAGAGAAGAAATACAGGGTATTTTCTCCCCCAGGGGTGAGGTTGGAGTCAGTAGAATGACTATCCCTAATGTACGGATAAAATAATTTTGCTTTAAGTAGGTATAAAATTACAACATGCTTATATGAGGAAAAAGTGATCCTTGTGGAGCAACTCTAAGATACTTGGCTGATCCCCGGAAGGTGGATGGTCTGAAGCGACCCAGAGATGCCACATGGGGAGGCCTGGCCATCCGCTTCCATAGAGCTGTCGGCCCAGAAAGTCCCTGGGCCACTTCTACCCATCACATGACATCGCTCGGAGTAGCAATCAACTAGATGGTACACAGCAACAAGAGGAGGAAGTAAAAGAAAAATTTAAATGTGCACGCTGCGTAGACACAAACAAGAGGGCTGCAAAACGTTTGTGGAGAAATAGAATCACAAGATAATGGAACTTTTCCAAAAAGATTTTGAAGCCCGCTCATGTGTCTCGTATGTGTGTAACTTATATAGATACATATTTACAAAGTAGAGTAATTTGGAATAGATAGTTCTTAGATCTGATTGTTTTTTCACTTAAAATTGTATTGTGATTAGAGGTATATGTTGGAATCCACTTTGTTTCAAATGAGTAGAACCCACCCACTACCGTCCAGTCAATTCTAACTCATCGTGACTCTGCTTATGTCTTTATGGGAGCAGGCAGCCTTACCTTTCTCCCATGGTGCGGTTGGTGAGTTTGAACCTCCAACCTTAAAGTCAGCAGCCTAGTGCTTCCCGAACAGTACCAGCAGGTGTCCTCTTTAATTAGTAAAAGAGAAGCTGCACTAAAACTGGAAAATCTCATATTACCGTTGAAACGAATTGTCACATCAAGAGTACTTGGCAAATATTAGGCCATTTTGGCATGTACATTTGTGGAGTAAAATCTTAACCACTTGCTGGCACCTGTTCTGGGGACCAGACTCTGGGGCAGAGTGCTGGGAGGGGGGGAGAAAGATGGAGGGCTGCCTTCTGGGCGCTCACCTCTTAGGGAAAGACAGTCACTGCCAGGGAGCTGGGCTTCACACTGCATTCCAGTGAATTAGAATAAACGGTTTCACAAACTGACATTAACGGCTCTGACCACACTGGCTTTACTTACAAGCAAGAATGGTCTCAATCGCCTTAACAGCACCCGGCTGCACACCAGTATTCATTTTAATTAAAAATTGCCGTTTATCTATTGCAACGCACATGCAAGGGGACTCTCAAAAGTATGTGGGAAAGATGGGATTAAATGCTAACAGAACTTTTCTGTGAACTCTTTGAAGATGCCCCTCCCCAGCACCTTTGTTACAAATGAACTCCTGCACCAATTCAAAAATGGCATTGTTCTATTTCTTTGATTCTCTTCTTTATGCACGCTGGACTCTCCCCAGGCATGTGGCTGGACGAGGGGCTCACTCTCAAGACAAAAGAACCAGGACTGGTGGTGCCTCTTGTACCCGAGACCCCGGCGACCCAGGAGCTGTGATAGAGCTGGGGAGGAAGCAGAGCGCAGCCTTGGCAGAGAGAACTGGACACGGGCAGGGGGCGGTGGGCCTCTTGGCCATGTGCCTTTTCCATACCTTCTCCCAAGGAGAAGAGCAGAGTGTTGTAACGTGAGCCTAAGATCCTGAAAATATTTTAGTTCAAAGAAAAGCAAACTAGAATTTGCCTGAGCAGCTTGGTGGCAGTACCTGAGGCCTGTGAACTTGGCTTCCAGATAAATACTGCTGTGCTGCAGAGAAAAGACACCCACTCATGCCCAGACCTAGCGGCTCTGCAGAAGTGTGCAGCGTGGAGGGTGTGAGAAAGTCAATGGCGGGGGAGGGCAAGAGCTCCCTGGCTGCCAGCAAAGGGAGCCCAGCTATGCCCAGACTGCACTCCATGAGGCGCGAGGGGTAACTGAAGCTTCTGGGTGATCAGAAAGGGAAGTGGGTTTGGGAGGGATACGTTACGTCCCCGGATTCCCATGCCCACGCTATCTTTGACAGAAGATCTTTTCCCAGCCCAGATAGCTAAACTCACAACAACAAGGGACAGCAAACAGTATCTCCGTTACTTCTGCTCCAAAGCAAATCATCAGTAGAAACGGTCTTTCTGAACAAATGGCGGTCAACGATTCCGTAACTCTTTTCTCCCCTCCACACAGGAAAGCCTAGCCCTGGCCCCCAAATTGCAGCCCCCACGCCAGATTAGTTACACAAATAGAAGAATTAAAAGACTATAGAATGCGGGGTCCCACATGCTGGAAGATAAACAAGGGGCCATCTAACTGAGA
>NW_022111339.1:4467313-4480513 GCF_000313985.2 Echinops telfairi
CGGGGGGAGGGGAGAGCGGGGAGGTAGGGAGGGGAAATGAGCTGACACCAGGGGCTCAAGTGGAAAGTGAGTGTCATAAGAATGATGAAGTCAACATATGTACTAAAGTGCTGGACACAGATGACATATGTACAGATTGTGATGAGTTGTATGAACCCCTAATAAAATGATTATTTAAAAAACAAACAAACAAACAAACAAATAAAAATCCCCGCTTCATTCCTCCTCTGCTCACTCTGATCATCAGGGCTTTGGAAAGAATATTTTATTGAATCATGAAATGTTGCAAAGGCTGCATAGCACCAGGTCCTTGTCAGCTGAAAATGGGTGTTGGGTAAATTCTTGAGGATAGTAATTGCTATAACTTTGTTTCTACCTACTTATTGCCATCCTCTATTGATCGACTCATGGGAGCCCTCGGGGCATAGTGGTTACATACTGGGCTGCTAACCACCAGGGCAGCAGTTTGAAGGCAACAGCCGCTCCGTGGGAGAAAGATGAGGCTTTCTACTTCTGTAAAAAGCGACAGTCTCAGAAAACCCCAGGGGCAGTTCGGCCCTGTCCTATAGGGTTTCCATGAGTCACGACTGACTCGATGGCACTTTGGTTTGTTACATCGACACCAGAAGAGCCCCTGTGGCAAGAGGTGTTCCTCTTTGGGCTGCTGACTGCAAGGTTGATGGTTCGAACCCACTAGCCACTCCTTGGGACAAAGATGAGGTTTTTTTGCTCCCTTAAAATTTTACAAGAGCCCTAGTGACTTAGTGCGTTATGAATTTCTCCACTTCATGGGAGAAAGATGAGGTTTGCCATTCCTATAAAGATTTACAGTCTCAAAAACCCACACTGGCAGTTCTACTCTATCAGATAGGGTCCCTGTGAGTTGGGATTGACTTGATAGCAGTGGGTTTGGTTTGGGGGCTATGCCGACGGGAAGCATTAATGACTCAGTGGTAGAACTGTCGCCTCCCATTTAGGATACCGAAGTTTGATTCCGGGTAAATGCACCTTAGTCCAACCTATACCCATCTGTCAGTGGAGTGTTTTGCGCAGCTGTGTTGCTGAATAGGTTACCGCAGAGATTCTAGGCTCAGACAGGCTAGGAAGAAAGGCCTGGTGATCTCCCTCTGAACATGAGCCAATACAAACCCTATGGACCTCATGATCTGATTCACATCTGATCGTGAGGATGGCGCAGGATGAGGCAGTGTTTTGCCTTGTTGTCCGTGGGTCATCAGGAGCCAGTGGCCCGTTCATGGCTGCTATGGCAACAGCACACACACAGAGCTTTCTCTAACCTTCACTTAACAGTCTGCGCCATGTTGGTTCCTATACAGGCCAGCATCACTGTGTTAGACACACATTTCTTTGTGGACAGCTATGAGTCCGAGCAATTTGCCTCAGAGAATATATTCCAGTCGGAAAAACAAGGTCTACAGCAGCTGGTTTTCCTTTGGCTAAAATAAAAGTGAAAAGAAGATTAAATGGGAAAGAGAGGAAGAAGACAAAAGGCCTGATAAAAATGGACTGCCCAATTAGCTAGAGATTTTCCAGTAGCGGTTCATTTCGGAAACCTGTGCACTTGGATGCTATCCACAAACCCTGGGTCCTGGCGCTTCTTACCCCAGCGGTCCGGCTGCCTGCAGAATGGCACACGGTTCACCATTAGCACACTTATTATTAGATTTTCTGCATGGTTACATAAGCCTATAAAAGGGGAAATGTAAATGATTCAGGAAGATATTCTTCATGTGGTTCGCATGAAATCTTTAATATCTGAAGGCTTAGGAAGAAACCCTCCTGGCAAGAGACAATCAATTTTCATGCTTCATTAGGAGGAAAAGTCCTCTTAGGAATGTTAGGGAAATGGCTATCGGCAAAAGAGGGGGAAAAATGACAGTGTGCACTGAACAAAACCCCAAGGCACGTTGGATGACATCCTTCTCCCGTGCCCACAAGCCTATCTGAAATGAAAAGAAATGTTTGCATGGGGTCTCTGGGGATGGCATCGGCACTCGTCTGCTCACCTGCAGAATGGCACTTGCCCCAAGCACATGGCTGCCAAGTTGACCGGGACTCCATGTGACCCTTCAGAACAGAGAAGAGCTGCCTTGCTGGGTTTCCCACGTTGGTGATAGAAGCAGATGGCCCCCTATCTCTCCTGGGAAATGGCAGGTGGGTTTGAACCACCAACCATGGCACTGAGGAGTTCCCCGAGCCTGACTGGCAAAACAAAAGGACCCAACCTACTGCCAGAGTTAATTCGGACTTCTATCAACCTCGTAGGACAAAGTGTAATTGCCTGATAGAGTTTCCTTTGGAATGGCTAGTGAGTTTGAACCACTGACCTTTGGTTAACAGCCCAAGGATTTTAACCACTGCACCACTGGGTTCCTAAACTGACTACCCTGCCACCCCACCCCCAGCCATTGAGTGGATTTTGACTCACAGAGACCCTATCATTCTTTCTGGAAGTAGACAGCATCTCCTTTTTCCCAAGGAGTGGCTGGTGGGTTTGAAATGCTGACCTTGTGGTCAGCAGCCTTGCAATTACATGAAGGGAATAGCTGATATAACACGATGGCTATGCTACACTCTCAATGAAGTAGGCACAGATGGGAAAGCTGAGAGAGATTTGAAATAATGCGCATGCCTGAATGTATACAGAGCAACAAGCCAGACTGACCGAAGGAGTGTACCTAACCCCAGGTCACATCAGTGGGGAGGGGCCCCCAACCCCAAGCACAGAGCTCTCCCAGGATCCTTCCTTGCCATGGAGGTTGTGCTGCTGCAGCAGGTTGGGGGTGGGGTAGGGGCTTGTGGAGGGGAGGGGGCTGGGGATTGGTAGAGAGTGGTGGAGAGATGTGGAGTACAGATGCACCTTCTGCACACACACAAAAGAAAATTGTACCAACTTGGCACTTCACTTCATTACTATTTATGATTCTATATGAATGTGGTGTGTAGAGTATATATATGATACAACATGTCCAAAGAGCATGTGTGGTATACAGAGTGAGTCGTATATGTGGTATGTAGAGTATATCTACTACATACATATTACTTGTCAGTAGTGAATATATTTTTTAAGAACCTGACTGCCATTGAGTCAATTCTGGCTCATAGGGACCTTAACTATGGACAGAATAGAACTCCTCTGTGGGTTTCCAAGGCTGTAAACTTTTACAGGAGTAGGCAGCCTCATTTTTCTCCCTCGGAGCAGCTGGTGGGTTAGAACTGCTGACCGTGTGGTTGTCAGCCCCATGTGTAATCCACTATATCACCAGGGCATTTAGTATGTGGAGGTCTGAATCCACCCAGAAAAGGTTCAGAGGAAAGACTTGGTGATCTACTTCTGAAAGATATCCACCCCTAAAAGCCTGATGGAGCAGAGTTTTACGTGGGCCCACATGGACTTGGTGTAAGATAGGTTCCACTTCTCAACATCTATATGTACAGTATGCAACTTGTACCATTACATACAATATACAATCTCTACAACCTGCGTGTGTGGTCCATAGAGTCCCTTGGTGGAGCTCATGCTTAAGTGCTTGACCACTAGCATCCAAAGCTTGGTGTTTTGAACCAGAGATGCCTCGGAAGACAGGCCTGGTGACCTGCTTCTATGGGTCTCACCTTTGAGAGCTCGACGGAGCAGCTCTGCTCTGCACACAGGGAGTCACCCAGAGTCGGAATCAAGTCAACGATCACTGACCCAAAGGCAGGACATTCAAGTCCACCCGGAGGTAGACTAACAGTGTGACAAATAGACCCGGACCATCCTGGTGCATTATGGGGCTGCCAAAAGGGTTGCTGTCCTGCCAGGCTCCTCTTCACGGACTCGGCAGCGTTGCCTGGTGCAACATGCCTGCAGGTCTGCCCATGTGGGTTCCTGGGCTCGGGCTCTTTGGGAAGAGACTAAGGGGAAGGGAGTCTGCGTGATGCTGTGTCAAAGCTTCTCCTTTATGAAAACGCCAGACACCTTTCAGATGTCAGCCCTGCCATGGTGCTCAGAGTGGGTGACTGAGCCATGTGAGGCTCTTCAGTGGGTGGAGAAACCTGTCTGGCTGATTGTCTTTTCTGCGCACAGGCACCCGAATGTTCACGGGCTTGCAAGCCATAAATAGCTCGCAGGGGAGAGCAAGATTGCATCGCGGAAGCCAGAGGGCCCATTATTTGAAATCAATGCATGTTTTACACTTACCATTCCAGAAGGCCCTCTGTTGAATTCAAGGCTACTAGCCTCACCTGACTCCCCTGATGGGCCCCCAAATATATAATGCTATTTGGGTAGGAACAAATGACATCATCCGCCAGTGACCGGAATGCATTTATCGTGTAGCAATACACGCAGCCTTCAACTCCTCTCGGCAGGCACAGTGCTCCAGCACCAACCACAGAGTTCTCGTGGACGGCTAGAGAGAGATCCATCCATTCCAGGGTGACCGGAGCCACCTGTCCTCCACAAGACCCTCTGTCTGTCAGACCCATCCTGCATGTCGTCCTAGGATACGCTCAACTTTTGTCTCAGTATACTCTGAACCTCCGGCTGGTGTGCGAAGTGCCAGGTAGCCAGGCTGACCCGGGCGGAGATGAGGGGTGATGGTAGGTAGAGTATTCCCTCTCAAAGTCAGTGGCATTTCTAAGCTGATTTATGTCCACGCAGCATTTCAAAAATGGGGTTACACAGAAGGAAACTAGCTTCAAAATTGATCAAATCCTCCCCAAAGGTAGTTCTTTCACTCCTAATCGGCTATTACAAATTCACTCAGTACGATTTTGCAGATTTTGCAAACGGAATCAACTAAGAACATGCATCGTGCAAACTAGTCCGAGGTACCGCAGGGTCAAAGGGTAAAGAGGTTTAAACTATGGGAAGCAGAGCGCCAAGTACGGGTCTCCCATTTTTCTTCCTCCTTGACAGGAGGGCACTGACCCCCACATACAAAAGTAGGATCACACGGAGGCTGGCCCTCGGAGGGCTCACACCCCATGCGAGAGAAACATAAACCCATCACGAGTGTAGCTGTCACGTCCATAGGTCTGGGCCTGAAGGTTCTGAGCCATCATGGACATTAGGGGTGGGTGTGAGGGTGGGCATAGTCAGCGACAATTGCATGTCAGCGTAGCTGACACCTTCCTAGCTTCCCTGAGAAACCCCTCCTCCTCAGCGTCCACTGACCCTGCACACGCTCAGCTGATAACCCAGGGCTTGGAGGCTGAAGTCCGCCCAGAGGCACCTCAGAAGAAAGGCCTGGTGATCTGCGTCTGAAAAATCAGTCACTGCAAACCTTGTGGAACACAGTTCTACGCTGACACTCTGCAGCTGACTCCATGGCAACTAGTTTGGTTGGTTGGTTCGGTGGTAGTATGTAATTGGACTATATATTTTCTTTACTCCACAAGAAATAATATTTGCTGTGTTTTTGGTGAAAGTTTGCAGAGAAAATTAGGCTCCTATTTAACAATGACCACAGAAATGATTCAGAGACGGGCGTTCTATTTTTTTCCATGGCCACTGGGTTTAACTGGACCCCCAGATCCACTTCACACAGCAATTGCTCTTTCTCTTGCCTGCGGTCTCCCTCTCCAGCCACTGTGCCCAGGCCCCCGCTTTTCTTGTGAGGGGTGCATTGGCCTAATCTCCGCTCTTGATTGTTCGCTTTGCTCCCAGAACCACAAAGACCAGGCTGAAGAAGCAAGCCCCCCAGTGAGTTGTCTTTAGAGGGTGAGGGTGGGGGAGAAGTGCAAACGTTGAGGATTTGACAATTTCCCCTTATATTCCTGGCATACTACATGTTTATGTAAATAGAACTGGGCGGGCTCCACTTAGGAACACTTTGTCATAGCAATCTTACTGTAGCCCTACGTGCTTCTAAATGCACTTCTAATTATATTTCCCTTTTTAAAAATGATAAAATTTAGGCTTCCATTTAATGGAACAGACAGACTTAGTTTTGTAGAAATGCTCATTATATTTCATCCATTATTGATGGTAATTAATATTGAACTTATACGAAGTAATTCACCACTTATTAAAGCATAACTCTTAAAATATGCAGTTGCTGACACACATTTTCCTGTTTATGGTTGTTTCATTAGATCATTCTGCCAATAGTTTTGCCTACATAATTTGTCCATTTTACATCTCCAGGTCAGGCACTGAGCAAGTGACCTAGAGACTAAGCTGTGTAAGACGGAGCTCCTGCCAAGCCCAAATGGATGATGAGGTTGAGAGGTGAGGTAACTGTTTGACTCAGGGCACTCTTGGGCACATACTAAGGGACTGGTCTGTTAAACATAGGAAGGCAATGCTAGGTTATCACGTCTTCATTCTACTGCTACGCACTTTGGTCAGTAAAGAATTGTCAAGGATTTCCTTTGGTTAATAAAGAATTAGCTCGGGTTTCAAACCAGTTCGAATCAGTTCAGTCATAGCCAACACAAGCCAAATCAGAATAGATCCAAATGGGTAAGATGTGGGTGTATCAAAATGATCGCTGGAATAAGGAAACTTAAGAGTCCAAATCCTAGAACAAGAGATTCAGAGGACGTGTAATGTGCCCTTTCAGAAACCTGATTCCAAAGACTACATTCATGCCAGGACTGGGGAAAGTGACACACATTCAAAATGATACAGTCGGCAGCCTTCGTTGAGCTGGACACCATTGTTACCAACTCTGTCTATCAAGAGCTTTGCTGTGCAGATCTCATACCTGCACACCGCCCTTGCTTTCTAGAAGAGCAATTAGGTTTCTAGTAGGATATCGACCTGCAATTTTCCCAATTCCGGTATTGTTTAGGTGTACCCACGTTTGTAAAATGTGGGTTTTGGGTTGGCTTCGTTGGCCCTGACTAAGCCAGGAAGAACTAGATCGAAGCCCTGAAATAATCCACGTAAAGAGCCAGTCACCCAGAGGCAACCTTACTAATCTGTGAGCAGAAACCTGGACAAGGACTATTTATAGCAGGATTCTTTAAATGGCCAAGCCAAGGTTATATGAAGTTATGTGGCCTCTCTTCTCCCTGTATCTTTTCTTACATTCTATTTTGTACCACAGATAACTCAAGGGAGTCATGTACCCTGTTGTAATTTATATAATTTATATCATGATACTTTTGAAAACACATTTACAAAATGATGACACGATTATTCAATCCCTTTCTCTAGAAAAAAGCTGCATAGGTTTCTTTACAAACACCTGCGTATTTTGACTTCCTCTTTGAATCTACAACAGGTAGAGCATTAAAAACACTCTTCCTTTGATGGTCTGATGAATGGACCCACATCACTGTGACAAAAGTGCTGAATGTGGATTAATTCCCAGAAAGTTCTCTGAAAACAGTGCATGGCCTTCTGTGGAGGGGATAACTACAGGCATATGTATGTGACAGTATGATAGTTACATAATCTCCTGTCACCTTGTGAAGGGGTGGAGTCTAGCCTGTCAATCCGGTTGCAGCTTGATGACCTCATTTGGAGGCAAAACAGAGATAAACAGCTCACTGGAGGCCAGATAGACTCACTCCCTGCAAGACATTCCTGTTGACAAGCCACATAAAGCTACGCTGGTAGCGCCAGACCCCAGGAATGGAGGAGCCATGTGGAGATCCATGCCAGTGCTAAGATGCTTGAGCACCACTGGATCCACAAGACTTTCCACCCACTGGCCTGTGATCTTCCTGCATTCTGCATCATTGCATTGCTGTGTGAGTCTAAAGAGGGATTTACAGACTGGTATCAGACATACGGGCTAATATCGGACTTATGGACTTGATCCGGGCTGAGTTGGGATGTTTTCTTAATACACAATTACTCTTTATATAAAGCTCTTTCTTATACACATTTAAGTGTCTCTGGATTTCTTTCTCTAGTCAACCCAGAATAATACGAATAGCCTTACATTTTCTTTCCCAATTCAGACCAGCCCTGGAAGCCTTCATCCATTCCCTGATTATTAACTGATGGCCTACCGTGTGCTCAATAAGTAGGTGTGAAGAGACAGGGGCCTTCTCCTCAAGGAGCTCTGTCTCTGGAGTACCGACACTGCCAAGGGAACAACAGTCCAGCCCACCTAGGCAAGGTTTCCTGGGATGTCAGTCTGGAGAGGGAGCGCTGTGAGAGAAAGCATGAGGGCAAAGATAGGGCCCACTCCCGGGAGCTGATAGCCATGCATGGCTCTGAAGAATTAACAGAAATTATTGTATAAGACCAACTAACCCCAAACTCCCCAAACCAACAAACATCTGCTTTTGAGTTGATTCTGACTCACGGCAATGCAATGAGCATCAGAATAGACCTGTGCTCCACAGCGTTTTCAAGCTGTGATCTTTTGAAAGTGGATTGCTTGGTATTTCTCCTGAAATGCCTCTGGGTGGACCCGAACCTTCAACTTCTGAGTTAGCAGTTGAATCCTTAACGATATGCATCATGGAAGGAGTCCTTAAGCAGAGAGAGAACTGACGTAGACAGAGGAAGGAAGATATGCAAAGACATGCCAAGTGGTGTGAGGCAAGGTGCCGCATCCCGGAAGTGCACACACAGAAGAGCGGCAAGGCAAGGAGGAGGCAAGCTATGCCCCGCCCCACACAGGGCATCTGCAGAGGGCCACGAAGGTTCAATATTTCTATATGGAAAAGACCACTGTGACCAGAGAGTAGAATGAGACGGGGCCAAGCCATACAGGCCAGGAAGCAGACAGCCAGGAGGGTCTTTCTGTAACACTGTTGAGAGATCATGAAGTTCAGCCTGTAGTCGGGGGAGAGGGATCAGCAAGGAGGGGGGCACCGGGAGAGAAGATACTGATGGGGCTGGATCGGCAGCACAGTTACTGAATGACTGGAGCTGGGCACCTGGAGGAGCAGGCTGGGGGTGGGGTAAGGGGTGCCAGGCTTGGCTGGGGTCATTCACACAGGAGATGCCAAGACAATGCCTTTTTGTCTAACACAGAGTTCTGAGATCCTGCTGCTCTCTAGGCTCCTGGTAGCTCCATGGTTATGTGCATGGCTGCCGATGAAAAGGTCGGTGGTTTGAACCCACGCAGACACTCTACAGGAGAAAGACCTGGCTCCAGCAATGCTCATTGTCAGGGGTCCTTGAGCCAGTATCTCCTCAGGGCAACTTCCTGGGACAGAGCAGATGGAGCTCCCAGCGACAGTCTTGGCTCGAATCAGCAAGGCTTTCTCCCTCGGAGTGACAGAGTGGCAGGGTGGATTTGAACAGCCAATCTTTCGGTTAGCAGCCGAGCACTTAACTGTTAACAGCTGGGCTCCTTCCCCCTAAAGACCACAACCTACAACAAAACAAACCCTATGAGGCAGGTCTGCTTTGCCACAGGAGGTCAGCAGTTAAACACGGACAACTATGAATGTCCTCAACCTCAAAGGCCCCTCACAATCCCCTACACACAGTGGGTACTCAGAACAGACTGGCCAACGTGACCCCCTAAATAGACACCCGCAAAAGAACTTTCTCCCTCAGACCACATACTAACATTTCCTGAACACAGGCCTCGTGCACTACTTTGCCTGAATGAAGAAGGGGACGAAATCGCTTGTCACGTCTTCACAGTATAAGATCTACGCAGACGTCTTGCTGATAACATGCTAATAGCAAACACATTTTCCTTCCTGATATGATTTGTCTGAGCATTTAACTCTGGGCAAGAGCCTCTGGCCTCTCCTCTACCTTTCTGGCAATGAACTGTCCACAGGAGGAAGAATGTCCAGGTCGGGGCAGATGGCTGGGGCTCTAAAAGGTCACGTGGTGATTCTCATCCACAGTGATGTAGTCCAGACGCTATAAAGCAAGTTGCTTTACTGGATTCCTTTCTTCCTGGCAGAGAAGCCATCATTCAAGGATTTATACAGAAAATAACGAAGTGCAGGCAGCTCCACTAGGCTCCCGTCAGTCACTCCCCCTTGGCACTCTGCCCTGCGCGAGATGACAGCGCGTCATGTGCTCTAAGCAGTGTCCACATCAAGCACTCCTAGGGACTCGGGCTGCTGCTTCCTGGATTGCTGGGTCTTGGTGACAGCCGGTTAGCCATGGAAAAACGTGAGTTCAGGTCTGGAGGTGGCTGAGAACATTTTCACCTATTGGCCAAGGCGCAAGATCATTAGAATAGTTCTGCTGGGAACTTGAACATCCCCTTTCAGATCAGGCTGGGCCCTCAACGGAACACTTTTTCCAGAAAAGAAGCAAGGAGAAAGCCCGCGAGGAAACTGCGCCAGTGCAGGGGCATCCTGCTCCTCTGGGAATTCCGGAGTGGGAATGAGAGAACTCCTGAAGCCATTTCTACAGCAGCTGCTTCAGGCCGCCAGGGCTCGGCCTCTGACCCTGGTAGCAGTTCCCCTGTGAGGGAACAATGTCTCTGCAAAGAATAAGACAGGAATACAAAGGGACAAGGCACGGAGAAGTGCACGCTGGGACTCAAAGATGCTCTGAACACGATCAGGATATCTCTTCAGGCTGGCGGGCTGCATGCCTCTACATCTGAACAGAATCATTGCTGCTGCTGCTGCTGCTGCTTGTTGCCGTCCCCTTGGCCTCCCTGCACCTCAGGTGACCCCATGCACCAGGGGAAGGAAGCTGCCCAGGTGGTCCCGCAAAATCACGGTCATTGGCTGCGTCCTTGAGGATGAGGGGCACCGTGTGTCCTTTTGGAGTCCCGATCCTGATGGGTTGCAGACCCTGCTGATCCCTGTGGTTCTCACTAGCTGAATTTTGGCAGTAGATGGCCAGGCCGTTCTTCCTAGTCTTGAAGTTCTGCTAAAACCCATTCAACATCGTGGTGCCATGCAGTCTCCCCTTGGCAGTACATGAAGTGCCCTGGTCGAGATTCAAACTCAGGTCTTCTGCATGGAAGGCAAAAATTCCACCACTGACCCATGGATGCCTTATATTCACGAACAAGATACCACTACCTTATATCAATTATATAGGTAGGTACATATGTATGTATATGCTTATATGTGCATATGTATACACACATATATATTGCCCTGCATGGAGAAAAAGAATCTATATGTGTATGTACATAGATATGTATATGTGTATGTATATACATATACATCCACACAAACACACATGTATATAGATTTCCCTTTTTCCCCCATCCAGGGCTATTGTTTCTTTGAGGAGCAGGGCCATGTCTTAGGTACCAGAACACGGAATGTCTAATAGCATGTGGCCTAGAGCAGATGGACAAGTAGATGACATGGGGCAGCTACAAAGTGTTGTTGCGTCGAAGAAATGCTCCCAGGACAAGGAATCAAGCAAATCCTCCAATTGCAGACCAACCTAGAAAGATGGCGCGAATGCTGGATCAATGATTTTAAACTCAACCGTGAGAACTCCGGTCATAGTATGTGCATAACAGTGTAACAGCAGACAGGTTTAGTGGACTGGGTTCCCCTCCATGTGTACAACTCCACTCTTTTCTGCAGGGTGTCCAGAAGGACAGGCTATGAGCCCTCCAGAGGCTTCAAACAGAGAGTGTCTACTTCTAGAAGATGCAGGGACTCTCTTGGGACCCAAGACAAGCCCTGGCAGCATAATTGTGAATGAAAGGTACAAACAGAAATACAGAAGTTCAGTTGTTCAAATTAAACATATTGCGTCCAGTCTACCCGTCATGATGGTGCCAGCAAGCACCATGTAGGAAGGGTCTTCAAACATTTTCTGAAAAAACAGAATTCAGAGATGATGGATTTTGTGTGTGTGTGACCCGTATGAGGAACGAAGATGGAATTTTTTTCATAATCATAGTTAGTTATGAAGGAGATCCATTCAGAGGTTCTCCCACTCCCTCCACAACAAGGACACAGCAGATAACACACTGGCATCTGACACCCCATCTGTTCACTGTCCTTCAGAAGAAGAAGGAGCAGCCGTCCAGAGAAGAAGGCCAATGTGGGGCATCCAGTCACCAGCTAGGAATCCCGTGACAATGAGGTACTCGTGTGCTCTATTTCAATCCTATGCTCTCCCGAACACAGGGTGAGGGGCTAGCCCAGAGGAGGGTCATGCTAGGGGTCTGTGTGCATGACTCACTTATGTAAACCCTTTTGCTGACTCACTGCGCCAAGTTTGCTATTCATGTGCCCCATATAGATTTCCATGCAAAGAAGAATGTACACAGGCTGACACTGTAGCCCCTGAGTTTACAGTAGGCGCTCCCTCAGTGGTGCAAGGGGTTTGGGATAGACTCCTCCCCAGCGGAGTCACAGAAGTAAGGCCTGGCAATCTGTTTCAGAAGACAGAGCAGCTCTCCTTTTTAGTTCATGTGGTTGCAGTGAGTCCGTATAGAATTGATGGCAAATTAAGGGTTTTACTTTTTATTGATTCATTTTTGTTGCGTTAGTTTGCAGCTGAAGCTTGTTCAGGGTAAGGTGTGCGGACTGTGAGGCTCACCTGAGCATCCGGCTTTAGCCTTAGTGCCTTGTCCCAACCTGCAGAATCGGTATTCTGATTGTGAGACTCTGGACCCCTAACTCCACACTCTGGTTTTACTCCTGGGAACTTCTCGAAGTTGGAACCCTGACTTTCTCAGTACTGGATCGTCAATGTCCTGTCCCCGTCCCTGAATAGACTCGACGCCTTCCACGTCCTGGATCTTGGCCTTTGCTGGGACCTTTGCTAACAGGCTACAAGCAGACGTCTCTCTCCTCTCTCTCATGTACTGATTCATCTTTTGGATGCCTAATTTCATATGCCACTTGGCCCTGACCTCTAGTTTTGAACCTCGCTGGCAGAAAATTCAGGGCCCTTCATTTCTGACTGCCATTGTTTTCAGAGGTATCTTTGGGAGCAGAGGAATCATGAAAGATGCAGTTGACTTAAGGAAACACACACACACACACACACACACACACACACACACTGACATTTGTTTTTACAAACCCACAGGACTGCGTGACACAAAGAGTGAGCCCTCATGTAAACTATGGGCTCTAGTCCAACAATCACTTATCAATATTGGTTCATCAATTGCAACCGAAGAGCTGCAGGAAGACCAGAGGCGAATAGAGGGAGGAGATGTAGGCACGGGGTGGAGTTACTGTGGAACTCCACATCAAGGAACCCTCCGGAGTGACTGTGGAATCATTCTGCAAGCCCCAGATGACTTTAAAGAATACAGTCTGCTAAAAAAGATCAAAATAAAGCCTACACACACACACACACACACACACACACAC
>NW_022111339.1:4480613-4501407 GCF_000313985.2 Echinops telfairi
ACACACACACACACACACACACACACACACGATGTGAGAAGAAACAGAAGACCTGGATTCTATAACTTGGGAGTTTGAGACCTCTGTTGGCACTTCTGGGAGTCCTGGTGGTGGAAGGGTTATATGTTGGGCTGCTAATTGCAAATTCAACAGTCAAAAAACACCAGCCACCCTGAGGGAGAAAAACAAGGCTTTGTACTCCCGTTAAGACTTAAAATCTGGTACAGGGGCAAGTGCTACCCTGTCCTACAGGGTTGCTATGACTTGAAATCAGCTCGATGGCAGTACTTCTAGAACATGAATGTTCGGGTAAATGAAAAAAAGCAAAGCAAAGTAAAACAAAAAACTGAGACATTCCCCCTGCCCTCCACACCCCCCAGCAGTTGTTCTCAAAGTATGTCCCCAAGGGCTTTGTGTTTTCCTGGAAACTTGGTAGAAACTCCATTTACAGGGCCTCCCTGTTGACCAACTAGGAACACTGGTGGCATAGACGTTATGTGTTGGGCTGCTAATTGCAAAGTCAGTTCAAAACTACCAGTCTCACCAAGGGAGAAACACAGGGTTTCCTACTCCGGTACAGAGTTGCAGTCTTGGAAACTCACACGGGCGATTCTACCCTGTCCTATAGGGTTGTTGTGAGTCGGCAGTCATTTAATGGCAGTGAGCTTGGTTTGGCCAACCTATTGATTCAGAAATTCACAGGGTAGGTGGCCTAGGTGGCATTATAGACCTGGAATTTTTTAATTACTGTAGCCACTGCTCCCTGTCACGGAAGGCTTGGTTATTATCATGATGCCAAACAGGGCTCAGTGGTGCTTTAAGACTAAGATCAGGAAGAAAGGCCTGGTGATCTATTTACTTCCCCACACCAGGCAATGAAAACCCTAGGTATCACAAAGGTCCAGTCTGTGCCAGCTCTTGGGGATGGCTGCAGGGCAGGGCCAGCAGCTCTGCGTTCCATTGTGCCCGCACGGAATGCCTTGAATACAAGGGCATCAAAAGACAGGAGAGCTTCTCAGAGCATTTTATCGGAGGGAATCAACAGAAACTTCACACATTTCCCCAACATAAAGATGGCACTTTAGTTTCAAATGATCAAATAGGGTCATTGTACTGACCTTTTTCCCTTAATGCATAACTCGTTCATTTGCTTGCAACTGTGCTTGCCTAAATTCTCAGTGTAGGGTCAGTGTGTTTGAAAATCGTGGACTGGTGTTTTGAATCCTGCTCAGGAAACAAAAGATGCTTTGGCTGGCATTTATGATTGAATTTTTATCTTATTTCGTACCATTAGCCTATAATAAAATAGAATGAACATTTTTACTCT
Organism: Echinops telfairi; assembly: GCF_000313985.2. Classification (NCBI taxonomy): domain Eukaryota; kingdom Metazoa; phylum Chordata; class Mammalia; order Afrosoricida; family Tenrecidae; genus Echinops; species Echinops telfairi. The sequence continues at coordinate 4,481,941 of NW_022111339.1, forward strand.
ATTCGTTTCCTGTAGCTCTCTGTCCCTCATTTTAAGCCTTTTCTTATCCCAAATATCATGAGCCAACAATTTTTTTGGCGGTCTTCTTACCCTGCTTTTCTGTGTTCATAATTCAGCACCTGAACTATGAATGCTTTGACTTTTAGACCACTTGAGGACTTTGATTGCAAAGGGTGCCTTTAAAAATTATTCTCTCTGTGTTCCTAACTGTTGTTGTTGGATGCTGCTGGGTCGAGTTAGATTTACAGCAGCCCCACGTGATGCAGCAGCACGGTCCCACAGGGTTTCCTAGGTTGGAATCTTGATGGGAACAGCTTTTCTCCAGTGGAGTCGCTGGATGGGTTCGAACCGCCAACCAACCTGTTGGCAGCTGCTTTTTGTTTGTATCTCAACAACGACAACTCACTGCCATGGAGTTGATTCCAACTCGTAGCAACCCTATAGGACAGACTGCTTGTGTGGTTTCTGAGACAGTAAAGTTTTACAGGAGTAGCAAGCCTCATTTTTCTCCCTAACTAGGCCTTCCAAATGCTCTAAGGCTGCAGGTGGCCAGCCATGTGTCAGATGGCCATCACGTCACCTCTGATAAGGAAGAAGAGCCAGGTCATTTGTAGATTGAAGCCCCTTGCCCAAGCGTGTGCATTATGAATGAGCAAAAATCGTATGCTTTGTTCTCCTCTGGCCGTTTCTCTCTTTCCATGATCCATAAAAACCTCAGTGTCACCCAGTTGATCACAACTCATAGGCCCCTGTACAACAGAGTAGGACGCTCCTTTGGCCTTCTGAGTCTGTAACTCTCTATACGAGCAGAAAGGCTCATCCGTCTCCCTGGGACAGGCTGGCAAGTTCATGGTTAGCCGCCCAAAGAGTAACCCACTACACCATAGCTGAGATACAACATTTATTCTTCTCTCCTTAGGGATATTTTCTAGATTTTTCTTTAAATAATTAATAAGAGATCCTGCTAAATTCAGGTGCTTGAATCCTTATTAGCTCTTTCAGATCATTAAAATGGTGAAATGGTTTCAAATAATCAATTCCAGTAACTAGATACATGTACTATTTCTAATACTTATTTTGCTACTCTAAGGGAAGAGCAGCGGAGAATGCTGGATCGTGGGTCCATGCCTCATCCCCAGGCCACGGCAGTAAAGTTCCATTTCTGACCTTGCTCTGCACACTCGCTTTCCAGAGTGGCCGGGCCTGCTGATCTGCAGCACAGTTTGGTTCGGCAGGCGTCTTTGGGCAGTGCAGGGGTGAACCCGCTCAGCTGCTCACCCAAAGCCTGGCAGCTGACGTCCACCAGAGGCACTGCTGAAGAAAGGCGTGGTGATCGACTTCTCAAAAGCCAGCCACTGACCAGCCCACAGGGCCAACTTCTACTCAGGGAGCTGGACTCAAGCGAACAGCAGCTGTCTTGTTTTTGGACAACAAAGGTTACCTACGGCTGTTCTTTCAAGAAGCCAGGGAGAAACAGTGGCATGCTTGGGGCAGTTGACAAGAGTCTGTGAGAAGTGATTCTTGTTCAACATGGCCACTATGAAACATTCACATGATATAAATTAAATTAATTCTCATGGCAGCAGCAGTCGAGAGACCAAATGCTATATTGCATTGGGGAAATCTGCTGCACAAGACCTTTTAAAGGACTGAAAAACCGAGATGTCATTCTGAGGACTGAGGTGAGCCTGACCCCAGCCGCGGTATTTTCAATCGCCACACATTCATGTGAAAGTTGGACAATGAGTAATGCTGGCAAAGAATACTGAAAAGTACTGTAGACTGCCAGACCAAACAGACCCATCGTGGAAAAGTACAGCCAGAATGCTCCTTAGAAGCCCAGAGGCCGAGACTCCATCTCACATACTTTGGCCAGGTTATTAGGGAAGACCCGTCTCTGGAGAAGGACACCATGCTTGGTAGTGTAGCAGGGCAGCGGATCGAGGAAGGCCCTGGACAGGATGGATTGACACAGTGGCTGCGACAGTGGGCTTCAGCACAATAACAATAGTGAGGCAGGAGCAGGGCCAGGACGGGCTTTGTTCTGTTGTCCACAGGGTCGCCTGGAGGCAGGGCACACTCGGTAGCATCTAACCACCCGCTAGCAACAACTCTGTACATCCAATCCTATTAGCCATTCACCCCGATTGTAACTGTTTTATTATTACAGAGTCCTGGTGCTGCAATGGTTATGTGTTTGGCTACAAAGCCCAAGGCTGGTAGTTCAAACCTGCTCCCCAGCCCTGCGGGAGAATCACATGGTGACCTGCTTTTTCAAAGACACTAAACCTTATGGGGCTCTTAGGCTCTGCCATCCAGGGTCATTTTGAGTCAGAATCACCTTGAGGGCAGCCAACAACAAGGTTTCCTATCACCTGTTTGCTGGAGGCTAATCACGTCTATGTGGTATAACAAAAATACTATATAAGTATGTGCTACTTCACAGTCCTCCCTAATTTCACCTTCAGTGATGTGCCTTGGAAGTATTAAACGATGAGAACATTTTACATTAAGTAGGAGGCCTGGTAGGGTAGTGTTAAAGGTAGCCTGCTAACTTGAAGGTCAGTGGTTTGAAACTACCAGCTACCCCACAGAAGATGAGGAAGTCTGATTGTATCAAGATCGACAGCCTCAGAAACCCCAGTAGAACCGCAGTTCTACTCTGACCCACTGGGTTGCTATGAGTCTGGCATTGACTCAATGGGATTATGAAAATCAGACTCTCGCTCTTGCTCCCAAGTCAATAGTGACGATTGTATCATCATCTCACTGGCATCCCGCCCAGGCTTTTCTACGCTAGAACAGACTAGAAGAGAAGACTAACCAATACTCTGTCTCTACAGGCACGGACCACCGTGCCATTACTGGCCCACCGCTTCCAAATGCATCATCGCCTGCTCAGTTTACTATTCCTGCTAGCTGCCCATGAAACCCATCTGACTCAGTAAAGTCATTACATATGTGTTGCCAAAGACTCTCACAAGATTCTCAATACGTAGAGAAAGAAAAAAAAAAAACCCACCACTTGCCAACGCCTGCATAATTTGATAAATCATCGCACTGACTCTTCATGACACTACTATGGTGGGTTTCCTTATTCCCGTTTAACAGACAGAGCTCTCGAGGTTAAGTGCCTGCCCAAGGTCAGCCAAGGTTCAATTGAATTCAGAAACCCAAGCCCAGTGCTTTTTAGACTCCATGACAGATTATTAGTTTCATTAAATGAAAAAAAGAATCTGGGTTGAAAAAAGGATATTTACAAGTGGAAATTAAATGAACAAACAGATGATATCAACATCTCTGGCTTTAGTTTTCCTCCTTTGTCTAGCAATGCAGCCAGGTAAGTTGCACCCATGTCCAAGTTCACGGATATCAACATTCCCAGTCCTGCTTCTTTCCTGTCCACATACAGGCATTCTGTTTATATGACCGTAGGGCCTCCAACTGCAGGGCCCAGCACACTGTGCTTCAGGAAGGGATGGATTCCCAATGATGTCCTAGGCATGCAGGTACAACTAGGAAAGTGTTCTATCCTTTATGTCTAGGACTTTCAAATCCCAAGATGCTCTAAGGTGTCTGATTAAAATATAATTATAAGAGTGAACAAAGAGACTAGGGTCTTGTGCCCAAGTAGGAAATTACAGATACCTATATATACGTGTTCAGCTGCCATCAGAAACATCAACAGTTCCAAACCACCAGCCACGTCATGGAAGAAAGAAGGGGCTTTCGCCTCCCTTTAAAGAGTTACCGATTTGGAAATTCACAGGGGACACTTCTACCCTGCCCTATAAGGTCGCTAAGAGTCGGCATCAACTCGATGGCTGTGGGTTTTTTAGATCTGGGGTCATTCGGAGTGAGTACTGACTTGAGGGCAGTGAGTCTTTGATATGTACATGCGGAGGAGCTCTGGTGACATGGTGGTGTACACTTTGGGTGGCTAACCACAAGGCCAGCAGTTTGAAAGCTGCAGCTGCCCTGAGAGAGAGAGACGAGGCTTTCTACTCTCATGCAGAGTTGCAGTCTCAGGAACTCACGGGCAGGTCCACTCTGTCCTGTACGCTCACGGTGAGTTGGAACCAACTCAACTCTGTGGCAGTGAGCTTGGTTTTATAGGTACAGGTATGTGTACTGGAGCCCTGGTGGCACTATTCGGTAAGCTCTGGACTGCAAGGTGGGTAGTTCAAACCCACCAGCTGAGGAAGAAAGATGAGGTTATCTGCTCCAGTAAAGATTTACAGCCTCAGAAACCCTATATATAGGGTCACAACGCATTGGAATTGACTCGATATTAGCGCATTTGGCTTTTGGGGTATGTGTACATATATGTGTGTGCTTGTTTATACACAGGCTACTGCACTTACAGATATAAACACACATGCACCCACTCCATGCAAGGGAAAGCAAACCACACACGCACATGCATGTATGTGTACACATATGCATGTATATGTTGTATAGTTTTCCTCCTAGAATTATAAGCAAAAAAAGAGAAACATGTCTGCTGTTTATCAGTTATGTAGACATGTTATCCTTGCAATATGTTTGAAATGATTTTTTCACTAAATCTTGGGAGAATGTGGAGAATGCCTGGCGAGAGACACGCTTTTCCAGGAAAAACACGACACTGCTCATTAACTGCAGCAGTTGGAGAGGCCTTTCAACATAATGCACATTTCTGTTTTAGCTTGAGACCCAAATCCTGTTTGGATGTAAGTTTTCTTTGGCTCCAAAAGAAAGTTGGACTGTTTATTCCGCCAGGAGGCTGCAGGCCCCCAAGTGCACGTCCATGCGAGGATAAATGAGGTGCGAGTCCATTAAACGGGCCTCAGTCCCCAGACTCACGCCAGGGTGACAACCTTGAGCTGTTTTCTCAACACATTAAGCAGAAATAACTGTAACAACGGCACACACGTGCACCCATCTGTCTCCTTGTCAGGATTTTTAAGATTGTCAACGGAGCGACCTTGTAACTGGAAAGCTTTTTAAAGGTCATGGAGCACCACTTAATGTGGCAGTGAATGGATAAAAAAGAATTCTTGGAGGCCAGCAGTGAGTTGCTAATACTGAGATCGTGAGAGCCGATGACGGGGTTTCCATTTTACCTCCGACGTTCGGTGGTGTACCGCGATGACTTAAAACGAGGTTCGGTGACAGAGCCAACGTTTTCTGGGGAAGAAGTGTCCTTATTCTACTAAAACTGTAAATAAATGGGGCCCGACTCTTGTCTGAGGCCAACCCATGGTAACCCAGCTGTCCAATGAAAAGCAGGCACTTTCTTTGTGTTACTAAATGCAGCGCTGTGAAGAACATGCTGCTTTCTAAGCAGACCAGAGCAAAGTTGTTTCTGCTCCCGAGACAGAGGGGAGGCTCCGTTCTCTCTGTCTAACCTGGTGGCTCACACTTGGGGGTGGGGGTGAGGGGGAGAGATTCTATCCGAGAGGGACACTTGACAATGTCTGGACGCTTTTTGACTGTCCCAATCGGTGGCTAGGAGCCCTGGTGGCATCCTCTAAGGGAGAAGGACAAGGCTCTCTACTCCCATAAAGAGTTGTCACAGCCCTGGGAAACCACAGGGAGAGTCCTCCCCTGCCCTATAGGGTTGTTATGGCGCAGAATTAACTCACTAGCAGTGAGTTTGGTTTGTTGGTTTAATCGGTTGCTACCAGCATGTACCGTGTCAGGCCAAGGCTGCGGCTGAGTGCCCTACAGACACAGGGCAGCCTACCCGCCCCAGCACAGGACCCCAACTGTCTTCCGCCACGCTGTCAAGGAACCCTGCTGGAGGGTGGTGCTGTGAGGCGCTGACGAGTAAGTTCTGACTCCCGGGGACCTGTGTACCATAACATGAAACAGCACCTGGTCAGGCACGCTCCCCCCGCCACGATGCTGCTTAGTCTGAGCCCTTACTGTGGCCAGCAGACAACTGCCCTAAGGTTTTCAGTGCTCATTTTCCAGCAGTGGACTGCCTCTCCTTGCTTCCTGGTCTTCCCGTCTGCAAGCGCCACGGAAACCTGGCCACCTTGTTTGACCCAGCTGGCATTTGAAAGACAGCGACATGCAAGCCACCACCTCGTGGCAAACTGAGGCCTGTGATAGCTCTCCGGGTAAGGAGCAGAATGCACGGTAGCACAAGAATTTGTCATCAACTTTCTAGGCTCGCTGGCCCCGTCAACAGCCTTGTTCCAGAATGTAAACATTTGTGTCAAAGTATGGTGCCTGATCCAGCAGCATCGGCAAGGCCAAGGGATGTGTGAGAAACGCAGCACCCCAACATCTGAGTCTAACAAGACCCCCAAGACATGCGTGTGCACACCAACATGGAGGCCAAACACCAAAGGCAACAAAGCCTCCAAACCGATGGCTCTCCAGTCGGTTCTGACTCCATAGACTTCTCAAGACTGTAGAGCAGACAGCCTCATCTTTCTCCAGCTAGGAGGTTCGAACTGCCAACCTTTCAGTTCCCAGCTCAAGGCTTAACCTACCTCACCACCAGGGTTGAACATGGAGACACCCGGGCAGAAATACCTTTCACCATCCTCTGGTTTTTCTCCATTGGTGGCTTTCCCCTACTCACGCACCATGAACCCTTCCCACTGTGTCAAAAAGGCACTAAGTGGATATGGTGAAAAAGAAGCAAGCTCTCCTCTCCTTTCAGCCTTTTTCTCAGAATGTGCCGTCCTTGAGTGAGCTGTCGTCCTGGCTCACTGCAGAAGTCACTATTTAGCAAAGAGCCATTGCCAGCAGGGCTAGCTCACCGTCCACACTCCTGGGTTGGTTTGCACACCTGCGTCTTCTATCCTCCTTCAAAAATCCCCTCTTCTCTGAGGCTCAAGTCATTGGGCTACAGATTTGTGTTGTCTTGTCAAATTTTTCCTAACTCACCATATGGCAGAGGTGGACCCGAACTTCTTCAGTGGCGGGTAAAGGGAGCTGGAAGGAGAGTTGGTGGCAAAGGTTAAGTGTTCCGCTGATAACCCAAAGGTCGGTGATTTGACCCCATCAGTTGTTCCATGGGAAAGACCTGCCAACCTGCTCCTGGGACACCCAGGACACCTGTGGGGCAGTGCTATCCTTTCACTCGGGGTCAGTATGCGTTGAAAGCCAACCCGATGACAAGAGAGTGCTGGATTTGAGTGAAGGTTGTCAGTGGAGGGGCCATGGGAGTCTTTGCAGCTGAACACGTGTTGCCGGGCCTCCTCCTGATCTTGTCCTGGGTCTACATTGTCCCTTGCTCTGAGCATTCTACAAGGGCTTCATCCACACAGTCTGAACCACTCACCTCCGTGTGAGGCACTCCCACCACTCACCTCCCTACTCGCATCTCCAGTGCCTGGCTCTTTCTCACCTGTTTGCCCGTCCCTAGCCCTGGAACTGAGGGACCCCAAAGAACACTCAGGCTCGCCTCCGCCAAGCCAGCTCCCTAGTCTTTAGGTCTCAGAGCCCTACGGTGTGTGTTTATTCTTTAATTTGTCAAGTAATGTACGTTTGTTAGTAGAAAGCCAAACAGAAATAGTGAAACATTGAAGAACGCTCAGGTAAGCAAAAAAGTTACTTTTTGATAAAAAGTTAGAAAAAGTCAAGGTCCCTAATATCTGTGTTGATTTTTTTTTTCATTTTAATCTACTGTAATCATTTCGACAATATTTTCTTTTTTTTTAACATGTTATTAAGGGCTCATACAACTGTTATCCCAAACCATACACACATCAATTGTGTAAAGTGCATTTGTACATCGTTTCTCAAAACATTCTATAGAAAACATAAGACGGACTCATGGTGAGCCCAAGAACCAGAAAGGAAACTCCTGTCCAGTCCTGCACCATCCTCATGACAAACTAGGGGTGGACTGTTGGGACGCGTTATACCACTTTTATTGGCTGATTTTACACCATTGAATGTCAGGCTTTTCTTTCTTTTCCATCTTAGTTTGGAAATCAGCTTAGCATCCTCCCAATGCAAAATCCAGGTGGGGACTGAGCACGAGGTGCAGAAACTGGGACGTTAACCCCGGCCTGGAAGACACCCTCGTGGTGCTGTGAGTTAGGTGTCGGGTTGCTAACTACACGTCCACAGTTGAAATCCACCAACCACTCCACGGGAGAAAGGCGAGGTTGTCTGCACGCGTGAAGACGTACCATCTTGGCCACCCTCTATGTGGCTGCTATGAGATGGAATCAATTTGATGGTGGAGGGCTTGATTTTGGTATCCCTCTGGAAGGTCAGAATCCTACCAGTGAACTCTGGTCTAATGGATAGACCAACAAGCACATACCCTCGGGGGTCTCGCTGCCAATGGAAAGAGTGCACATTTGTGGAAACATTTTGAATTCCAAGTTAAATCCTGACGATTGAGCTCTCAGTAGTTGCAACACAAGCACCAGACTCATCATTTAAAACTCAAGAGTACAACAGAATATTCCTCCTCCTTCAGGCCCAAGAGTTCCCTCTCAGGGATCGCTTGATTCCTGAATCTTAGAAAGCAACATGGTCTTGATAGCTACTGGACCCGTATGGTTGAAGAAAATGAAACCTTGCTAAGTAGCCAGTCATTTCCTCCTAGGTCTAACCCTGACTGGCCACTTCCTTCCCCCAAATTCAGAACGTGTTCTAGGTACAGAAGGATTCCCCACCTCCCTTTTTAAGCCCTTCTGTGTAGCAGATATCATGTAGAGTGGCCAGCGTGATTATATGGTTCTTTCCAACCTGTTTCTTTACAAAATTAAAGACAATTGGCTTAAAGCAATTTTCTGGTTAACAACACACCCATAAGCCAAGAACAACAGAGAAGAGAGCCCGAGAGTGTATAAAACATTACTGATGAGCCCCGTCCCACTGCTTGAGACTAGATCTTGCACTGGGGCAAGGCTTGGCTGGACCCAATGATGAAAGCTGCCCTTCCTTTCAAGTGGTATCACTCATGTGGACCCAGCCCTCCCCTGTTCTCATGTATCCAGGGCCCAGGTCTTACTGACAGGAGGCAGCAAGCAGCGACCTTCTGATGTCAGACGCAGTCCCTGCTGTGTGCAGGGCCATGGACACAAGCTGGGGCTTATTGCTTGCAGGGAGTGGCAGGCACAGAGCTTTGCAAGCTCTTGAGGAGACGAAGGCTCTTTCCTCCTGCACATCAAATGATTTCTCTGAACTCCAGCGTGAAGTTTCATAAACCCCCCCAGACTGACTCTTGCTAACCAGATGAGTGGGGATGACTTTCGCTTAGCCTGCATGTCAATGTATATAGTCTCAAATGTTCTAATAAAAAAAACACACTGGATCTTGAGCATCTTGTTGATAAGATATACACATAAATGAGGGGCTTCAAAAAGTTCCGGGGAGGAAAAATCCATTTACCATTTAATTCGTGTAGATGACTCTTTTGAAGCCCCCTCCCGTGTGCATATACAAGTATGTATGTGTGTATACAGACACATACTAGTTTGTGCTGTGGAGCTGATTCTGACTCATGGTGATTTTACGCAACAGAGCAGACCTGGCCCCTAGGGTCTCCTGCAGGAGCCCCGGTAGCCCCGGAAGTGACTGGCTGGCTGTTAAAGGCGAGGGCAGCACTTGGAACCGCCAGCCCCAGCCCTGTGTAGAAGAAAGAGGAGTCTCCCTCCTCCTGTAGAGGGTCCAGTCTCTGAGACCCACAGAGGCAGTTCTACCCTGTCCTGTATGGTCGCTAGGAGTCAGCATTGATTGAATGGCAGTGAGCTTTTGAAAACTGGGCTTCCATGGGTTGCCGACTGTTCCCCCTTTTCTGCCCTGGAGTGGATGGGAAGTTAGAGTTGGCTGGCCTTTCGCTTTGGGTATGCCAAGAAAACACTGCCCGGTCCTGCACCAGCTTCACCATTGTTCTGTATGTTTGAGTCTGTTGTTGCAGCCCCCTCCCGATGCATCTTGCCGAGGACCTTCCTGTTCTTTGCTGCCCCTCCACTTTAGGAAGCGTGGTGTCTTTTCCAGGGATCGCAATCCATTTGCAATCCCCAGAGAGCCATCCTAATAATAGACTCGGGGCTTCAAAAAGTTCATGGGAAAAAGTGGATATTAAAAAGGTTGAAAGTTTTTCTAGTAACTTTTTGCAACCCCGTATATACATTTTTAACATGCAGAAGCCATGGTGGGGTAGTGCTTACACGTGGAGCTGCAGTCCTGCAAGATCCAGTGGTTCAAAACCACCAGCAACTTCTCAGGAGAAGCCTGAGATCGCTCCTCCCATAAACAGTTAGCTCGGCAATCCACAGGGGGTCTCTGTGAACCAGCGTTGGTGGTTATATAAGAGTACACCTCACACTCCAGAGTTTGGGACACCAGCGGGCCACTAGAACTTCACCACTGTAACCTAGCTGATCATTTCATGTTGGACATGCCTCACCGCCTCCACACCAGAATCATAACTACAGTATTTCAAGCATTTATTACTGCCTCCAGTGATGGGGGACAAGAGGGTGGGCTCCCAGGTCTTTGGCTGCCCAGCTGAAACTGCTTCTTCTACTTTTAATAAGCTCTTCACGCCGTACAGTTAGTTTGCCATCCAATCTCCCTATGACTCTCTGACCCCAGCAAAGCCTTTGACAGCTGGACCTTGACAGGGGTGCTTTGCTTTTCCAGGTCTGGGAAGTTTTCTGCCTTTGACAGGGTGTGGCCACCCCTTTTCTGTGGCTTTCTATTTCATGGGAAATATTCTGAGAATTCCTTCCCCAGCAGGTTTCCACCTAAGAGTCACAAGTTTTCCTGCTCACCCCCCAAACTCTCCTCATGCCTGAAAGACACCCAGACCTCAGAAACCGCCAACCTGCCAACCAAGGACCATGCGCCACATTTCAGAGCTACCTGTGCAGTTCTGGAAGCAGGTACACAAGACCCCCTCCCAGCTGCTGTTAAAGACATGAACATGCTCTGTTGTAAACGGCCTTCACTCAAGATGACAACAGAGGGACACTGGAGGGAGCTGTACACATGCAGTGATGGAAAATGGGTTGAAATTAAGTCCTCAAAAATGGAAAAGAGCGCTCTCTCTCTCTCTCTCTGTATGTGTGTGTGTGTGTGTGTGAGAGAGAGAATGAATATGCTGTTGAGTATGCAAGTCACTGTGGACATCCCTAATACTGATCCAAACTGGCAGGTAGCTAAAGCTCTCTTGGGTGCATGCTGTGCATGTACTCGTGTGGCTGTGGCTGTGTGTGGTAACACAGAGCCATCTTTTGCTATCAGCCCTCAAAGGGCCCAATTACTCCTGGCTTCCACATGACCTCTAAAAGGTACAGCCTGCATATCTTTCTCTCAGAGAGTTGTTTTAAGCGGGATTCAAGAGACAGAAGAGTGGCAAAAGCAGAGAAAGACCAAGTCAGCTTGCCCAAGCTGAGTACGCTGTCCAGGAAAAGGTGCACCCGTCCCCACATCCCTGTGAGAAGGAGTTACTCCTCTAGTCCTCCCCCCGCCCCTGCAGGGAAAGCATCCAGCTCACATTGGCCCTCAGTCTAGAGCACGGGGTCTGGAGGAATGTTGGATGAGGGTGATGGCTGATTCTCTTGGTGCCTCTGTCTTGCTCTAAAACCAGCTGCTTGTGAGTTGACTGTGACTCAGGGCAACCTTACGGAGTACAGCTGTGATGGGCAGGGATTTTAACACCTGATTTTTGGAAATAGATTGCAAGGCCTTTCTTCCAAGGCACCTCCCCAAAGCTTTCAGTGAATAGGTGAGCATGTTGAATGTTTGCACCCCTGCTCCCCAGTACACTTGTTGGGCAGTCCTAATCTATGCCACCACATGGACAAATCTATAGGCATTATATTGATTGAAATTAGTCCACACGAAAGGACAACGCTGTACTGTATCACTTACACAAAAAAGGCGAATATAGAGGAGCCCTGGGGGCACTGTGGGTTATGTATTGAGCAGCTAACCACAAGATCAGCAGTTTGAACCTGCCAGTCTCTCCTCAGGAGAAAGATGATGCTTTCTGCTTCAGTAAAGAAAGATTAGAGCCCCACACACCCAAATGGCCAGTTCTACTCTGTGCTGTAAGGTCGCCACGAATTGGTATCAATGAGATGGCAATGTGTTTTGGGTCCTATAAATAATTAGTTGTTACCAGGGGGAGGATGAAAGGGTTTTTGCTTACAGTGCATCCAATGGCAAGGTGCTAAAACTGACAGAGACGCTTCAGTGCTGACTCTGCTCTGTGCTTCTTCTCTGGGGACATCAGTCCCCAGTGCACAGCAACAACGATGGGTGCAGCAGGGCTTGGCTTGATTTGAAGGAGAACAGAGAACACTAAAAATGCACAATGAGTGGAAAAGGATCCTAAAAGATGCTTGTTGATTATAGCACTGGCTTGGGCTTTGGAGGAAAATTCCTTTACCGACGTTATGCACCATCAGTAATAATAATAATAAATGTGAATAATAAATAGTAAATGCTAAATAATAAATAGTAAATGCTAAGAATAGCATTTTAAGTCTTATTAAAAATAGCATTTTAGGTCTTATTCCCTGGTGTACAGCTATCACTATTAGTACTACTAAATCACTTGGACTCTTCGGTGCTGATGCTGAATTAAACCAACGTCGTTGTTGCTAGGTGCCTTCCAGTTAGTTATGACTCACAGCAGCTACGCACAACAAGCAAATGCTGCCCGGCCCTCACAGCTGCTATCTTTGTGCCCATTGTTGCAGGCGCTGTGTCAATCCATCTCCTGGGGCTTCCTCTTTTTCTAGAACCCTCCTTACCAAGTATGACGTCCTTTTCCAAGAACTAGTCCCTTTTGAAGGAAGCCTAGCGGTGTTGTGGGTTCGGGGTTTCACTGCTAACTGCAAGACCAACCGTAACGCATCAGCTGCCCAAAGGGAGGAAGAAGCGGCTATCTGCTTAAAGATAGACAGCCCTGGAAATGCTGCAGGGGCATGCTCCACAGCAGTGGTGTGGTTTCTCTTTGGCCCCTCTTGATAATAAGTCTGAAGAACCTGGGATGGAGTCTTGCCATCCTGGTTTCTAAGGAGCATGCTGTCTGCCTTTCATCCAGATGGGTCTGTTTGTTCTTCTGAAAGTCAACGGTACTTGAATATTCATCACCGGCCCCAATATTCAAGTGCATCACTTCCTATCTGGTTTCCTTAATCATTTTCCAGCTTTCACCTGCGTGTGAGGAGATTGAATGCACTGTGCCTTGGGTAGGGCATACCTTAGTCCTCCAAGTGCTTCTTCTTTTTCGCACTTTAAAGGAGTCTCGGGTAGCAGATTTGCCCCCAGTGCAACATGTTCCTCAAATTGTGGCTTCCAAGAGTGTGGATTTTGGATTGAAGTAAAATGAAATCCTTGACCGTTCAAATCTCTTCTTTGTTTATCCTGCTGTTGTTTATTGGTAGCTTTGTAACAAACTAATAAGTATGCACACAAACACCAAAAAACTCTGGGCATTTCAGGGCTTATTTACAGAAGATGGTCCGTGGCAGCCCTAGATCATGTTGCTGAACCCTGGCAAGACGTTACGTACAACCACAGTATCACCGAGCTGGTCTTTTCTGTGACAACTAACAGGGATCTATGGGGCCCTATTCAGACTCTCTGAGTCACTTTCTTGAAGTTAAAAACAAGCAAACAGAAAAGATCAGGCTGGTGGCATCAGACTCAAGAAACTGGGGAGTAGGGTGTGTGGGGAGGCGTGAGAGTGGACGGGAAGCTCACAGAGGAAGTTCAAGGATAATGGAACTCTTCCTGGTAACTGCCAGGGAGGGACATGCGCATCTTCTGCAGTGCGGCTGCTGCTGATTCACAGGGAGAAGGCAGGGGGGACGAGTGCCACTCAGTGCACATGCTGCTCAGGTACTCAGGGGTTTCATTCCTGTCTATACAGGCTTCCTTAGAGAGAAGTAATTTCTCCACCCACCAAGGTACAGTATCACTTAATGCATACAACAGAGCACAAAACATATCTCTTGTGCTGAAGTTGGTCATCTATATGTCTTAGAGTCCCTGAGTGGTGCAAATGGTGAATGCATTTGGCAGCTAACCAAAAGGCTAGTGGTTCAAGTCCACTCAGAGATGTGCAAATGAAAGGCGATCCACTTCCTAAAAAACAGAACAAACCCAAAACAGGCACTGAAAGCCCAATGGGATGCAGTTCTATTCTGACGTACGTGGGGTCACCATGAACAAGGGTCCACTGGATGGCCAGTGGCACCTGCCTGACTCTCTGAAACTTAAGGTAAATTTGAAAGGTTTCAGTCTCTTGCTTTGAGGAGATGCATCGTAACTAGTAGTTGAGTACATGACTTCAAAAACAACACAAAAGCCCAATCCACTGTCACCGAGTTGATTCTGATTCACTCCACCCGTCTCTAGGACACCTGTGGCTTTATGGGGGCTGTCAGTCTCATCTTTATCCCTGGGAGCGCCTGGTGGGTTTGAACCACTGACATTTCCATTAGCAGTCCAGTGCTTACCGACAGTGCCACCAAGGTTCCTGAGTCCATGACTAAGCACATGAGATGCTCAAAAATTTGGTACACAGGCAGCAGCAGTAGCAGCACAGTTGGAACTTGCATGTGGATCCTGAGATCTTAATAATCGGATGATGTGAATGAGAAGGTTGATTCTTCCAGAATGCAAACTCTGCCAAGAAACCTCCCCAGAGGCTTCCCCTGACCTGTGTGTGTTCCTCGGGATCTAGTCCAGTGGCTCCAAAGTCAGGAATTGAGTTTGAACTAAGCAGAGTCTTAAACATGAGAGACGGTTAAGATGAATACACTGTCCCGGGCAGCCTTCCGGGCTTCCTTATTACCTGGGGGCTCACTGTGTATTCTATTTCAGTCCGGTCTGTCTCATCTCAGAACCCAAGAAAGCATTAGAACTGCCCTGTGTGTGGTCCTTTCTGCCCACTGAACCATTTGACCCCAACTACTTTGATTCTCCCTTTCCAAAAAACAAAACAGCAAGAAGACTTCAAGTAGTTCAAACCAAATTCAACTTCCCACACGATTCCACCCATGACAGCAATCACTCTCCAACGCTCAGAAAGTCTACTTCCAGGCTCTCCCACCACCTCAAGGGGCAACGAGGAGAAAATGAGCGGCCGTGCCCCAAATGTGGGCGAAATCTCCCAGGACTCCTTCACCCACACCCTCAGAAATGCGAAGGTTGTGCAAAATCCAAACCCAATTCAATATCATGAGACTAAAAGCCCTTTCCTTCGTCAGGCTCAATCCTCCTGAATGTCTCTGTCTTCTCACAGCGGTAAATTTCCAAATTCCCCTGAGATCAAGAGTGTGGCAGTGAAGCAATGGCATCAGAGGTGCCATGGTGAAGGAGTTGGCAGCTCTCCTGGTCACGGTCATGCCCTGGAGCTGCCGTCTCTCTGGAGAGCCGCAGGCGTCTGCAAAGTGGAAGCACCATGGGCCCAGGGGGAAAGCACATCTCCACGGTGTTGCTGGCAGACTGGGCACCTGCAGCCCAGCTGCATGGAGGTTCAGCAGCAGACACCCGGGCTTCCAGGGCGGCCCCAGGGGGACTGCGGGGAGGGGCTCGGCCTCCACTTCTCCACCAGTAGAGTGATGAGATTTCTGTGTCTCCACAAGAGGAAAGAGCCTTCCCAACCCAACCTGCGAGTCCTGGAACTGAAGGATGGGGAAAGGAAAGGACATTTGCTGAAGACAGTTTTAAATGCACCAATTCGGAGGCTGCATGTTCTATATTCAATTCTCACACAACTCTCACAAACTCCCTGCAATTGAGTTGATGTCGACCCACAGGGCAGAGCTGCCCTGCTGAGTTTCCAGACTGTAATTCTTGATGGGAGTACCTAAGACACTTAAGGTGCCAAGAAGTCCCTCACAGTGATGAAAACACAAACCAAACCAGTGGCCAAGGAATCCATTCTGACTCTCAGAGACCCTTCAGGTGTGCGAGTAGACGTGCACCCTGTGCGGTTTCCAGGGCTGTGACTTCTCAAAAGGAGTTCGCCAGACTTTTCTTTCGAGGTGCCTCTGGGTGAGCTCATACCACCAGGGCTCTTAAACCTAACTAGCATGACTGAATTATACATGTGAAGACTGTTGAAAGGGCAAACAATGTGTTATCTAAGTAGGTAGACAGCATAATAAAAAATATACCTATTCAAAAGGAAACACAGTTTAAGTGATGACAAACAAGGAAATTGTAAACAGCTCTCATAGACCAGAGGGGGCTGAGTAAACATGACAATTGCATGCCAGGTAATATGTGGATTGGATCTTGGTTGAAAGGAGAGCATTGGTGTAGAAGCTGGTGAAATCTAATTAAAGTGTAGTGTTTAGAGCACCAGAATACTTAAGATATATGTAACATATTGTTTACATAAGAGATGCTTAAATTTTGTGGAGCAAACGTGAGCCTAAGGAGCTAATTAAAATGTGGCCAGGCAGTATCGAAAGCCATTAAGATCAGCCCTTCCTGCCGTGGAAAAGGTGATCTCTTCCCCAGCCATGACTTATAGTAGGTGGGAGCCACTGGGTGCAGAAGTGAGTGCCACTCTTACCCATCTTTCACTGCACAGGGATCCTGATGTATCTATCAATTGCTCAATATACTAGGGGCCATTTGGAACTTCAAGACTGCATTTAACCAACTGGCCTCTCACAGGGTGGAGTCACAATGTTCGCTGGTGTCTGTGAAAACAAATACAACCTGTTCTCTTATGATCCCTGAGGTTCCTAAGCCCAGGTCTCCACTTGCTCAGAATTCACTTGACACTACTGTGGAGAAGCCCAAGATAAAGCAGTACCCGCACCCCCACAGTGTGCCGCCCACGGAACAAGGGAATGCTAGACCCAAGATAGGCAAATGCCTAGACTTATGCAAATGAGTTCCTAGTAGTTGAAACTTGTACCCACTGTTTCAGCTGCTCATGCACCTTACACCGATTTAAAGATATAACGGAATCTAGCAGGCCCACTACACTTCAGTGTCATTATTTGGGCTTCCTTGCATTTGGTTATGGAGCCCTGGTGGTGTAATGGTTATGAGTTGGACTGTGATGCCCTTGGTCGGCAGTTCAAAACCAGCAACAGCACTGCAGGAGATAGGCTGGACTTTCTACTCCTGTAAACAATTACAGTCCCAGAGACCCACAGGAGGTCACTATGAGTCAGCACTAACTCTGTGACAGTGAGTGATAAGGTCTCACCCCACTATTGGGCTGCTGACTACAAGGTTATCGGTTTGAAACCACCATCTGATTCTCTAGAGAAAGATGAGGCTTTCTACTCTCACAAAGCCTCAGAAACTGACAGGGGCAGTTCCACCTGGCCTACTGAGTCACTCTGAGTCTGAATCGACTCGATGGTATTGAAGTTATTAGGTTGCTAACTACAAGGTCAGCAGTTCAAAACTCAAAGTTGCTCTGTGGGAAAAAGTTGGGGCTTTCTCCTTGCTGTCCAGAGTGACGCTCTCAGGAACTCACACAGGCAGTTCTACCTTGTCCGGCAGGGTGGGTCACTGTGAGGCAGCTTCAGTGAGTTTGGTTTCTGGAATTCTCAATACATCGAGTCACGTTAATGATGCTTTATCATTTACTTTGCACTCTGCACATAAGGAAGGAGTCCTGTTGGCGTCTGAGTTAGGCACTGAGTTGCTTACTCCAAGTTTAGCAAACCCACCAGCCACTCTGAGGGAGGAAGAAGGGGCTGTCTGCTCCAAAAAACGATCTAGTCTTGGAAATCCTCAGAGCAGTTTCATTCTGTCTTCCTGGGTCGTTGTGGGTTGGAATTAACTCAACGAGGGTAGTTTTCGTTTTGTTTTGTTTTATGCACATAGAATGGGACACTGGTGGTACAATGCATAAGCACTTGGCTGAGAGGTTGGTGGTTCAGATCCACAGCCACTCTCCAAGAGAGAGATGAGGCAGCGGAGCTGGGTGACGATGCTTTATTCTTTTTACTCACGGTCCCTACCATGTAGGCTTCTTTTTCTCTAGAGGATACTCACAATACGGTGCGTTGTTAAAGTAATAAGACCTATCTCATCCTGACTGACTTGTTCCTAACACTAGTGGCCCTCTCTCTGGCTTGGTTCACACGTAACGTTTCTGGGATTTGGGTAAGATTTTCTGCATCAAGGCAAAACAGAACACTAATGATAATGCCAGAGCCACAGCTCCTGAGCTTCCGATGGAAATCAGAGTCAGGAAGCATTTTAGGACACTTCTATTGCAACCACTAGCAGAGCTACAAACCTAGCTCACGGCCCTCGAGTTGATTCCGATACGGGGCAACCAACTAGGAGGAGTGATATAATACTTGTAATGCCCAGCCTGGAGTGAGGGGAGGCAGTGAGAGAGTGGGTGAATAAATCTTTGTGGTGCGCACTGTTTATGTCCAGAAGATACAATTTCTCAAATTATTCTCATGGCAAAAGTAGACCTTACCTCCCAGTAAAATGCTTTTCCTCTACACTAGAAATCAATGGTTCCTTACGCGAAGTTCTTGGATTTCTGCAGAAATGGCATCTTTCATTTGGCCATGCCAGAGAGGTGGTGTTTCTTTTCTTACGTACCCTCATCCCCAACAGAGCCTCGAGGTTTCCAGAGCCGCTTGGCTCCCGGAAGGAAGTAAGGAAGTGGAGAAATTCACTAGAAAACCCCAAACTGCGTCACATCAACTCGAGGAAGAAGCAGAAAGGCCGCTATCCTTCCTGAGAAGTGGACGGTTGGAGCGTGCGGTGCTTGGCGTACAAATAACCTTCAGACGTAATAAGATTCTCCTCGTTCCTCTGCAGCTCTAGCTTCACGGGAGCACCAGTCACGGTCTGGGGTTTGGCCGAGATAGCCATGGTTCTAGGAGCCCTTGGTGGCACTTGCCTGCTAACCAAAAAGTCTGTGTTTGCAGCCTACCGGCTGTTCTGAGAAAGAAAGGTGAGGCCATTTGTTTTTGTAACGATTTCAGCTTTGGAAGCCCTGCAGCTCCGCTCCACTTGGTCCTGCAGGTTGCTGTGAGAGGAAGCGAACTTGATGGCAGCGTGTGGCTTTAGTTTACACATTTCTAGGGATGGAGTTCACTGTCTGTCAGTAGGTGGGAACTCCACGCTTAGCCCCATTATGGGATTTACCCTGGGGACCCCCACTGATGCTTCAGCAGCTATCTACTGCTGACCCCCCAGCTCCTGCACCTACTAGCTAAGAATGTAAGCACCCACTCCAAGCCCAATTTCCTGTTCTGTAGAATGGGGATCACGACAGTATACGCCCTTGGGCTGTCATACGCTTTTGATGGGTTGATGCATATAAATATTTTAGTGCAGTGATTGGCACATAAGAAATGCCTGAGAAAGGCTATCCATTATAATCATTATTGTCATCATTAATAGCCAAGCCTTCGCTCATGCTATTATTATCTATTCATTTGCCTAGTAATTATTCAATTTTAAAAATATTGAAGATGAATGATTTAAAATGTCCAAAGGGCTGTTTCCTTGGAACAAAAAAGGAATGTCTACCTC